>NC_052071.1:46347293-46671384 GCF_015852505.1 Tachyglossus aculeatus
TTTTTCAGGGTACAGAGAGTTATCACATGTCAGGATATCACATGTACCTCCTCCCCCTCCCCATCTCCCCAGCCTTACCTCCTTCCCTCCCCACAGCTCCTGTATATATGTATATATGTTTGTATGTATTTATTACTCTATTTTATTTGTACATATTTATTCTATTTATTTTATTTTGTTAATATGTTTTGTTTTGTTCTCTGTCTCCCCCTTCTAGACTGTGAGCCCACTGTTGGGTAGGGACCGTCTCTATATGTTGCCAACTTGTACTTCCCAAGCGCTTAGTACAGTGCTCTGCACACAGTAAGCGCTCAATAAATACAATTGAATGAATGAAAAGGAAGCAGCATGCCTAGTGGGCCTGAGAGTCAGAGGCCCTGGGTTATAATCCCAGCTCTGCCACTTGTCTGCCGTGTGACCTTGGGCAAGTCACTCAGCTTCTTTATGCCTCAGCTTCGGCATCTGTAAAATGGGGATTAAATCCCTCTCCCTCCTACCCATGTCTGACGGAATTCCAGTTTGGATGCTCAAACTGGGAGTCCAGCCACGGATACTCCCTATGGATATTTGGGAAATTGATTGGATGCCCTCACAGCCACACAAGGCTTTGGAATGGCTTGGAACCAAAACTGACCACTCAGCCTTCAAAAGGCCTGAGTCCTCCAGTCAATCAGGAGACTATCAATCATTTGATCGATCAATCGTATTTATTGAGCGCTTACTGTGTGCAGAGCACTGTACTAAGCACTTGGGAAGTACAAGTTGGCAACATATATAGATGGTCCCTACCCAACAGTGGGCTCACAGTCTATGGGGAGACAGAGAACAAAACAAAACATATTAACAAAATAAAATAAATAGAATAGATATGTACAAGTAAAATAAATAGAGTAATAAATACGTACAAACGTATATACATAAATACAGGTGCTGTGGGGAAGGGAAGGAGGTAAGGCGGGGAGGAGGGGGAGAGGAAGGAGGGGGCTCAGTCTGGGAAGGCCTCCTGGAGGAGGTGAGCTCTCAGTAGGGCCTTGAAGGGAGGAAGAGAGCTAGCTTGGCGGATGGGCAGAGGGAGGGCATTCCAGGCCAGGGGATCCACTAGGGGGTTCTAGTGGATAGAGTACAGGCCTGGGAGTGAAAAAGATCTGGGTTCTAATCCTGGCTCTGCTACTTGTCAGCCGTATGACCTTGGGCAAGTCACTTCGCTTCTCTGGATCTGTTATCTTTAAAATGGGGTTTGAGACTGTGAGTCCCACAAGGGACAGGGACTGTGTCCAACCTGGTTTGCTTGTACCCACCCCGGCACTTAGTACAGTGCCTGGAACATAGTAAGTGCTTCACAAATACCATTATTTATTATTATTAATGAATTGATTGCATTAATTGAGCACTTACTGTGTGCACAGCACTGTGCTAAGTGCTTCTTGTGCCTTTTGTGCCTCCTGTTTACTCCGTCTCTACATGTTGCCAACTTGTACTTCCCTAGCGCTTAGTACAGTGCTCTGCACACAGTAAGCACTCAATAAATACGATTGAATGAATGAATGAAAGTTGGCCATGCAGATGAAGACTCAGCCCCTCCTTGGCCTTTCCCACTACCCTGGGCAGCTGGCTACACCCTCATTTTTTTCCTAGTTTAGCTAAACAAGTCCAACTCCGTCCTTTAAGCTGAAGAAAACACGCCACTGTCTGATTTCTGTTTTTTCCACTACCTTCTGTTTGTCGCTCAAATGGCTGCTGCCAACAGATAAATCTGGATTTATCCATTCCCTGGAACCCTGGACTCAGAGTCCTTCACAGACCTCCCCCCACTGCTCACAACAGGGACACTGAACCATCCATTTCCTCACTGTGCTATCTCTCAGATCCAACTGTTTCCTCACCCACCAGCTTTTTCATGGATTAGAATGCAGCCAGGCTAAAACCAGTCACCCATAAATCCTTCCTCTGACAAGAAGTTATCCACGATCGGTAAATAGGGAGATAAAATGCTGCCCTAACAAATCCCCAATCTGCAGCTGGATAACACTCATTTTACAGGACAAGAAGTGTTACAAAAGATCAATTGATAGTATCAATCAAAAGTTTAAGGAAGGGAAATCCCCACGAAAAGGGAGCTAATCCAGGAATATTTTGGAGTTTCCACAGGAATGATCAGAGACTGGTAATACTGTGGGAATCAGAAGGCCAGGCCTCATGAATCAGTGATCTAGGATCAGATTTTACACAAATTAAATCTCTTAGACAAGAGAGTAAGTGGTGGCTAGGGTTTTCATAAACTCAAACAGGAAGTTAATGAATCAGACAATAAAGCCTGAGGCTGGAGCCAGGGGGAAGAGAGGGAGGACACCCCCTTCTTTTTTCTCCTTTCTCCTTCTGATAAATCTCTCCCCATAACTCACCCCTCCAGCTTCCCCTGCCTCCCTCATCCCAGATGAAAGAACAAGTCAATAGGGCTTGGGCCAAAGATGTTTAGAAATGAGTGGGGGTAGTGTTTACGTCAAATATACCATTTATTTTGCTCTCAGAAATCCAGTCTGTGGGACGAAATTTGCTCTTCCATAAATGTGCATGGTCCCTCTTGCATCCTCCCTCTCCCCTCAAGAGTTTTCTGATGCTGCTACTGATAATGCCACAGCCTTTGGGTCCCTTGAATTATTCAACAAATGAGATAATTAATGGAAGTGCTTTGAAAAATTAAAGCTGGGAGGGGCTTAACTGAATAAAAGGGGATGAGGCTCAATTTAAATAATCCTAAATTCTATTCCTTTGCCAGTGGACCTGACACCTGATTTCACCACATGACAAAATGGGTCACAGAGAAGAGGCTAGCTGGACATTCATAATCTCCACCCAGTAATAATAATGATAATGATGGCATTTGTTTGAAAAACACTGTTCTAAGTGCTGGGAGGGATACAAGGTAATCAGGTTGTCCCACTTGGGGCTCACAGCCTTAATCCCCATTTTACAGATGAGGGAACTGAGGCACAGAGAAGTTAAGTGACTTGCCCAAAGTCACACAGCTGACAAGTGGTGGAGCAGGGATTTGAACCCATGACCTCGGACTCCCAAGCCTGGGCTCACTCTTGTGAGCCACGCTATTTCTCCTAGCCACGCTGTGGCTACCCTGAGAGGAGCTTAATTATCTCAGACACCTTTGGACCAAAATAAGACAGATCAATTGCTTACTAGCCTTAAAAACAAAACCAAAAAAACCCCAAAAACTGATGAAGAAACAAACAAAAAAGGATTTTAAAGTCTACAGAGGGAGACATCAAAATAGACTATGGATAGGAAACCATTCTTGTCCAACAGCAAGATTTAGTGTTCCCCTCCCCAGCCAACAGAGCTGCTTTTCTCTGGACTAAGCACAATCCTGGTCTCCCTATGAAAGTACAGAGAGGCTTGGAGAAGCCGCGTGACCTAGTGGATAGAGTATGGGCCTGAGAGTCAGAGGACCTGGGTTCTAATCCTGACTCTGCCAGGTGTCTGCTTTGTGACTTCTGGCAAGTCACTTAAACTTCTCTGTGCTTCAGTTACCCAGTCTGTAAAATGGGGATTCATTCATTCATTCAATCATATTTATTGAGTGCTTACTGTGTGCAGAGCACTGTACTAAGTGCTTGGGAAGTACAAGTTGGCAAAATATAGAGATAGTCCCTACCCAACAGTGGGCTCACAGTCTAGAAGGGGGAGACAGAAAACAAAACAAAACATATCAACAAAATAAAATAAATAGAATAAACATGTACAAATAAAATACATAAATAAATAGAGTAATAAATACATACAAACATATATACATATATGCAGGTGCTGTGGGGATGGGAAGGAGGTAAGGCACAGGGGATGGAGAGGGGAAGAGTGGGGAGAGGAAGGAGGGGGCTCAGTCTGGGAAGGCCTCCTGGAGGAGGTGAGCTCTCAGTCGGGCCTTGATTCAATAGGATTCAATCCTATTCCTTCCTATTTAGACTATGAGCCCCACGTGGGATGGGGCTGGGTCCAACCTGATTAACTTGTATCTATCCCAGAGCTTAGAATAGTGTTTGGTACATAGGAAGCATTTAACGAGTACCATAATCATTACTATTGGGGATGGAGCTGGCAACTCTGAATCTTGCCTTCCTATGTGTTACATCCTTGATTATTCTACAACAGCCTTTCAGCCACTTGAATTCCCCATATCTTGTACCTTGGAGGAGCCAGGGTCTGTTCCAGGAACTCCTCAATTTTAATGAAGTCTGTTTTCAGCTCCTTGTTAAACACCAAGAAAGGAGGGTTGGTTCCGGGGGCTAATTCTTTCAACTCTTCCGGTTTCCTACAGGGATTGGAAAGAATGAATGATTAGACACTAGTGAAGAGAACTTCCTACCCACATCTCCTCACCAATTCCATGGCAGCCTTTAGTGCCTGGAGTAATGAATTGAAAGGGCAGCGTAGACAAATCTAGATTTTTCAGAGCACAGATTTTCCAGGGTGAGGATTATCCAAGTCTCTTGTTCCCCCTTCTCTGTCTCTGCTTTTCTCCTGCCCCTGACTATTCCTTGGCACTCCCATCCAAGGATGGGGAAAGGAGAATGTAGTAGACAACTCCAAATATTACTTTCCTGCTTGTTCACTGCCCCAGTTAAAGCCTCGATGGAGTAGGAGATTGAAGTCAATGTTTGAAATGAGCCGTTCTTCATCCACATTCACCCAAACACTTGTCACCCAGATAATTAAGGATCAAATGTATTATAAAGGGATGGGGGGAAAAAAAGACTGAATCTCCCTGAGCTAGTATGTTAGAAAGAAGGGGAATTCGAGAGTACCAGTGCTATCGGCAAAAAAAGCAGTGAGAAATGTAATTTGGCTTGGAGATGTGTGGTCCTCCTTTCCAGAGGAGATAACAAAAGCAAAGACCCCTCCATCAACACCATCTCCCTGGAGACAAAGGCTATGGATCTTAGTCAATCCCAAAAGAAAGCAAAAGAGACATCTCTGAGACCTGAGGGATTCCCAGCCCTCAGCATGAACGGTATCCCTACTTCACTTACCTTGTCATGTCCACCGTGGTCACATTGAACTTAACCCCTTTGAGCCAGAGGACCATGAAGAGGCGTTGGCAAAAGGGACAATTCCCAATGCTCTCCCCGTCAATTCCAGCCTGCCAAGGGAAGGCAAGGAAACACTCAATAATATTCACCCAAAGAGAGTCAGGTCATCTAGTTGCATAACGCTCATAATTAGTTGTTGCTGCAGAACAACAGCTGGACACAGATGCTAGCTCTCCCCGGATATTAGCTGCTAAAGGGCAGGGATGGAGGGTTAAAAAGAGGCTTATGGATTGTCCTTCAGTTCTAAAAAAGAGGTTATGACCCATCCTTTGTTTAAATTGGATTTCCAAGTTTTCTTTCATCCTTGAAATGCACTCAGATTTCCCTCTTGAGTGATATTCCATTACAGATGAAACCAAATGCTTAGATAACTGTGGTGATCGTTCAGAGCTCGGTATGTGCCAAGTATTCGGGTAAATCCAATACAATCAGATTAGAAACAGTTGCCGCCCTCCAGGGGCTCACAGCTAAGAGGGAGGGAGGGCAGGTATTGAATCCCCATTTCACAGATGAGGAAACTGAGGCAAGACTTGCCCAAAGTCACATAGAGAGGCAACTGGAAGAGTCAGGATTAAAATCCAGGTCACATGATTCCCCGCCTGTGCTTTCCATTAGGGCACACTGTTTCTCTGCCATCACTGCCATTATCTAATTTTTTCTGAAATCCCTTATATGCCTGGTGTTTTTAACTTCAAGGATGTTGCATTGCAAAGCAGGAAAGGAGGCCAGGCATATTATACAGAGGAATAACCAAGCTCAACACTGAACATAGACTTTGTGATTCTGACCACGAATAGCAGGGGGCTTGAGGAGTCTGAGGCCTCAGTCCCTCCCCAACTCATTTTCTTCCCAGCACATTACACATTGTAGGCACTCTCTATACTGATTGATGCTGTGGTTTGGTACAGTTCAGAGAATAGGCACTAATCAATCAATCGTATTTATTGAGCGCTTACTGTGTGCAGAGCACTAGAGAGAAACAGCATGGCCTAGTGGAAAGACCACAGACCTGTGACTCAGAAGACCTGGGTTCTAATCCCAGCTCTGCCACTTGTCTACTGTGTAGCCTTGGACAAGTAGTGACTTGTCCCTGTGAAGTGTCCCTTCTCTGTGTCTCAGTTCCCTTATCTGCAAAACGGGGATTCAATACCTGTTCTCCCTCTTAGACTGTGAGCTCCATGTGGGACCTAATTATCATCTATCTATGATGATGATGATGGCATTTATTAAGCACTTACTATATGCAAAGCACTGCTCTAAGCGCTGGGGAGGTTACAAGGTGATCAGGTTGGGGCTCACAGTCTTAATCCCCATTTTACAGATGAGGTAACTGAGGCACAGAGAAGGAAAGTGACTTGCCCAAAGTCACACAGCTGACAAGCGGCGGGGCTGGGATTAGAACCCATGAGCTCTGATTCCCAAGCCCATGCTCTTTCCACTGAGCCACACTGCTTCCCATCTATGCCAATTCTTAATTCCGTGCTTGGCACACAGAAAGTGTTGGGAGAAGCAGTACGGATTAGTGGAAAGAGCACATCCTGGGAGCTCTGCTACTTGTCTGCTGTGTGGCCTTGGGCAAGTTACTTAACTTCTCTGTGCCTTAGTTATCTTTAAAATGGGGATTAAGAATGTGAGCCCTTTGTCAGACAGGGACTGTGTCTAGCCTGATTATCCTGTATCTAATCCAGTAGTGTCTTGCACAAAGTGCTTAATAAATACCATAAAAAATAAAAGCAAATTCCACTTTTAAAAAATTATTATTATTAAAGACATACCTGTAGCAATGTGACATGACTTACAGGCCCAGAAGATGTAGCTGGTTTAAAATCAAAATCCTTCAAATGATTTGAGGATACTGAACTGACGATGAGGCCCACAAATCAATTAATCATATTTATTGAGCACTTACTGTATACAGAACACCGTACTAAGTGTTCAGGAGAATACAATACAACAGTCAGATTTCCAGCCTATAACGAGCTTACATTCTAGAGGAGAAGACACTCATTACTATGAATTAGGGTGACACAGAAGTGGTAGGAAAAGAGGAAAATGAAGGCTTAGTCAGGGAAGGCCTCTTGGAGAAGATGTGCCTTCAATAAAGCTTTGAGGGTGGGAAGAGTAATGGTCTGTCGGATATGAGGAGGGAGGGCATTCCAGGCTAAAGGCAGGATGGGGGCTTGAGGTCGGCAGTGAGATAGACGAGATCGTGGTACAGTGAGTAGGTGGGCATTAGAGTCTGCTTGGTGGCCCTAGAGGAAGTTCCAGTGATGCAGACATAATAATGATGGCATTTATTAAGAATTTACTATGTGCAAAGCACAGCTCTAAGTGCTGGGGAGGTTACAAGGTGATCAGGTTGTCCCACCGGGGGGCTCACAGTCTTAATCCCCATTTTACAAATGAGGGAACTGAGGCCCAGAGAAGTTAAGTGACTTGCCCACACAGCTGACAATTGGTGGAGCTGGGATTTGAACCCATGACCTCTGATTCCAAAGCCTGTGCTCTTTCCACTGAGCCACGCTGCTTCTCATGATACATAACCTAGAAAAATGCATCAGAATAATGTATCATGGATAGTGGTGTATAGTTGGACCATTACTGGGAAGGTACCGATCCCTGCCTGGGAGAAGCAGATTTGAGATTGGTTCAAATGAGATTAATCTCAGTCACCCTTTTATTGGGTCATTGTACCGGCAATTGGGAGGAAAATGTCAAAAAAAAGGAATGGGAAACAGAGCCCTGGAGAATGTAGCTTGATGGCAAACTGTCATGGACAAATATAGAAGATAATGCAATGGGCTCTCATCTTGGCCCCATTCATATATATCTGTGTAAAATTGGATCTGTGCAAATCAGTCTCATAGTTACTGATTGCTTACTGTGGGCAGAGCACTGAATTGAGCACTTGTGAGTGTACAATACAATAGATGAGGAAGAAATGACCCCTGCCCTTAAGGAGCTTACACTCTAATGGAAATGTTTTAATTTACTATCTAGTGGAAATATTTAATTTATTATATAACTGGGCTGGTTCCATCTAAGAAAGAAAAGTAGGCTTAGGGGACAATAATTGCCTTTAAGGTAATTAAATGGTTGTATGATAGGCTACTGGCCAGATATTCTCCACTTCTACTGAAGATTAAAATGAAGTGTGCTGAAATTATATCAGGAGAGACTTTGGTTGGGCAAAAGCAAGTAGAATCTTAACCCTCACGGTGATAAAACAGGTCATTTTGGAGTTTCCATCTCTGAAAATCATTGAGTAAATAATAGACAATCCTCCTTCTTGGATGATTTATTCATTCACCTGCCTAGAGACTGGGCCAGATGATCTCTTGGGGCTTCTAGTTCTATGACTCCAAGGTTTAAAGATAGAAGAAACAAGAACACTTCCTGAAGTTACCAGGTACTCTATAGCCTAATCAATCTGGATGGGAGGGTAGAAAGACCTGATGGGGTTCAGGTTCTGGGAACCCCTAAATGAGGACTGGAAGTCTGAGCCTTCAATAGGCCATCACCATTTTAAACTCAGTTTGTAGGAGTCTGCGGGAGTGAAAGTTATTGGCTTTGTGGAGGTTATGAGTGTGATGAGAAGGAGACAGAAGACTAATGAGGGGAGCAAGAGGAAACAGGAAATCCTTAAAGAGGAGTGGTTTCTCCATGGACTGACCTCCAACCACTGAATTGGGGTTACAGCTCAAAGCTGCTCTGTGAAAAGGGCAGAATAAAGACTATGGGATATATCTGTATATGCTTTCATATATAATTTTTATCTATAAATTATATATTATAAATTATTCATTTATATTAATATGGTATTCATTAAGCACTTGCTATGTATCAGGCACAGTAATAATGCCTGTCTCCCTCTCTAGACTGTAACCTCAATCAATCAATCATATTTATTGAGTGCTTACTGTGTGCAGAGCACTGTACTAAGAGCTTGGGAAGTACAAGTTGGCAACATATAGAGACAGTCCCTACCCAACAGTGGGCTCACAGTCTAGAGGGGGGAGACAGAGAACAAAACCAAACATACTAACAAAATAAAATAAATAGAATAGATATGTACAAATAAAATAAATAAATAAATAAATAGAGTAATAAATATGTACAAACATATATCCATATATACAGGTGCTGTGGGGAAGGGAAGGAGGTAAGATGGGGGGGATGGAGAGGGGGACGAGGGGGAGAGGAAGGAAGGGGCTCAGTCTGGGAAGGCCTCCTGGAAGAGGTGAGCTCTCAGTAGGGCCTTGAAGGGAGGAAGAGAGCTAGCTTGGCGGATGGTCAGAGGGAGGGCATTCCAGGCCCGGGGGATGACAGGGAATGTGTCTGTCAACTCTGTTGAATTGTACTCTTCCAGGCACTTAGTATAGGGCTTTGTACATATTAAGTGCCCAATAAATACCATTGATGATGATGATAGCCAACTGAATCAAACAGAAGATTCAACCCCAGGCTACAGGGAACCCTCCAGTGAGCTCGGGCTAAGATCAGACACAAAATATTTCCAGACGTTCTGATGTATTCTGCAATCCCCCCTTCCCCGCCATTAGTGAGGGTGGAACTAGGCAAGGGGGTAATTAAATTATCCCCATTTCACAGATGGACAAACTGAGGCACCGAGGGTCAAAGCAACTTGCTTCAAGCACTGACCTGCTGACTCCCAGTTTTTTGGGGTTTTTTGATAATATTTTATTCATTCAATCGTATTTATTAAGCACTTACTGTGTGCAGAGCACGCTTGTATTTGTTACAATACTTTGTGCCAGGCACTGTTCTAAACACTGGGGTAGATACAACCTAATCAGATTGGACACAGACCATGTCTACAGTCTTTATCCCCATTTTACAGATTAGGGAACTAAAGCATTGAGAAATGAAGTGTCGCTAGAAGCTGTTACCATGGCACGGAACAGGCACAGTAGCCTTCCGCCCCACCTCTTTACTCATTGAATTTGTCTCATTTCTCATTTCCCAAGAGGTGGGCTGCACTTTCAAAAGGAAGGCCCTTTTTCTCACTGCCTTTTTTGGAGACTCTATCTTTAGGAGCGTGACTTCTCTTGGTGTTCCCAAGGCGGGAAGTGAGACCCAGGGAGAGAGAGTGGTACATTCAGCACTGGGGTAAGTGGGTGGAAACTCAGGGATGGAGAATGGAATTTGATAACAGGAAGGGAGGTTCCTCTCTAGCAGGAGGAAAAGCTGAAGAGGGTGGGGAGGGTAAAGGGAAATGCAGTCAAGTTTCCAGGAAGACGGTAGTTTGTTTGTTTTCTTTTTGCCCCTCCACTCACGGGTATATTCGCTTAAAGAGACACCACACAAATTTTGGGCCTGCGATTTTTCCAGTCTCATGAGTCACCTCCTAAGTGTGAGTCAACGAGCGCTTCCTTAGGGTTGATATAGTCTCTTTCCCCTCAGACTTGGCTGGAGGTTTCTGTCTCCATAGCGATAACATTAAAAAATAAATTCAAAATTTCAAAACAATGGACCCAGCCTGCTTCAAACCCCACCAAACAGCCAACTCCTCCACACAAACAGCCTCCTGTGGAGAGCTCCTCTCAGGAACCAAGTTGCTTGCTTACAACTACCATAATAATTCACAATGTTCTCACTGAACGTTTGACTCCACAAAGTGGCAGGGAAATGAGTAACAAACATCAAACCTCATTTCCCTGTTGGAGCAATGCTCCCATAAACCCAAAGCCTTATTGCCCACCCCATGCTTCTTCCCGGCATGATATACCAGGGCTCACCAAGGGCAAGGAGCTATGTACCACGTATGGTGCCAGAAAGCAAACTTCACTCTCCCGTGGTGTGTGAAGCAATTGCATTAACACAGGCTCTGGCAATCGCTTCTGCAAGAGGCATGAAAGCCAAACAGAACACTTGAGTCCACTCAACTGAAGGTAGGTGAGGGCTTGAGACTGGGAGGCGAGAAAGAGAGGGGCTGAGTGGAGGGTGGAAGAGCTTAGGTAAAGAGCAGTGAAGAGATGAAGAATGTGGAAAGGGTGGAAGGGGATGGGTTTATAAGGGGCTAAATCTGGCTTACTATAGACCAGACTTCTTGCCTGGTGGTTAGTCGATCAGTAGCACCTACCGAGTGCTCATTCTGTGCAGAGCATTGAACTAAGTACTCGGGTGAGTTCAAAACAGTTGTTAAGACATGGACCCTGCCTTCAGGATGCTTTCGCCCCAGTGGCAGAGGGATGACGTGATCTAAAGAATTCAGTTCCCAAACACTTGGAATTTCCCAGGTAGATTGAGAGGCAAAAATAAATTTTGATTTTTTTTGCCTGATTGATTTTGTTTGATGGCTTCCCCAGCTCTAGTCTGCCACGTAAATGCCAACTCTAGTTCACTCTGTGCTTGGCAGACTGGCAGAAGCTTCCACTTTGAAGTCTGCCTCTCCCACTCCTTGGCCACTGCCTTCTCAGTTAATGTTTTCTTAAAAAAAAAAAAAGATCATGAATATGCTCTGATGAAACTCTGGAAAATTCTTGCAAGGTCCAGCCCACGGAAAACAGTTCAAAAGGTCTGGATCTAACTATTTTAATCAGAAAGTCCCTGCTCCTTAAAATGTTGAGTTGGCACGCCCAAGACACAATGCATTAACCCCCCCAGTGGCCTCAAGGGATAACTCAATCTTATTTATTGAGCACTTACTGTGTTCAAAGCACAGTATTAAGCACTTGGGAGAGTACAATATAACAGTTGGTAAACACATTCCCTGCCCACAGTGAGCTTACAGTTTAGAGGACTGTGAAGGATCCCTCTACCTGCTCCTTTCCTGAATTTCTGGGAAATGGAAGGCATCTATTGGGGGAATCCTAGAGATTCAATTTCTGCTTGAAAGTCATCCGGAGACACAAGGCAAGGCCCAACATGTAGACCAACTGGCTGGGAGAGGAGTCATTTAGTACAGTGCTTTGTATAAAGTAGGTGCTCAGTAAATAGTTGAATGTTCACTTTTGCTCTTCTGAAGGAATACATTGGGTCAGTTATGCCATCCCTGAGAAAGAGAAAGAGTCCTTGCAGTCATGACATAGTCCCCTCAAGACTGTGAGCCCGCTGTTGGGTAGGGACCGTCTCTATATGTTGCCAATTTGTATTTGTACAAGTACTTGTACTTCCTAAGTGCTCAATACAGTGCTCTGCACACAGTAAACACTCAATAAATACGATTGAATGAATGAATGAACATGTCTGCTGTGTGACCTTGGGCAAGTTACTTCATTCCTCTGTGCCTCAGCTACCTCACCTGTAAAATGAGGATTGAGACTGTAAGACCCAAGTGGGACAGGGACTGAGCCCAACCCGATATGCTTGTATTCATCCCAGCGCTTAGTACAGTACCTGGCACAGAGTAAGCACTTAACAAACACCATTATTCTTATTATTATGCTTTCCACCTCCCTTTCGCCTATAGATGAGCCATTACAAAGGAATGAGAAACACTTATAGAAGGATTTCTTGAATATCAGCTGTTTATGTTCAAGATTGGTAAAGATCTTGTTAGCAAAGTCCACGTGAGTCGCTACGAAAGTACCCTTAACAGGAAGGAACACGTAAATGTAGGGAGATATTTTTGAACTTTGGGTTGCACATCTAAATATATATGGATGATTTTGCATATGGCATTTGTGCTCAGTGTGACCATTAATTTAAAAATACTAAGTCCTGTCATCCTCTCCACGAGGTTTCTTAGGGTTTTACTTCTTAAAATCAATACCCCGAAAGAGGAAGTACAGTTCTAAAAAAGACAGTCCCTGCAGCTGTGAAATTTCCCCATTCTGCCTCCTGCTGTTTTATCCCTGAGATCCCAGAGCTCACCAGCCCAGTAACTCTAGCACCGGGGAAAACTTTAGATCTG
This sequence comes from Tachyglossus aculeatus, assembly GCF_015852505.1. NCBI lineage: Eukaryota > Metazoa > Chordata > Mammalia > Monotremata > Tachyglossidae > Tachyglossus > Tachyglossus aculeatus. The sequence goes on from NC_052071.1 coordinate 46,360,269, forward strand.
TGGGATCTCAGCAGGTCTGATTTTTCTGGGATGAGGAAGGTGCAAGGTAGGAGCCTTAGAGTCCCGTCCTCTACAGGTGCCTCCCTTCAAACCCTTACTGAAGACACATCTCCTCCAAGAGGCCTACTTTCCTCTTCTCTCACTCCCTTCTGCCTCTCCCTGACTCACTCCCTTTATTCATCCCACTCCCAGCCCCACACAACTTAGGTACATATCTGTAATTTATTTATTTATATTAATATCTGTCTCCCCCTCTGGACTGCAAGATCGTTGTGGGCAGGGAACGTGTTTGTTTATTGTGATAGTGTACTCTCCCAAGCACTTAGTGAGCATTCATTAAATATGACTGACTGACAGACTCCCTGCCTACAGTTGCCTTCCTGACCTGACTTGAAAGTGCCAAATCCACTGGAATTCCCCAAAGCTTGAAGAAGGGAAAACTTTAGGTGGGGAATTCTCTCAGTCCTTTCCCACCCAGACTCCTTGTAAGGTGCTAGGCAGTGGTGGCTAAAATCAGATCAATCAATCAATCAGTCAATCAATCGTATTTATTGAGCGCTTACTGTGTGCAGAGCACTGTACTAAGTGCTTGGGAAGTACAAGTTGGCAATATATAGAGACAGTCCCTACCCAACAGTGGGCTCACAGTCTAAAAATCCACTGGACTATCCCCATGCTCCTGGAGCGGACTGGGAGACATACTCTCCCAAGCACCTGTGCTTTATACCACAGTAAGCGCTCAATAAATACCATCGATTGAGTGGCAAACTCACCTTCACGAAAAGCTCAATTTCTGGTTCCCTCAGGGAGCTGGATCTCAGGTCTGCCATCTCTTCTTCTTCACTCACAGTGCTCAGCAGTTCCACCAACTCCAAAGTCTCTCTGTCTGCTGCCACTAGAGCTCCAGAGGCCTTTGTCTAAGAAGCAGGTAGTACCTTAGGTAGCGGGTAGCTCCCTGTAAAGGAAAGAGTTGCTTCAATCCAGAAGCCTGGCAGGCTGAACTCCAGTCGGTTGAGAGCAGTTCTTTTTGGAGTGGTTTTTTTTCCCCTCTTGACTTTAAATTTTGAATCAAGGAGGAGCAAAAGGGGTGTGAGCAATGGCCTACTGGAAGAGAGGGAGGGGGAGTTTCCAGAGAGACCTCAGAGCCATGACTCAGCACCAGTCTATCAGAGAACACACACAAGGTCCTGCTTCCATATATCGAGCAGACCAGATGCTATCCTGGAAGCTCTCAGAGCCCGGGCTTCTGTCCCAAAAAAAGAGCCTCCCATTTCTGTTCCTGTAACCTGACAGCAGCTTAAAGTGTCTTTACAGGAAATTGACTGGAAATGCCTTGGGCTTCATCTTTGAGGAGGTCACTTATCTAATTATCCTGCCCAGAAGGAAAAAGCTTTAAAAAAGTTTCCCTACCCCTGCTCAAGCCTCCCTACCCAAACCTTTTTTTTTTTCCTGGAGGTCAATGTTCTGGAACAGATTTACCAAAGGAAGAGACATCCGTGTGATATATACAAAGGCAGTGTTGTGTTGCTTAATAAATAGAGCATGGGCCTGGGTATCAGAAGGAATTGGGTTCTAATTGTGGCTCTGCTACTTGCCTGTTGTGTGATTGCTGGGCAAATCACTTTACTTCTCTGTGCCTCAGTTACCTCATTTGTAAAATGGGGACTAAGGCTGTGAACCCCATGGGGGGACACGGATTGGGTCCAACCTGATTAACCTGTATCTACCCCAGCACTTAGTACAATGCCTGGCCACAAGGTAAGCACTTCACAAATATATATATAAAACACTTGAAAATTTCACCTTTTACTATGGGCACCAAGCATAATTATGTGAAAGGAGTTTACTTTTATTTTTCTCAGCCAGCTTTGCAGAGTGCCACATATTTTGGCCAAATCCTGCTTAGAGGCAGGAGAATAGACTAAATGACCCTCAAAGTCCTTTCTGCAGTCTGTGATTCCACAAGCTACTGGCTCTCCATGGCCTTGCTCATCCTATTTTTAAACCCAAAAAGGTGGATCTGAGTTCAGGAAACTCCCAGTTTAGGCAGTCAGTCATTTAATTGTATTTACTGAGCACTTAGCCTGTGCAGAACACTGTGTTAAGCACTTGGGAGAATACAATATAACAGTATAGCAGACAGATTCCTGGCCCACAGCAATTCAAGTTTTCTGAACACTGTCTAGTACATAGGTAGTATCCAACCTGCCAAGTGATTCTGTCTGGGCTATAAATATCCAGCACTGTATCCACACTGGTGTGTAAGGTAGCTGACCTCACCCAGGGTCAACTTAGTGCCATGAGAGGGCTGAGAGTTGGCGGTGGGGGCAGTTCAGGTCATGGCAGGATGACTTCCGGTGTGGCGACAGTTAAAAATGTGAAAACACCAAGCTTCCCTCCAGCCCGGTCAAAAATGAGGCCTGTGTCAACAGGAGCCTGGGTGGGGGAATTTAAAAGATCTGGAGCAAGTTGGGGATGTTTAGGGGGTCCCCCCGGGACAAACGTTCCAAATGCTGTAGCTGACACTGTAACACTCCACTGCCTGCCGACCCAGCGTAACACAATGATATTATGTGGAACAGTAGGTGGAGGGTGGTGACAAAAGTTTCCCTTCCTCAGTAAAGCCCCAAATTAAAAACCTGCACCTCTGTTCCTGTGGAAGGTGAAAGATCCTCCCTTTTCTATGACTCTTTGTTCTCCCAAAAGGACTCATGAGAAGCAGTGTGGCCTATTCATTCAATCATATTTATTGAGCACTTACTATGTGCAGAGCACTGTCCTAAGCACTTGGGAGAGTACAATATAACAATAAACAGTGACATTCCCTGCCCACAAGGAGCTTACAGTCTAGAGGTGGGGAGACAGACATCAATATAAATAAGTAAAATGACAGATATGTCATCATCATCATCAGTCGTATTTATTGAGCGCTTACTATGTGCAGAGCACTGTACTAAGCGCTTGGGAAGTACAAATTGGCAACATATAGAGACAGTCCCTACCCAACAGTGGGCTCACAGTCTAAAAGGGGGAGACAGAGAACAAAACCAAACATACTAACAAAATAAAATAAATAGAATAGATATGTACAAGTAAAATAAATAAATAAATAGAGTAATAAATATGTACAAACATATATACATATATACATATACATATATACATATGTACACAAGTGCTGTGAGGCCTAATGGAAAGAGCATCAGCCTGGAGTCAGTGAACCTGAGTGTGTAAATTTGGGCAAGTCACTTATCTTTTCTGTGCCTCTGCTTCCTCATTTGTAAACTAGAGATCCAATACCTGTTTTCCTTAGTGTGAGCACCTCATGAGACAGGTACCTGACTATCTTGTATCTACCCCAGCACTTAAAATGGTGCTTACAAATACCACAGTTATCACTGATCCAGGGAGAGGCAGGGCTGAAGGGCAAAATGACCAGAAATGAATCCAAGAAGAGATACAATCCTGGCCTATTAAAGAGTTTACAGCCAGAAGGGAAAATAGTACTGGCATAGGCAAGCTTGAAGGGAGAAGTGGTCCCACCTTCACAACATTGCTAAAATCCACCCTTTCCTCTCGATCCAAACTGCTACCATATTAATACAATCAACAATCCTGTCCTGCCTGGATTACTGCATCAGCTTTCTTGCTGACCTCCTAGCCTCCTGTCTCTCCCCGGATCATTTTTCTACAAAAACGTTCAGGACATTTCAACCCCTCCTCAAAATATTCCAGTGGTTGCCCATCCACCTCTGTATCAAACAAAAACTCCTCACCATTGGCTTTGAAGAAGTTCATCACCTTGCCCCCTCCTACCTCACCTCACTTCTCTCCTTCTACAGCCCAGCCCACACACTTCTCTCTTCTAGTACTAACCTTCTTGCTGTTCTTCAATCTCACCTGTCTCACCGCCGACCCCTGGCTTGGAATGCCCTCCCACTTCAAATCCAACAGACAATTACTCTCTCCACCTTCAAAGCCTTATTGAAGGCACATCTCCTCCAAGAGGCCTTTCCAGACTAAGCCCCACTTTTTCTCATCTCCCACTCCCTTCTGTGTCCCCTGACTTATTCCCTTTGCACTTTCCCTTCCCAGCCCCACAGCACTTTTGTACATTCCTGTCATTTTATTAATTTGTTCTGATGTCTGTCTCCCTTCCTCTGGACTGTAAGGCAAGGAATATCACTGTTCATTGTTGTATTGTACTTTCCCAAGGGCTTAGTCCAGTGCTCTGCACATACTAGGCACTCAATAAATACGACTGAATGAATGAATGAATAAGAACCAGCAGAAAAGATGATAGCCAAACACTTTTACCCTTCCTTTTGCTTCTTTTCTTTATGTATCATTTAATTTTCCCCTGAATGTTTGTGGGTGAGGGGTAAGGAGAGGGGAATAGTCTTGATAAAGAATGTACTTGTTAGTATGACATGGCTTTTCTTCTATTCCCGGAAGGCGCCAGGTGGCTGTTGGAGTTGTTGGTTCTTTCACTTGTGAAACAGAGTGAAACTCTGGGGGCCACTAGCACCTTGAGCTAAAAAGAGAAGCCTATTGACTCTCAGGACACTCTACTGAGAAGACTACTGACTCTCAGAAGATGGTAGCCATCTGTGTAGGCAAGAGTTAACAGGAAGTTTCTGAAGTTCTTAGTTGGAACTTCCTTTGAGCTAAGGGAGGGGGTCTCATTCACCGTAAAGTCAAGGTGTGTTTTGGGAAAGAAATCCCTTCTTCTTTAAATACCCACACTGTGAAAACAGAGATGGAGTCTCCCAGTAATAATAATTGTAGTATTTGTTAAGTGCTTACTATGTGCCAGGCACTGAACTAAGCGCTGGGGTGGGATACAAACAAATCAGGTTGGACACAGTCCTTGTCCCACATGGGCTCACAGCGTCAAATCCCTTTTTATAGATGAGGTAACTGAGGCCCAAAGAAGTGAAATGACTTGCCCAAGTCCACACAGCAGACAAGTGGCAGAGCCAGGATTAGAAACCACGACCTTCTGATTTCCAGGCCATGGTCTATCCACTGCATCTGCAAGGATGGGTGAACTTTGGTCTGGTTCCAAAGCCATCAAGGTCCCAGAACTTGCACCAGGGCCCAGAACTTCCACTAGATTGAAGCTCCTCATAGACAGGGATTGTGTCTACTTATTTTATTGTCCTTCTCAAACACTTAGTATACTGCTCTGCCCAGGGTAAATGTTCAGCATTATTAACTGATTGGAACCTAGTACCTCTGCTAGATCATAAGCTCCTTGAGGGTAGGGATCATGTTGACTTACTCCATTGTCCTCTCCCAATGCTTATGCAGTGCTCTACATACAATAAATACCACTGAATGACTTTATTATAGTGCTCAAAAAAACCATACTAGCTTAGAAAACGGGAGGCATTTCTGACTGAGAAAACTGCTCGCTGATAAAGCTAAAGCCTTCACCTCTTCACACTTTTTCGTAGCCCTTAGGCAAAAATCCTTCTTTTGTACACATCTTGGGTTGATGGAGATGAGAGGGGAGGGTGTTTCTGAAAGAAGCAAACACTGCCTGCACTGAAGCTGGCAGGGTCAATTTGGTTGGCATAGGCTTAGAGAACGAAACCAGTGCCTGTTTAGGTCACTCTTGATCTTTACACCTGCATTCCAGAATCATTACAATGACCTCTTAAGTTTATTTTATACTTCTCCCAAGGGCTCAGAGCACTTCAACCTTGTTATCTCAGAGAGCCTGGGGGAAAACAGGAGGATTGTCCTTGTCGGAGGTACAAAAAGGAAGCAGAGGACCAAAGAGGTTAAGATGGACAATATACAGCATAATAATAATGATAATATTAATAAGTGTGGCATTTGTTAAGCACTCACTATGTGCATACGTTGTACTAAGTGCTGGGGTAGACACAAGGTAATCAGATCAGACACAGTTCCTGTCCCACATAGGACTCAGATTTAATTCCCTTTTTACAGATGAGGAAACTGAACCACAAACCAGTCAAGTGACTTACCCAAGATAATATTTTGTCTGGGCCCTGGCCCTGTAGCCTGAAAGATTGGAGCTCTGGGTGTAGCTGGGTACCAACAGGAAGACAGAATCATCACTCTCCCTCCTCAATCTGGCCCAGGCTGAGAGAGAACATACCCTGGGTTGCCCAGATCACATATCCCCCAAGCATTTATTTCTGATGCTCAGACTGGCAGTGACATGCACTTCTCAGGGTATTCAGCTTTGTGAGTGTATAATAAAGGACAAATATTGTCCTTACCAGGATGAAGGTCCAACACAAATATTTTCCGTTCTTCAGTGTCATCCTGAGAAACACAAGAAGTCGGCTGGTGGCTTCCTGTGGTGGAGAAAACAGATCCAGAAAGAGAGATAGAGGCAATGCCTAGTGGGGAGCAAGGAGAAAGGGGTGATACCTGCACACCACAAAAACAGAGAGTTAATGACTGTGGCATTTGTTAAGTGCTTCCTATGTACTCAGCACTAGGGTGGGTAAATACAAGATAACCAGGCAGGACACAGTCTCTGTCCCACATGGGTCTCATGATCTAAGGAGGAGGGAGAACAGGTATCGAATTCCCCTTTAAAAGTTAAGAAAATGGGGGTCCAGAGAATTGAAGTGACTTGCCTAAGGTCACACAGCAGTTCAGCATTAAAACCCAGGTGCTCCAACTCCCGGGCCTGTGCTCTGGAGCAGAACATCCCTGCCAGGATATCCTTTAAAAGCTGGCTCCTGGAAATGAGGCAATCAAAGTGGAATAAGTGACAGGCTCCCTCTCCTTCTTCCAGATAGGAAATGGAAGTCGGTAACCTGGAGCCCTGACTGTCTCTTTAAAGGCACGGGGTGGATTGTGGATGTCATTTTCCTGGAAGAGAGCAGAGGCCTTCTCAACTTTCCAGCTTGAGGGAACTTACTAGCTAAGGGTCAGGATGGAAATTCTCCCTGGGATTCTGTTGTGTCTAATTAGCTGCCCTCATGGCCCACCTTGCTCAGCAGGGCCCAGCCCATTGGAGACAGGATGTCGGGCCAGACGGATGGATGGCCCCTTTCTGCTTTGGCGCCTTTCTCTTCCTAGGTCTGAATGCATTTCAGAAAGGCACCGGGTGGCTCACCTCTGGAGGGTGAGTCAGTCCAGAGCTGTAAGCAGGGGCCAGAATGGAAGGCGGAGGGGAGTGGGACAGGGAGTGGTATCTTCCCAGTAACCAACAGAAGAGTCAGAGAGGGGGCTGAGGAAACCATCACAAACCAAATCCGCCTTCCAGAGGAAACTCTTTTTCCTGACAGTTACCATGTGAAATGTACTGCTGCTTCTCAAGATTGAAGTATGTGTTGCCTTTGATGTGTATTTTGATGACGTCTTCAAGCTGGTGTCTTTTTCCTAGGCTAGTTAAAAAATATGGATATATTCTAAGGGATCTCTGTGGATTGGAAGCAGCATAGTCTAGTGGAAAGAGCACAGGCCCGGAAGTCAGAGGACCTGGGTTCTAGTCCCGGTTCTGCCATGTTTCACCTTGGGCAAGTCACTTTACTTCTCTGGGCCTCTGTTCCCACATCTGTAAAGTGGCAATTAAATCCCACTCTCTCCTACTTAGAATGTGAGCCCCATGTGGGACAGGGACTGAATCCGACCTGATTATCTTGTATCAACCTCAGGGTTAGTACAATGCTTGGGACATAGTAAGTGCTGAAAAGTACCATTAGACAAAAATAGCCTGTGGTTTTGGGTAGCCGTTAGCCCCAGTGCACATCCCAAACCACTTCTGTGTTTAGATGACCTAGCCTGAGGTCCTGGGACACAGTCAAAGCAGGACTTGTCCCTTCACACTTTGGCTGTGTAGGACACGTTGGGAGAAAGATCAGGATCAAATATCTGCTCTCTGGTGAGCTGAAATGGAGTAATTGTGGAAATCATTGAGAGAAGAAACACTTTAAAGAAACAGTGAAGCAACTCCACAACATGATGTAGCGGGGAAGTGGACAGCTGAAAGACATCTGTCAAAGTCAGATTAGCTGGGGGTGCAGCAATCAGAAACGGGGCATCCCTTCTCCATGGGAGGCTTTGACAGAAAGAAATAAAAACAACTCTGCACACTGTGGGTCAAAACTGCAACAGCACAGCAATGACCATCTTTATATGCGTAGGATGTGGAAGAGACTGTCAGCTACTTCTGACCTTAGCCACACGCTCATGCGCCATAACTGTGGTCCTTTTTTTTAAAATGGTATTTGCTAAGTGCTTACAATGTGCCACTCATTGTACTTAGCATTGAGACCTCATCATCAGAATCATCCTCTCTGAATTTGTTCAATTAAGCACTCAATCAGTGGTATTTTTTCAGGGCTTACTGTGTTCAGAGCAATCAGTCAATCAACAACACTGAGCACTTACTCTATGCAGTGCACTGTTCTAAGTGTTTGGGACAGTACAAAACAATATCATTCATAGATGCAATCCCTGTCCTCCAGGGTTGAGGCATTGGGTTTCAAAGTAATAATAACAATAATAATGGCATTTATTAAGTGCTTACTATGTGCAAAGCACTGTTCTAAGCACTGGGGAGGTTACAAGGTGATCAGGTTGTCCCATGGGGGGCTCACAGTCTTAATCCCCATTTTACAGATGAGGTAACTGAGGCCCAGAGAAGTGAAGTGACTTGCCCAAAGTCACACAGCTGACCATTGGTGGAGCCAGAATTTGAACCCATGACCTCTGACTCCAAAGCCCGTGCTCTTTCCACTGAGCTATGTGGCTTCTGTAAAGTACTTAGTATGGACCCAAGTGCATAAGTGACACAGTAGGAAGGAAGAATAGGATGGGAAGATGAGAGGTTAGTCAGGGAAAGCTTCCTGGAGGAGATGGGATTTTAGTAGGGTTTTGGGAATGGGGAGAATGGTGGTCTGTTGAGTCTGAAGTGGAAGAGAGCGACAGATGGGAGGACATAAGCAAGGATCCAAGGCAAGAGAGATGAGATTGAGGCACGGTCAGTAGGTTGGTGCTACAGGAGTGGAGTGTGCAGGATGGGTTGTAGTGGAGATCAGCATGGTAAAGTAGGAGGGGGAGAGCTGATTGTCTGCTTTAAAGCCCTTGGTAATGAGCTTCCGTCCAGAGCAGAGGCGGATGGGTAACCATTGGAGGTTTTGGTGGAGTGGGGAAATATGCATTGACCCTTTGTTTTAGAAAAATGATCTGGGCAACAGAGTGAAGGACAGACGTTTGTGTGTGTGTGTTATGTGTATATATGTATGTGTATATGTATAATCAAATGGAGTAGAAAACTAAATCAGTTGGAGCTGTAACTAATTCAAGTAATTGAAAGTTTGGATACTCAGACAAACTGGGATTTGGCAAAATAGGATAGGCATGTCTCAATTTTATTCAGTTTATCATGCATTTTGTTATTATCATTATTATCATCATTATTATTATTATGATTCTAGCTGGGAGTCATAACAGATAGTCACCTCGGGTCATTTGTGATGGGGAGGGAGATTGAGACTTTCCAAGTTTCTTTTGTAAATATGAATTTTGATTTGGGGGTTTTCCTCATGAAACCGTCTCTTTTCCAGAAAATACTTCAAAAAAACCTTTAAGCTTAGGAACATATGGCAGAAAGCCATAATTCCCTCACCCTTTCCTCCCCCAAACAACCCTCCCCACCTCATCACCTCCCCATTGAATCCTTCCAAGGGAAACTGAGTGCCGCCCCCCCCCCCCCCACCCCTCCCCGTTATTTCTTAGATTGTGAACCCCATGGGAACCAGGACCTGTGTTTTAGGGGGTTGGTTGGATTTGACCTGCTGGTTGACTCACTCTGACCTTTGTCGGGGGATGAAGTTGCCAGTGGGCTCAGAGGCCATTAGAAACTTTAGCATATGGAAGTTCAGCTGTTTCCATCTCTCAAACTCACCTCTTCTTCCCTCTTCACTCTTGGGAGTGACAAACAGGAGGTGCTCAATCAGCAATGGAAAAGGGGCCTGACTTTCAGCCCCTCAGCATCTCCCTCTTTACAAACTGAGCACAAAGTAATTTATGAGGGCAGTCTTCAGCAGCCTATTACACTCAAGAAATAGCCGTTCAAGCCAAGTAATTGTCCACCTCTGGTAGCCAGCCAATGGTTTGGCATACTACAGGGAGCCTGTTTGTTATGTAAACATGAGCCCTGCAACATGGTTTATAAGAGGTGGAAAGTCTGAAATTCCAGTTCTGTCCCACTTAAAGTACAACCAGTGATGATTCTAATAGGAAGGTGGACATTTCATCCTTACCTTCTCTTTCTTTTTTTTTTGTTTATGGTATTTGTTAAGCTCTAACTATGTGCCAGGCAGTGTTCTAAAAGCTCAGTAGGTTGGACAAAATCCATGTTCCAAATGGGGCTCACAGTCTTAATCCCCATTTTACAGATGAGGTAGCTGAGGTACAGCATGGCCTAATGGATAGAGCACAGGCCTGGGCGTCAGAAGGACCTGGGTTCTAATCCTAGCTCCACCACTTGTCTGCTAAGTGACCTTGGGCAAGTTACCTCATCTGTAAAATGGTGATTATTCATTCATTCATTCATTCAATCGTATTTACTGAGCGCTTACTGTGTGCAGAGCACTGTACTAAGCACTTGGGAAGTACAAGTTGGCAACATATAGAGACGGTCCCTACCCAACAGCGGGCTCACAGTCTAGAAGGGGGGGAGACAGACAACAAAATAAAACATACTAACAAAATAAAATAAATAGAATAAATATGTACAAGTAAAATAGAGTAATAAATATGTACAAACATATATACATATATACAGGTGTGGTGGGGAGGGGAAGGAGGTAAGGCAGGGGGATGGGGAGAGGAAGGAGGGGGCTCAGTCTGGGATAAAGAGGTGAGAGAGAGGTGAAAGATGAGAGGAGAGAGATGAGAGATAGAGAGCACAGAGATGGAGAGAGACAAAGAGGGGAGAGAGAGATGAAACAGAAGAGAGAAGAGAGACAGAGAGAGGAAAGATGGAGGGGGAAGAGATGGAGATGTGAGAGAGAGGTGAAAGATGAGAGAAGAGATGAGAGATGGCAAGCAGAGAGATGGAGAGACAAAGGGGAGAGAGAGATGAAACAGAAGAGACATGGAGAGAGACAGATAGAGATGAAAGATAGTGAGCAGAGAGATGGAGAGAGACAAAGGGGAGAGAGAGAGATAAAACAGAAGAGAGAAGAGGGATGTGAGCCCCATGTGTCCAACCTTGTATCTACCCTAGTGTTTAGTACAGTGTCTGATACATAGTAAGCACTTAACAAATGCCTTAAAAATATCCTATGGCCAATCACACCTAAACTTCAGCTTTTGGGTAACATCTGCCCATAGTTTTCTTGCAGAGAAGGGAGAGACCAGGAGGCTGGACAGAAGCTCAAAGGTGTATAGTCTCAGTGACAGGGATATTTACCCATCCATCCAAGCACTGGGAAGTAGTGTGGCCTAGTGAAAAGAGCACAGGCCGGAAATAAGAGGACCTGGGTTTTAATCCCAGCTCTGCCACTTGCCCTGTATGTGACCTTGGGCAAGTCATTTAATTTCTCTGTGCCTCAGTTAACTCATCAATGAATCACTGGCAATTATTGATCACTAACTGTGTGCAGGAGCACAGTACTAAACCTTTGGGAAAAGTTGTGCCTCAGTTACTTATCAGTGAATCACTGGTAATTATTGAGCACTTACTGTGTTCAAGGGCATTGTACTAAACCTTTGGGAAAATACAACAGAACTGGTAGACATGTCCCCTGCCTACAGTGAGCTTACAGTCTAGAGGGGGAGACAGACATTAATACAAATAAATGTTATGGATATGTCTTTAAGTGCTGAGGGGCTGAGGGTGGGGTGAATATCAAATACCCAGAGTATATAGATCCAAGTTTCTCGTCTGAAAAATGGGGATTCCATACCTGTTCTCCATCCTACTTGGACGGTGAGCCTTATGTGTTTCAGGGACTGTGTCCGACCTCATTTTCTTGCATCTACCTCAGCACTTAGTATAGTTCTCGGCACAGAATCAGCACTTAAAGAAAAAATCCAGACTCCCTCAGACATTACTCATTCTGCTCCATTAACTGTTGCTTGTCTTGTTTTATGCTATTGAGTCTCCACACGGGGCTCACAGTTTTATTCTCCATTCTACGGATCAGGGAACTGAGGCCCAGAAAAGTTAAGTGACTTGCCCAAGGTCATGCAGCAGACAAGTGGTGGAGCTGAGATTAGAACCCAAGTCCTTCTGGCTCCCAGGCCCAATCTCTAGCCATTAGGCCATAATGATTCCCTTCTTCCCTCAGCCTCTCAGCCTTCCTTTTTTTAATGGTGTTTGTTATGTGATTACTGTGTGTGAAGGACTACTCTAAATGCTAAGTCCTGGGGTAGATACAAGTTAATCAGATCGGATACAATTCCTGTCCCACATGGGGCTCTCAGCCTAAAGAGGAGGAAGAACAGGTACTGAATCCCCATTTTACAGTTGAGAAAACTGAGGCACAGAGAAGTTAAGTGATTTGTCTGAGAGCACATACCAGGAAAGTGGTGGAACCCAGGTTCCTGGTCCTCTGGTTCCCAGGCCCGTGCTTTATCCACTAGACCACATTCTTTCCTCTTCTCCAAAACAAACGTTTTCCTTGTGTCTTATCTTCAGGAAAAACTTAAAACCGAAACCCGGCCTATAAGCCCTCCCTCCAGCCAAAGCAAATCTCTACTCCTCCACAAAGCCCAAGCAAAGCTCTCGGCTTTCCTTCCCGTTGGTGCCTTGTGGCTACAGCGAGTTCCAAACTAATCCAGAGCCATACTGAAGCCTTCCACCATGGATCCATCGCCACCCATTTGAATTGAGGATCTGTTATCTGGAATGAATGAGTCCTTTTGGCCGATGAGCTGTTGTAATCCACCATTTGCAATCGGGCATGGTCTGTATCGGCTGTGGGGCTGGAAAACACTCCCTTCCTACTCCAAATATCCCCTGTGCCTTCATGGGGTCAAATTATTACTCACTTCCCTTTCTTAAGAAAGCAATTGTGCAACACTGCTGGTTGGGTGTCAGACAGTCAGGACTTTCCATCCTGGTTCAGAGCTGGGTTAGCAAGGATTGGGGTGTGTGTGGGGGGGGGTTGTGGCTGCGTTTTGGGGGTGTTTGGGGTTAGCACTTCAGTTGGAGAAGGGTATTCAGGATCCCTGAAGCACTGCTACCCTCTCTCCATTTTTAAACTCTAGTCTAGTTCTTGGGTCAGACAGGGCCTCGCCATGTGTCATGTCTCCACTGTCTAAGTGGGCAGGAAGGAGGAGCCAGGAGATGGTGCTTTGGGTGAGGAGTGTCAGGAGCTTTAAATCAAATATGTGAAACAGTCACATGACTAAAGCTAATACACCATCTCTTTTCAAAATTCCTAGAACAGGTTTCAAAGTGTAAAAACGTTTTGAAAAAAAGAGGGATCTGTAGATCACAGGTGTGAGGTCTAAAGAAAACATTAATACACCCAAAACAGAAGTCATCTTGCCATCTAAATCCTGAACTCCCCCATCTTTCTCATCACTGTAGACAATACCACTATCCTCCCTATCTCACAAACCCATAACATCAATGTTGTCCTCAGCTCACCTCTCTCATACAACCCACATATTCTACATCATCAAATCCTGTTGGCTCTACTTTCACAACATTGCTAAAATCCACCCTTTCCTCTCTACACGAACTGCTACCATACTGATCCAAGCACTTAGTCTATCCTACCTTGACAACTGCATCTATCTCTGTCTCTCCCTACTCCAGTCCATACTTCACTCTGCTGCGTGATCCACATCTATAAAAAACTATTCAGTCGGCATCTCCCCAATCTTCCAGAACTTCAAGTGGTTGCCCATCCACCTCTGCATAAAACAGAAACTCCTTACCATCGACTTTAAAGCAGTTAATCAGCTTACTCTCTCCTGCCTTACCGCACTGATCTCTTACTACCGCCTAGCCCACCCACTATGTTTCCCTGGAGCCAACTTGCTCACTGGGCCCCACATTCATCTATCTCACCATAAACCCCTTTCCCCTGTCCTTCCTCTGGCCTGGAATGTCCTCCCTCTCCACATATGCCAGACCACTTTCAAACCTTCTTGAACTCACATCTCCTTTAAAAGGCCTCCTACTTTATCTATGAACTTGGATCTCTACTCTGTGGGTATTTGGTATTCATCCCACCTTCAGCCCCACAGCACTTATGTATCTATGTGGCAATTGTTTATTTATTTATATGTCTATCTCCCCCTCTAGACTGTTAGCTCTCAAGCACTTAGTAATAATAATAATAATAATAATAATGGCATTTATTAAGTGCTTACTATGTGCAAAGCACTGTTCTAAGCACTGGGGAGGCTACAAGGTGGTTACTTGTACTTCCCAAGCGCTTAGTACAGTGCTCTGCACACAGTAAGCGCTCGATAAATATGATTGAATAAATGAATGAATGAAAGGTGATCAGGTAGTCCCACGGGGGGCTCACAGTCTTCATCCCCATTTTCCAGATGAGGTGACTGAGGCCCAGAGAAGTGAAGTGACTTGCCCAAAGTCACACAGCTGACAAGTGGCGGAGTCGGGATTTGAACCCATGACCTCTGACTCCAAAGCCCAGGCTCTTTCCACTGAGCCACGCTGCTTGTGCTCTGCATGGAGTACACGCTTAAGAAGCACTTATAGTATTTATTAAGCACTTACTTTGTGCCAAGCATCATTCTAAGCACTGGGATAGATACCAGGTAATCAGGTTAGACAGAGTCTCTGTCCCATATGGGCCTCATAGCCTTAATGCCCATTGTACAGAAGAGGTAATTGAGGTACAGAGAAGTGAAGTGACTTGCCCAAGGTCACACAGCGGGTAAGTGGCAGAGCTGGGACCAGACCCATGTTTTCTGATTCCCAAGCCCATACTTTTGCCACTAGGCCATGCTGCTTCTCTGTTGATTGAAAAAGCACCAGGTTGGGCCTTTGCTACCGCTCTGTTAAATTGAGAAGGTTACACTGATCAATCAGTGGCATTAATTGAACGTTCATTGTGTGCAGAACACTGCACTAACAGCTTGGGAGAGTATAATACAGAGTTGGGAGACACATTTTCTGCCCACAAGGAGCTTACAGTCTCTTTTCTCTCTCTGGGCCTTGTCTAAAATCAATCAGTGGTATTACTCGAGAACTTGCTGTGGACACAAAACTGTACTAAGCACTTAGGAGAGTACAATCCAACCTGGTAGTCATGATTGCTGCCTATGATTTTACAGTCTAGAGAGGCACTGGTTCTCTCTTCTCTTTCCTACTTCCCAGGATGCTCTTCAAAATCAATGGAGTGATTGATCTGGAAGTGCCTGGGTATGGTTTCTCATTTTAATGTCTCAAACGAATTTGGCCTTTACACATTATAGCAATAAAGATATTTGTCACCTAACTAGAATCTCTTTCCAGTTAAAAATCTCCTCATTACAAAAAGGGCACCCAGAAGTAGCACTTTGTGAGATGAGGCTGGTGTATAGGTGAAACCACCCCAGTGCGGAGGTGATCCTTGACTTTACCATAATTCCCAGTTATTGCTCACTCTTCCTTCACTTTCTTCATCCCCTCAGAGTCAATCTCCATCTTCTTATTCAGTATCACCAGGGTCTCTTCATCTAAGCTCCTCATGGTCAGGGAATGTGTCTATCAACTCTGTTGTATTTACTCCTCTGAGTGCTTAGTACAGTGCTCTGCACACAGTAAGTGCTCAATAAATACCATTGATTGAGCTACCACAAATGAAGTGTGTCTGGTCATCTTGTGCTCTTTGTCTTAACTCCCGTCCCCTTCTAATTCTGCCTCCGCTGTCCTGCTCTTCCATTGTTCAGAAGAGTCCCAAGCCATGGGTGCTGAGGACCACTAGTACAATCAATCAATCAATAGTATTTATTGAGCACTTAATGTGCTGAGCACTGTACTAAGTACTTGGGAAAGTATAATAGAGTTAGTAGACCTGATCCCTCCAATCAAGGAGTTTATTATCTAGCAAAGGAGACAGAAACTACTATAAATTACAGATAGGGGAAGAAGCTGAGTACAAAGATACATACATAATTGCTGTAGGGGGGAGGGAATGCCCCACTGTTTGGAGGTTAGACTCAAGTGCACTGGTGACACAATAATCAATCCATCGTATTTACTGAGCACTTGTGTGCAGAGCACTGTACTAAGTGCTTGGGATAATACAATATTACAGAGTTGGTAGGCAGGAGAAGCAGCGTGGATCAGTGGAAAAGGCCCAGGCTTTGGAGTCAGAGGCCATGGGTTCAAATCCCAGCTCCACCACTTATCAGCTGTGTGACTTTGGGCAAGTCACTTATCTTCTCTGGTCCTCAGTTTCCTCATCTGTAAAATGGGAATGAAGACTGTGAGCCCCCCGTGGGACAACCTGATTACCTTGTTAGCCTCCCCAGCACTTAGAACAGTGCTTTGCACATAGTAAGTGCTTAATAAATGCTATCATTAATAATAATTATGGTATTAGGTGCTTACTATGTGCCAGACACCGTGCTAAGCGCTGGGGTGGATACAAGGTAATCAGGTTGGACACGGTCCCTGTCCCACATGGGGCTCATGGTCTCAATTTCCATTTTCCAGCTGAGGTAACTGAGGCCCAGAGAAGTGAAGTGACACAGCAGACAGGTGGCAGAGTCGGGATTAGAACCCATGACCTTCTAACTCCCAGTCCTGTGCTCTATCTACCATGCCGTGCTGCTTCTCCAGGGATGGAGGTGAAGAGGGAGGGAGTTCCAGGTAGCAGGAAGGATATGAGCAAGAGGTCGAAGTGAGAAAGAAGAGATAGAGGCACAGCCAGTAGGTTGACAGTCATAGCAGCCTATTAGTGCTTCACCTCTAATTATCCTTTCCACTGTAAGTATTTTTAGTAGTAGTAATAACAGTGAAAATGATAATAATAATAATAATAAACATTGTCAAAGAAGCTTAACAGCTACAGAACAGTGGATTTAGATTGCGGGCTTCATGGTCTGAGGAACAGGAATTGGGTCGGGATTCCAAACCAGATAATAATAATAATGATAATAATAATAATAATAATAATAATAATAATAATAATAATGGTATTTGTTAAGCACTTACTATGTGCGATGCACTGTTCTAAGCACGTAGGGAGGGAGGATACAAGCTGATCAGGTTGTCCCACGTGGGGCTCACAGTCTTAATCCCCATTTTTACAGATGAGGGAACTGAGGCACAGAGAAGTTAAGTGGCTTGCCCAAGGTCATGCAGCTGACAAGTGGTTGAGTCGGGATTCAAACCCATGACCAGATCTGCTGCTGAAGCCACAAGCTCTGGATGAGATAAAGTCAGGGTGGTTGGTGGTGGTGATTGAGGGAGGAAAATGCACAAATTCCAAATTGAACAATGTATTCAGTTTGTATTCTAGGCTTTACCTCAGACCAGGCCTTGGTGGAAATGACAGTTTTGGAAGATGCTGTACCTGATGGTGGTGATGATGAATATGGTATTTGTTAAGCGCTTACCATGTGTCAAGCACCATACTAAGCATTTGGGTAGATATGAATTAATCAGTTCAGACATAACTCCCTGGACCATGTCGAGCTCACAGTCTAAGTAGGAAGGAGAACAGGCATTGCATCTCCATTTTACAGATGAAGAAACTAAGGCCCAGAGAAAAATAATAATAATGATGGTATTTGTTAAGCGCTTACTATGTGCAAAGCACTGTTCTAAGAGCTGGGGAGATATCAGGTGATCAAGTTGTCCCATGTGGGGCTCACAGTCTTAATCCCCATTTTACAGTTGAGGGAAATGAGGCATAGAGAAGTTAAGTGACTTGCCCAAAGTCACACAGCTGACAATTGGTGGAGCCAGGATTTGAACCCATGACCTCTGACTCCAAAGCCCATGCTCTTTCCACTGAGCCACATTGCTTCTCTAGAGAAGTTAAGTGAGTTGCCCTAGGTCACCCAGCAGACAAGGAGACAGTGTGGTCTAAGTGAAGTAGCATGGCCTAGTAGATAAAGAACAAGCTTGGGAGCCAGAGGATGTGGGGTCCCAATTCTGGCTCCACCACTTGCCTGTAGTATATGATATAGAGAAGCACCGTGGCTCGGTGGAAAGAGCACAGGTTTGGGAGTCAGAGGTCATGGGTTCTAATCCTGGCTCCACCACTTGTCAGCTGGGTGACTTTGGGCAAGTCACTTAACTTCTCTGTGCCTCAGTTACCTCATATTTAAAATGGGGATTAAGACTGTGAGCCCCACGTGGGCAACCTGATCACTTGTATCCCCTGCAGAGCTCAGTATAGTGCTTGGCACATAGTGCATAGCAAATACGATCATTATTATTATTATTATTATTGTATGACCTTGGGCAAGTCACCTCATTTCTCTGTACCTAAATTTCCTCAACTGCAAAATAGGGATTCAATACCTGGTCTCTCTCCGACTTAGACTGTGAGCCCCATGTGGGACGGGGACCGTATCTGGCCTGATTAACTTGTACAAACCCAGCACTTAAAGCAGGTCTTGACACATAGCAAGCTCTTAACAAATACCATGAGAAAAAAAAACAAAAGCAGCAGAGCCAGGGTTAGAACCCAGGGCTTCTGATTCCCAGTCTCATACTCTTTCCACTAGACCATGCTGTTTCCCTGAATACCTGAATGCCAAATAAACTGCTTCTCATTCCAGTGCTGCTTATCTAGAGAATGTGCTATCCTTCTGGGGAACAAGTTGAATCTTTGCTTCCTTCCCTTCCCCTCCCAACATCGTTGCTAGGGTGTTAGTTCACCACCCTACCCACCAGCCCAAGTCAACTCCCTCCCTGCTCAGAGCTCCTTCCCTGAGACCTCGGGCATTTGGGTTGGGGCTTTGACATCACGGTGGAGCTACCTAGGGTCGGGGCATAAGTTGCCACAGAGGATCCAGGTGGGGCCTTGGTGCGGGCGAGGGGGGGAGGACCAAAGAGGCAGTGGCATTCCTACGCATAGACTTCTCAATTGACGTCACCGAAAGGACAGTTGGTTCTTTTCCTAGTGGAAGGGCGGTGGGGAGAAGTTGTCAGCTTGCCTGGCTAATCTTTCCCAGTTAAACAAACATAACCTCCACTGAAAGCCCCAGGGCTCCAGTTGCCTGACCCTGTCTTCTTGCTGATGCAGCCCAGATTGGAGGCCTGCTGAGGGGGCAGACTCGCTGGGCAGTTCCTTAAAGGGCAAAGGTTTGAAAGCAGGAGGGCAGGTTTTAACCCCTTCAGGACATGACGCGGGTAAAGATCAGGAACTTGACCCAGCCACTTCCCTATCTGTGCGGGCCCTGGAGGCCCTCAAATGGTTAAATGAAGTTTTGACTCCAGAAACTGGGTTTTGAGGCTGGGGAACCAAGCTGGTGGAAGGGAACTGGCATGGGTGGAAGGCAGGGGGGTGGAGGGGAGAGGGGGACTTCTCACGGGTCTAGAAATGCTGCTGCAAGCACACAACCTCCCCTCCCCCATGGACAGGAGGCATTTCTGGGTAGCTGATTGGGTCGGGTTTGCTCAGAATCCTTCAACTCCTTGAAACAACCAAATGACGATGAAATAGCCCCCAAAGCCGTTTGACGGGTGGTCAGGACTTGGGAAGGCCGGGCAGGGTCCCCACCTCAGAAGCAGCATGGCCTAGTGGATAAAGCACGATACAGCCTAGGAGTCAGAAGGGCCTAGAGAAGCAGCGTGGCTCAGTGGAAAGAGCATGGGCTTTGGAGTCAGAGGTCATGGGTTCAAATCCTGACTCTGCCACTTGTGAGCTGTGTCAGCTTGTCATCTGTGGGTCAGTTCTTGGTCCCCTTCTGTTCTCTATCTATACTCACTCCCTTGGTGAACTTGTTCACTCCCACGGATTCAAGTATCATCTCTATGCTGATGCCACCCAAATCTACATCTCCGCCCCTGCTCTCTCTCCCTCCCTTCAGGCTCGTATCTCCTCCTGCCTTCAGGACATCTCCATCTGGATGTCTGCCCGTCATCTAAAACTCAGTATGTCAAAGACTGAATTCCTTATCTTCCCTCGCAAACCCTGCCCTCTCCCTGACTTTCCTGTCACTGTAGACAGCACTACCATCTTTCCCGTCTCACAAGCCCACAACCTTGGTATCTTCCTCGACTCTGCTCTCGTTCACCCCACACATCCAATCCGTCACCAAAATCTGCCAGTCTCACCTCCACAACATCACCAAGATCCGCCCTTTCCTCTCCATCCAAACTGCTACCTTGCTGGTTCAATCTCTCATCCTATCCCGACTGGATTACTGCATCAGCCTCCTCTCTGATCTCCCATCCTCCTGTCTCTCCCCACTTCAGTCCATACTTCACTCTGCTGCCCGGATCATCTTTGTGCAGAAACTGGGTATGTCACTCCCTTCCTCAAAAATCTCCAGTGGCTGCCTGTCAACCTACGAATCAAGCAAAAACTCCTCACTCTCGGCTTCAAGGCTCTCCATCTATCTCCTTGCCCCCTCCTACCTCACCTCCCTTCTCTCCTTCTACAGCCCAGCCCACACGCTCTGCTCCTCTGCTGTCGTTAACCTTCTCACTGTATCTCATTCTCACCTGTCCCGCCGTCGACCCCCGACCCACATCATCCCCCGGGCCTGGAATGCCCTCCCTCTGCCCATCCGCCAAGCTAGCTCTCTTCCTCCCTTCAAAGCTCTACTGAGAGCTCACCTCCTCCAGGAGGCCTCCCCAGACTGAGCCCCCTTCCCCCTTTTTCCTCTCCTTCTCCCCATCCCCCCGCCCTATCTCCTTCCCCTCCCCACAACCCTTGTATATATTTGTACAGATTTATTACTCTATTTTACTTGTACATATTTACTATTCTATTTATTTTGTTAATGATGTGCATACAGCTTTAATTCTATTTGTTCTGACGATTTTGACACCTGTCAACATGTTTTGTTTTGTTGTTTGTCTCCCCCTTCTAGACTGTGAGCCCGGGTATGTGGGTAGGGTCCGTCTCTACATGTTGCCGACTTGTACTTCCCAAGCGCCTAATACAGTACAGATTTCCACCCCCGAGGCTGGGCCAGATGTCTCTAAGTTTAGGATGGGGTGGTGGGGCTTAGGTGTTCTCTTCTCTATCGGGCTTCACGTAGGCTCTTTTCATAACAGAGTTGACCAAGAGGGCTCAGTCAGTACTAAGGAACTGCAACTTTGGGTAATAAAACCTTCCTGGCCTTGGCTGGTTAATTGAAATGAGTCACTTTGCACATAAACAGAGAAGTGTACACATACACACACACACTCTCTCTCTCTCTCTCTCTCTCTCTCTCCCAGAATAATTCTGGCCATGCAAAGAACTAAGTCATTGTTCTTGGACAATGGGAGTCTATGGGAGATGCAGCCCCTGATTAAAGATGAGGGACTTCTCGAGCCTCCCACTCCTAGTTGCTCTGGATCTGGGAAGCAGCAGAAACAAGGATTGGCTGCTGTAAAATGCTCATGGTTCGGCTCCTGCCCGGGGTCCGGGTCTCAGCTCCCGGGACGGTCCTGGGCTTCCTCTGCCTGTCGACTGTGCTGAGAGCAGCCCCCGAGTTTTCAGGTGAGTGAGATATATGTACATAGTGGGTTCCCTCAAGGTGGAGAAGGAGAGGGAGCCAGGCTCCAGCTGTGAGGCTCCATCCTCTATCCCACTGGTTCTCTTGGCTCCCAAACCCCAACCAGGGCCCTCTGCATCCTCATGCCCAGGCCGGGGACCCCGGTGCCACAGGTTACCCTGATTCCTCCGTGGCCCTTGGCCAATGTAGGTGGGTAAATAGATTGGTGGGGGATGAGGGATTTTGTAACCCCTGCCCCTCCCAGCTGCTAAGTCCTGGTCCGGGCCAGAGGGTTCTGGTTATCGCGGTGGCCTCTCCATAGACAATGGCGGGGGGGCGGAGGTGGGAGTGCACCTTCCTCTCATTGTAGGCCCGAGATCTCAGATGCTGAGAAGTTTGGCAGGGCGGAGTTCCTCGTGTGGCCCCTGGGATCTGTGTGGGGAGAGGCTGTCTGGGTTTGCCAGAGGAAGGAGGAGGGGGCTGGGTGAGCCCGACATTTGTTTTGGTGGGGCAGGAAAAGATGGCATGCCACAGCTATTGACCAATGAGGTCACTCAGCATCTCCCACTCATTTCCCCCCTCCCTGAGACTAAGGCGTTGCTTTCCAGGGTGAATGTTCCCGAAGTGGGTGCCTTCTGGCTGCTTCTGGAAACATCCCAATCGACTGGCATATAAACCCACAGTGCAAGGGCGAGGAACGATCGGGGGTGGAGAGTGAATTCTGTGGAATTCAGGAACCCCAGAATCTTCTCCCATCCCATCTGAAGGACCACATCTACTCAGGCAAGAGTGTGGGTGGAGGGAAGACTAGGCAATTATCTGAACATTCAGTGGCCAGAACCTGATGTTGAGGAGAAAGTGGGGAACCTGGGTTCTTAATGATCTGAATTGGCTACTTAAAAGGATCCAATCCACCAGGTAGAGTGGGCCGATTCTTCCCTTCAATGATACAATACTCCCCTTGGCCTGTGAGGCAAAGCAGGCCATCTTAAAGGTAGCAGGTCCGTGAGATAATTGCCTAGGTGTGCACCACTGAGGTGGCAATAATAATAATAATAATAATGGCATTTATTAAGTGCTTACTATGTCTAAAGCACTGTTCTAAGTGCTGGGGAGGTTACAAGGTGATCAGGTTGTCCCACAGGGGGCTCACAGTCTTAATTCCCATTTTACTGAGGAAGGAACTAAGGCACAGAGAAGTTAAGTGACTTGCCCAAAGTCACACAGCTGACAATTGGCAGAGCTGGGATTTGAACCCATGACCTCTGACTCCAAAGCCCGGGCTCTTTCCACTGAGCCTGTCTACAGTGGCACCTGTGTGAATGATAATCTGGGAGGGGAAAGCAGTGAAGCAAGGGAGAATCCTCTCAGAAAAAACTCCAGGTTAGGGGATTCCAATGGACCCATTAGAGTGGCAATATATTACTCTTGAATAGTGATGGTATGCAGACTGGAAAGGAGGATGGAGGGGGAAATTTTTTCCCTGCCTCAGGACAAACAAATGTCTAAACTCAAACCTGTCTTTAAATGAAGGAATGAGGCTGTGTCATCAAAGAACCCAGGCCTTGGGAATACAATAAATGTCAAATAGGAATTCTACAGGTGTGGCTCCTTGTGACCACACTCATAGCTATGGAGAAGCGGAGCTAATAATACTTGTGGTATTTTTTTAATGACTACTATGTGGCAGGCTCTGGGGTAGATGAAAGATAATCAGGTCAGACACAATCTCTATCCCACACGGGGCTCAGAGTCTAAGTAGAACAGAGTATGCAACCCCTATTTTACAGATGAGGAAACAGAAGCACAGAAAAGTTAAAAGACTTGCCCAAGGTCACAAAGCAAGCAAATGGCTGAGTCAGGATTAAAACCAAGTATTCTGACTTCCAAAGTCTAGATTCTTTCACTAGGCCATGGTGCTTTTCTGAGACCTTCTGCCCCCTGCCCCCATCCTAAACAAAACATTGTTCACAAAGCAGGCAAATCTAGACCACCATCTTCATAGCCCTCCCAAAATGGCATCTCCTCCAAGAAGTCTTCCTTGAATAGGCCCTCACTTCTCTCATTCACCCACCCTTCTGTGTTGCTTATATCCTTAGATCTGTATCTCTTTAAGCATTTACTATTCACTCCACCCTCAAACCCACAGCACTTATGTACATGTTTTTATAATCTGCCATTTTTCCTATCTGCAATTTATTTTAATGTCTGTCTCCTCCTCTAGACTGCAAGTTCCTTGTGGGGAGGGATCATGTCTATTAACTCTAGTGTATTGGATGGTGTCCAACATGATTCATTATGTCTACCCCAGTGTTTAGACTAGTGCTTGATACATAGTAAGCGCTTAAGAAATACCGACATCATTATTATCATTATTGCTCTCCCAAGTGCTCTGCCCAGAGTAAGCACTCAACAAATGTCATTGATTAATCAACTGATTGGAAGTGCATGTGTTTCTCTTCCCTCCACCCTGTACGACATTCTATGTGAACACCATTCCTTATTAATAATAATTATTGCAGTATTTAAGTGCTTACTATGTGCCAACCACTGTACTAAGTGCTGGAGTGCATACAAGTAAATCAGGTTGGCCAAAGTCCCAGCCCCATATGGGGCTCACAGTCTCAATCTCCGTTTTGCAGATAAGGTAACTGAGGCCCAGAGAAGTAAAGTGACTTGCCAAGTTCACACAGCAGACAAGCGGAGGAGCCAGGATTTGAACCTTCTGACTCCCTTGCCTGAGCTCTATCCACTATGCCATGCTTAAAGGATGGGTTGTGTTTTTTGAAGCTTAAATTCCAAATTCTGTGATTTGGGGTGAGGGGAGTTATAAGGACTCAGACCCAGCAGAGCAAACACAGGTGTCTGTCCTCTGACCCCTGAGAATGGGGGCATATGAGAGTTCTTGGGTGGGGTAAACTTGGGATAGAGCATTGTCTCAGAACCAAAGCTGGGTAGCAATTGGGTCTGGTGAACTTAGAATGTAAAAAAACCCAACAAAAACCCCCACCCAAAAACAAGATTCTACTTCTAGAGTGCAAGCCAGAAATAGGAGGGACTGGAGGAAGATTAGAGAAGCTGATTTAACTGTGGAGCTGCAGGTACATTTACTCTCATCAGGGGACCTATGAGTCGAGTTTAAAATGGAATAAATTCCATAGCATTTACTCTGTCAATTAATTGATCAGTCATACTTATTGATCACTTACTGTGTGCGGAGCACTGTGCTAAGTACTTGATGTAGTACAATCTGACTGGATTATTGCATCAGCCTCCTCTCTGATCTCCCATCCTCCTGTCTCTCCCCGCTTCAGTCTATACTTTACTCTGCTGCCCAGATTATGTTTGTGAAGAAACACTCTGGATACTTTACTCCCCTCCTCAAAAATCTCCAGTGGCTGCCTGTCAACATACAAATCAAGCAAAAACTCCTCACTCTCGGCTTCAAGGCTCTCTATCACCTCGTTCCCTCCTATCTCACCTCCCTTCTCTCCTTCTCCAGCCCAGCCCACACCCTCCGCTCCTCTGCCGCTAACCTCCTCACCGGGCCTCGTTCTCACCTGTCCTGCCGTCAACCCCTGGCCTACGTCAATCAATCAGTCATATTTATTGAGCGCTTACTGTGTGCAGAGCACTGTACTAAGTGCTTGGGAAGTACAAGTTGGCAACATATAGAGACAGTCCCTATCCAACAGTGGGCTCACAGTCTAAAAGGGCTCCCCTGACCTGGAATGCCCTCCCCCTGCACATCCACCAAGCTAGCTCTCTTCCTCCCTTCAAAGCCTTACTGAGAGCTCACCTCTTCCAGGAGGCCTTCCCAAACTGAGCCCCCTTTTTCCTCTCCTCCCCATTCCCTCCGCCCTACCTCCTTCCCTTCCCCACAGCATTTGTATATATTTGCACAGATTTATTACTCTATTCATTTTACTTATACATATTAATTATTCTATTTATTTTGTTAATGATGTGCATATAGCCATAATTCTATTTGTTCTGACGATTTTGACACCTGTTTATGTTTTGTTTTGTTGTCTGTCTCACCCTTCTAGACTGTAAGCCCGTGGGTAGGAACCATCTCTATATGTTGCCGACTTGTACCTCCCAAGTGCTTAGTACAGTGCTCTGCACACAGTAAGTGCTCAATAAATACACTTGAAAGAATGAATCAATACAGTATAACAATATAATGGACTTGATAAACACATCCTCTGATCAAAATATTAACACAAATATGTAAATATATGTACAGCTAACTAGAGGTAGATACATGCAAATATTTGGGGAGAACTACTTTTAAAGTTTGTGTTAAAATATTAACACAAATATGTAAATATATGTACAGCTAACTAGAGGTAGATACATGCAAATATTTGGGGAGAACAACTTTTAAAGTTTCTCCATATAAAAGCAATCCTTATCTCTTGTGCCATATCTGGTCAGAAATCAATTTAAACAGGAATACACATTTCAAACTTTCAAATGATGGGTCCCAGGTAACATTCATTCAGTCATAGTTATTGATCACTTACTGTATGCAAGCACTGTACTAAGCACTTGGGAGAGTATAATACAACAATAAACAGACATATTCCCTGCCCACAGTGACCTTACAGTCTAGAGGGAATATGTGTAGTGGAAAGATGTGGGTGTGTGGTAGAAGAGGTTTGAGTAAGGTTAGGAAAGATGGGTAGTGTAAGTCATGGTAAATTTATTCTGAGTGAGAAAAATCCACCCAGATGTTGCTGTGAAATTTTTCACCCATCCAGATTATTCTTAGAAAAAAAATAAAAGATATGGAAGCAGGGACAGTTCTGTGATTCATTTAAATAGCTGAAGATTCAACCCAATGGAGCTTATCCACATACTTCACCCTGTATCCCATGACCTATTATGTAAACTGATGTTAATGCGGGTTAAGATGTCCTGACCTGTAATGATCTCTTTCCCCTAATTAAATGACTCTAATAGTGATCTAACATGCTTACTGAGGATGGGGGAAGGCCAAATAACCACCGAAAGATTTAAGTTTAGAAAAGGAAACTATGAAAAAATGTGGACCATAGGAAGAAGTTGAAAGAGGGAACCAAAAGACCAGTGACTTATTAGAAGCCTGGAAGCTGTTAAAAGTAATAAAAAACAAACACAATTTTGGGCAGTCAGTAAACATCAGCTCCCAAACCAGAAAAATGACAGGTGACCAATAGTTAAGAAGTGTGGTCTTGTGGAAAGAGGATGGGGCTGGAAGAACTGGGTTCTAATCCCAGCTGTGCCACTTGTCTGCTATGTGTCTTTGGGCAAATCACTTAACTTCCCTCAGCTTCCTCATCTGTAAAATGGGAATTAATACCTTCTCTCCCCCCTACGTATTAGACTGTGAGCCCCACATAGAACAGAGATTGTGTCCAACCTGATTATCTTCTATCTACTCCAGTGCTCAGGACAGTGCTTAGCACACAGCAAGCACTTAATAAATATAATAATAACAATAATAGTAATAACCAAGGCGAACTCTTCACTGATGTCCTCAGTGGGAAAATGTCATGCTTTTTATAGTGGAAAGATCACTTGAAAGAGGACAGGAAGGCCCTTTTAAGTGTGTCTGGTCAGGTGCCCTCAGGAAATTAGGCAAGTAAAAAAGAAATTTGAAGAGCATCTTAGAAGGGATGCTTGAGCTAATGCTAAATATGTCTAGAGTAGGAAGTCAGCTAAGAAATCAGTGGTACCACTTGATTATAGGTGGTCTTGAAGGTGCATTCAGAGATGAAAAGGGGATAGCTGGATGCTTACATTAATGTTTTGGGTCAGATTTTACTCAGGAAGGTTTTAGAATGATTGTCATATTCAAAATGTTTTTTGGACCAAACAAGTCAGAGGAAACTGAATCAAATTATGGTGACTATCCAGGATACTCTAGACCAATTGATAAATTGTATGTAGACAAATTACCAAGTATAGATGACATCCACCAGAGAGTCCTGAAGGTACTGGAATCTGGAAAGGAGATTGTGGAACACCTCACAAGGGTGTGCAACATCATAACAAACAGCCACTGTACAAAAAACTGTCAGCTCGACATTGTAATTCTCATCTACAAAAAGGTTATCCTGAAAATTATAGACAAGTAAATATCATGTCCTCACCTGGTACATTAGTAGCATCAATTGATTAGGTTCAGTTAGAACTTAGAAAAAAACATCTTTGTGAGGAAAATGAAAAATTGTTTCCATAAAGGAAAGTCAAGCCTCATTAAATCTCTTGACTTCTCTGGAGGAGACAATACGTATGTTGCTAGAGGGGAACAGGATATGTTTATGTAATCATAATATATTTAGATTTTCAAAGTACCTTTGTAAGGTTCCACACTAGAGGCTTTCAAAAATCAGACTGGGTTTAGTGGGAATGTTTTGTTATGGTTAGAAAAGCAGCTGAAAGAAAGGAAACAAGGGTAGGACTAAACTTCTACTTTCGAGTTGGAGGAATCAGTGCTACAATTTGTTTTCAAATAAATATTCTGCAAGAGAGTGTGTGCAGTGAACTCTCCAGATAATGTTAAAATATTTGGGGTGGTAAAATCCAATGCAGATTATTGTTATTAAAATACTACTATTTATTAAAAACTGACAATAATCAAAGTAGTGTATTAAATATTGGGATAATTACATGCAAAATAAAGAGTCTTTTTCCATAAGGGGCTGGCAATTTCAAGAGGAGGACAACAGGCACACATGACAATAAGAATAAATTTCAATCAATAATAAAAACAGGATGAGTCAAAATAGCAACAGGAAAATGTGTAAGGAAAGCATAACTAAGGAAGGATTGTCTTCAGCTAGCTATTCACTCCAGGCAAATAGTCCTGGATGAGAGAGGTTTTTGGGGGTTTTTTTAAATGGTATTTGTTACAGGCACTGTACTAAGTACAGGGTTAGATGCAAACTAATCAGGTTGGATTCAGTCCTTGTCTCACCCAGGACTCAAAAGTCTTAGTCCCCATTTTTCAGATGAGGTAACTGAGGCACAGAGAAGTTAAGTGACTTACCCAAGGTCAAACAGCAGACAAGTGGCAGAGTCAGGATTAGAACTAGACTGTGAACCCGCTGTTGGGTAGGGGCCATCTCTATATGTGGCCAACTTGTACTTCCCAAGCGCTTAGCACAGTGCTCTGCACACAGTAAGCGCTCAATAAATATGATTGAATGAATGAATGAACTCAGGTCCTCTGACTCCTGGGCCCCCGCTCTTTCCCAAGATTCCTTCAGGAAGACCTCAAAAATTGAGTGAGTGGGCTGATGAATGGTGAGCAAATGCAAAAAAAAATAACAAAAAACTGAAAAAATAATCCAAATCACTGGTAACTATCAGTCACAACTGAAAAAAAGGCAATTTAGCATAATTTTTGAAGTGTTCTTTCAGATCATCAGTCCAGTCTGTGACAATAGTCAAAAAGGCCAACTAAATTTTGGGTAGCATCAGCAAGGGTATAAAAATAAAACAAAAAGCTAGTGTTGCCACTCGTCAACACCATGGAATCCTTTGTGCGTTTTAGGAAAGTCATAGTATGGTGGAAAAAAACACAAAGTCAACAAAGTTAATGAGAAGGAGGGAAAGCTTTCTTGTGAGAATAGACTAACAGAATTAGGACCCTTCAGTGTAGAAAGAGAAAGGTTGAGAGAAGGCATAATTAAAGTCTGCAAAATCAGGAAGGGTGAGGATGACAAACTTGGAATTGCTGATTGCCAAATCTCACAACAGGATGGGGAGGCTGCCTTTGAAGCTTGAAGGTGGTAGATTCAAAATCAACAGAAGGAAACATTTCACTCAGTGGCGACTGTTTAGACCTGACTGCCAGAGGAAACCATGTAGGTGGGAAATATCAGTAGGCTCAATTAAGGTTGCATGGAGTTATGAAAACGAGATGTATAAGAGATGCATAAAGGAGTGGGAAAAGGGGGAAAGAACTAAAGATGTATAAGTTAGGGCAGACATAGAGACTTCAAGGTGAAGATTTGAAGTGGAAATTGGCTGAAAGGATGGTCATAGGAAGGAGAGAGCAGGCACAGAATTTGAGGATTGAAGAAACCTGATAAAGGGGTGAGGATTTTGCTTATGGGCTTTTGTAAAGCCCCTTTTTTCCTCTCCTCCTCCCCATTCCTCCCTGTCCCCCCGTCTTTCCCCTCCCCACAGCACTTGTATATATTTGTACAGATTTATTACTCTATTTATTTTACTTGTACATATTTACTATTCTATTTATTTTGTTAATGATGTGCCTATAGCTATAATTCTATTTGTTCTGATGATTTTGATACCTGTCTACATGTTTTGTTTTGTTGTCTGTCTCCCCCTTCTAGACTGTGAGCCCACTGTTGGGTAGGGACTGTCTCTATATGTTGCCAACTTGTACTTCCCAAGCGCTTAGTACAGTGCTCTGCACACAGTAAGCGCTCATTAAATACTATTGAGTGAATGAATGAGACTGCTTAGAGCTCACTGGCTAGAGGAATTAATTGGGCATTTTGACCTTAGTCTTGTGAACACTTCATCTACTTCTGCTCTGTCCTCCTCTCCATTAGTCTTAAAGGGCAATGTCCTTCTGAAATCCATCACTTTAATCTTTTGCTCCCTCTTGGTGGGTTCATTCATCTTGCTTTGGGGCCAAGATGGAGAGGGAGGGAAAGGAAACAAAAATGTAAGGGTCAAGATTGTGAAACAGGGTCATACCCCCAGCTGTAGTAATGAAGATGTTTCTTAAAGGAAAGAGCTGGGAACATTTTGGCACTGTGTAGTCTAATAATAACTGTGATAATTGTTACGTGCTTACTATGTGAGAAGCACTGTACTAGACTCTAGAGTCGATATGATATAAGCAGATTGGACATAGTTGCTGTCCTACATAGGACTCACAGTCTAAGAGAGTGGGAGAATGGGTATTTTATCTCCATTTTACATATGACGAAACGAAGGCACACTGAAGTTAAGTGATTTGCCCAAGGTCAAGGTCACATAGCAGACAAATGGTTGCGGCAGGATTAGAATCCATGTCCCCTGATTCCATGGCTTGCAATTTTTCCACTAGGCCATGATTTCATGGTTATCTTTTATTTCTAATAGCATTCTAATAGCACTCAAAGGTCACCAATGACCTCCTGCTTGCCAAATCCAACGGCTCATACTCTGTCCTAATCCTCCTCGACCTCTCAGCTGCCTTTGACACTGTGGACCACCCCCTTCTCCTCAACACGTTATCTGACCTTGGCTTCACAGACTCCGTCCTCTCCTGGTTCTCCTCTTATCTCTCCGGTCGTTCTTTCTCAGTCTCTTTTGCAGGCTCCTCCTCCCCCTCCCATCCTCTTACTGTGGGGGTTCCCCAAGGTTCAGTGCTTGGTCCCCTTCTGTTCTCAATATACACTCACTCCCTTGGTGACCTCATTCGCTCCCACGGCTTCAACTATCACCTCTACGCTGATGACACCCAGATCTACATCTCTGCCCCTGCTCTCTCCCCCTCCCTCCAGGCTCGCATCTCCTCCTGCCTTCAGGACATCTCCATCTGGATGTCCGCCCGCCACCTAAAGCTCAACATGTCGAAGACTGAGCTCCTTGTCTTCCCTCCCAAACCTTGTCCTCTCCCTGACTTTCCCATCTCTGTTGACGGCACTACCATCCTTCCCGTCTCACAAGCCCGCAACCTTGGTGTCATCCTCGACTCCGCTCTCTCATTCACCCCTCACATCCAAGCCGTCACCAAAACCTGCCGGTCTCAGCTCCGCAACATTGCCAAGATCCGCCCTTTCCTCTCCATCCAAACCGCTACCCTGCTAATTCAAGCTCTCATCCTATCCCGTCTGGACTACTGCACTAGCCTTCTCTCTGATCTCCCATCCTCGTGTCTCTCTCCACTTCAATCCATACTTCACGCTGCTGCCCGGATTATCTTTGTCCAGAAACGCTCTGGACATATTACTCCCCCTCCTCAAAAACCTCCAATGGCTACCGATCAATCTGCGCATCAAGCAGAAACTCCTCACCCTGGGCTTCAAGGCTCTCCATCACCTCGCCCCCTCCTACCTCACCTCCCTTCTCTCCTTCTACTGCCCAGCCCGCACCCTCCGCTCCTCCACCACTAATCTCCTCACTGTACCTCGCTCTCGCCTGTCCCGCCATCGACCCCCGGCCCACGTCATCCCCCGGGCCTGGAATGCCCTCCCTCTGCCCATCCGCCAAGCTAGCTCTCTTCCTCCCTTCAAGGCCCTGCTGAGAGCTCACCTCCTCCAGGAGGCCTTCCCAGACTGAGCCCCTTCTTTCCTCTCCCCCTCGTCCCCCTCTCCATCCTCCCGTCTTACCTCCTTCCCTTCCCCACAGCACCTGTATATATGTATATATGGTTGTACATATTTATTACTCTATTTATCTATTTATTTATTTATTTTACTTGTACATTTCTATCCTACTTATTTTATTTTGTTGGTATGTTTGGTTCTGTTCTCTGTCTCCCCCTTTTAGACTGTGAGCCCACTGTTGGGTAGGGACTGTCTCTATGTGATGCCAATTTGTACTTCCCAAGCGCTTAGTACAGTGCTCTGCACATAGTAAGCGCTCAATAAATACGATTGATTGATTGATTGATTGATTCTCTATAGGTGAGAAACAACAGATCAATCTCCAAACCTTATGTAAAGCTACAAGTACCTTACTATACTGTGTTCTCCCAAGTGCTCTGTAAACTGCCAGCTCTCAGTAAATACCATTGATTAATAAAGTCCAAGCTTATCATACAACTATGTGCCTGGGAGTCAGAAGGACCTGGGTTCTAATTCCAGCTCTGCCGCCTGTCTGCTGTCTGGTCTTGGGCAAGCCACTTCATTTCTCTGTGACTCAGTTATCTCATCTGTAAAATGGGGATGAAGACTGTGAGCCCTTTGAGGGGCAGGGACTGTGTCCAATTCTATGGCTTATATTCATTCAATCGTATTTATTGAGTGTTTACTATGCGCAGAGTTCACAGCGCTACTAAGTACAATTCAGCAACAGAGACAACATCCATCTTAGCGCTTAGTACAGTGACTGGCACATAGTTCGCACTTAACAGATGCCATCAGCAAATGGGGTGCTGCCTGCCTGCAGCGGGCTGGATAAGATGACCTCTCAAAGTCCCCTTCCTGGCTTTTGGTTCTGTGACTCTTGGAAGGTGTTATCATTCTCCCCTCACGCCCAGAAGTGGTTCTGTGTGCTTCTTCTCAAAGGTGGAAGGGAGGAGTGGTCCTTTCCCATATTCTCCCGTCCATTAGGGCTTGCAGACAGTAAGCTTAGAAAAATAGCCCAGAGCCACCCTATTAATGAACTCTCCTTGCAGGGATAGGGTCCCAGCAGGGGATGAGAAGCAGCGTGGCTTAGTGGAAAAAGCCCGGGTTTGGGAGTCAGAGGTCGTGGGTTCTAATCCTGGCTTTGCCCCTTGTCAGCAGTGTGACTTTGGGCAAGTCACTTAACTTCTCTGGGCCTCAGTTACTTCATCTATAAAATGGGGATTAAAACTTTGAGCCCCACATGGGACAACCTGATTACCCTGTATCTACCCCAGCACTTAGAACAGTGCTTGGCACATAGTAAGCGCTTAACAAATACGATTATTATTATTATTATTATTATTATTATTATTATTGTCGTTATGTTAAATGTGTGTTCCTGGCGCCCACTAGAGGAACCAGCAAAGGCACTTCACAAAATTGATCTTTAAAGCTGGATGCTGAGTACCATGGTCAGATGACAAATCTATTAGCTGAGGAAGGAGCTCTGTTTTTCACTGAGTAAACCCGAGATAAGGTTCCCACACAGCAGACAGGCTGCAGAGCTAGAATTAGAACCCAGGTCCTTTTGACTCCCAGGCACAAAGTTGCATGATAAGCTTGGACTTTATTAATCAATGGTATTTACTGAGCACTGGCAGTTTACAGAGCACTTGGGAGAGCACAGTTCAGTAAGGTACTTGTAGCTTTACATAAGGTATGGAGATTGATTGTTGTTTCTCACCTATAGAGAATACTATTAGAAATAAAAGATAATCATGAATAATCCTAGTTAATCCTAGACTGTCCCCTTCCTCCCCCCTTCCCCTTCAATTAATGGGAGAATTTTGCATATTGAAAAAGTTGTATTCATGTCTCGATTTGGGTGCCTGAATGCTTGTGGACAGACAGGGAGTCTCTGGCACTGGCATTAAAGAGTTAGTGTCTGCCTTGGAGAAACCGAACTAAAAGCTGTTTGTGGAGCGGAGACTGGTACCAGGCTTTCTGAGTGGATGAGAAGCACGAGTTGGGTGAGCTGGCTTTCTGGTTATGAATGGTGCAGATGGATGGGGTTTTCTCTGACTTTCCAGGCTGCCATGGCCTCCTTCCCTCTACCCCAGCATTGAGAACAGTGTTTGGCACATAGTAAGTGCTTAACAAATACCAAAATTATTATTATTATAATCCCTTACCTAGATTTAGCTGCATAATTGGAGAAAACAATGAGTCTTGTTTTTCAGACTTCAGTTTGCTTGAAAGCTTGTGAAGGGCATGGTCCTTTATTAAGGAACAGACCCTTGGAGAGAGTAATTCATTTAATTGTTGGCTCATTAAATGTCTCTTAAGGGAGACACAGGCTCCCATCACACTTTGCAGCATAAGTGTGACACCTTGGATTTCTACAGCACTTATTTTCTATAGCACTTTCTCATCAACAGTCATTTGTCTATAAGAGTATTTCATCTTCAAGCATATTTATTGAGTGCTTACTGTGTGGGGAACATTGTACTAAGCACTTTGGAGTGTACAATAATGTACTGGAAGACACATTCCCTGCCCACAGTGATCTTACAGTCTATAGAGGTAGACAGACATTAATATAAATAAATAATTTATAATAGAAAATTGGTAGATATGTACATAAGTGCTGTATATATGTATGTATATATGTATAGATATATATGTATATATGTATGCATATATATATTTTGTGTGGTTGATTATTGCATCAGCCTCTTGCTGACCGCCCTGCCTCTTGTCTCTCCACACTCCAGTCTATACTGCATTTCTGCCTGGATTATTCCCCCCACCCCTGGCCAAAAAAAAAAAAAAAAGTTCAGTCCAGGTTTTTCCACTTCAGAACCTCCAGCCATCTCTTTATCAAATAGAAACTCCTTATCAGGGGCTTTAAAGCACTCATCCACCTTGCCAACTCTTATTTGGTTTCATACTGATTTCCTATTGACTCACTTCACTCCTCTTAATGCCAACCTACTGCTGTACCTCTGTCTCCTCCATTTCACCACAGACAACTTTGCCCACATTCTCCCCCCGGCCTGGAACTCTCTCCCCTTCATCCAAGAGACCACCACTCTCTCCACCTTCAAAGCCTTATTCAATTCACATCTCCTTCAAGAGGCCTTTCGTCTGTTTATTCTGACCATTTTGACACCTGTCTCCATGTTCTGTTTTGTTGATTGTCTCCCCCTTCTAGACTGTGAGCCTTTTGTTGGGTAGGGACCGTCTCTATGTATTGCCAACTTGTACTTCCCAAGCGCTTAGTACAGTGCTCTGCACACAGTAAGCACTCAATAGATACGATTGAATGATTGAATAAGTGCTTTGGGGCTGGGAGGGGGTGAAAAGCAAAGATAGCAAGTCGAGGTGATGCAGAAGGGAGTGGGAGAAGAGGAAGAGGGGGTGCATTGTCAGGGAGTTCTCCTGGAAGAGATGTGCCTTCAAAAAAGCTTTGAAGGGGGAGATAGTAAGTAATCCATGGGTCCCTGTGCTTGGCATTTATTTTCAATGCATCAGTGGTGATTCTAGGATGAGTTAAGATTCCCTCGACGCTGAAGAGCTCAACAGATACTATTGATTGATGTTCCACACTGAGAATTGTCTTTGCAATGGGGCTCTTTCCCTAATTCTTTGATTATGGGATGATTCTGAAGGCAGTCACCCTTGTGCTTTGCCCCAGGCCCATGACCCTCTTATTTCTGACCCTCCCCCAGGCTACCTGAAGAAGATTCTGAAGAACCACACGGTTCACGCGTGTGATGGAGAGCAGCTGGGGGTCACCTGTCCCCACAGGACCACCATCAGCATCCTCTCAGCGTTTTATGGTCGGCGGATCCCCAGCCAGAACCTCTGTCCCGCCCCGGGAAGCTCGGCCCGTGAGAGCATTGACTGCCAGTCAGTCACAGCTCAACAGGTAATGGTGGGAAAGATCACGATCCTGGGAATCAGAAGACGTGGGTTCTATTTGTCCGCAGGGGGACCTTGGACAGATGACTCCTCTGTGCCTCCATTTCCACATCTGTAACTGGGGATTAAATACTTGATCCTCCCTCCCGCTTAGACTAGCTTGGCCTAGTGGATGGAAAACTGGCCGGAGAGTCAGAAGGACCTGAGTTCTAATCCTGACTCTTGCCACTTGTCTGCTGTGTCACTTTGGGCAAGTCACTTTACATCTCTGTGACTCAATTACCTCATGTGTAAAATGGGGATTAAGACTGTGAGCTCATATGGGATATGTGTCCAACCTGATTATCCTGAATTTACCTCAGACCTTAGAACAGTGCTTGACATATAGTAAGTGCTTGAAAAATACCACCAATATTACTATTATTATTACTATGGGCCCCAGGTGGGGCAGGGGCTGTGTCTGAATTGACTGCATCTACCCTAGTACCTTGGGCAAGTCACTTAACTTCTCTGGTCTCAGTTACCTCATCTGTAAAATGGGGATTGAGACTATGAACCCCATGTGGGACAACCTGATCACCTTGTATCCCCCCCAGTGCTTTGCACATAGTAAGTGCTTAACAAATACCATCATTATTATTATTATTACTTAGCACAGTGCTTCACACATAGTAAGTGCTTAACAAACACCACAGTTATTATTACTGTTATTTTGAATTCTCTTGTGACAAGAGGGAAAGTCTTCTTTGGCCAGATCAAGAACTGGGGGAGCAAGGAAAATCCCAGGAAAAGGGGAATCAACTCTGAAAGGGAGGAGAATGAGAGGTAAGGGTTGTGGAACAGGTCTCCTTGGCATCTCCTAATGACTCACAGAAGAATGTTCATTGTTAAATTTTATATCCTACTCTCTGCATCCTAAGCCCCCAGCCCTGTCATTGGTAACTTCCCATGTTGGATCTTTTGTGAATTTATCAGTCAATCAATGAATCGATCAATCATATTGAGTGCTTACTGTGTGTAGGGCTTGAGAAAGTACAATATAACAATATGGCAGAGTTGGTGGATATGTTCCCTGCCCCCAACAGGCTTAGTGTCTTATGCCTGCTTCCTGATGGCTAAGAGCTGGCTGTTTTCTAACTTGGTATTAACCAGATTTCCTGACTCTCCACCTGAGCCCTAACCCTCAACTTTGGCCCAGTAGAAGTAATAAGCGCTTAGTACAGTGCTCTGCACATAGTAAGCACTCAATAAATACGATTGATGATGATAATAACTGTATTTATTGAGTGACTAGATTACAAATTACTTGAAAGCAGGGACCATATTTCCTAACTCAAAGGCAAGGAAAAAAATGTACCAACAACTGTACTTTCCCAAGCTCTTAGAACAGTGCTCTATACAGAATAAATATTCAGTAAATACTATTGATGATACTATTGATTGATTGGTTGATTGATATGAAATACAAAGGTGTTCCCCCTGCTTCCTCCCTGCGAGGTAATATCACTGAAAACATTATTCTAAGTCTCTCAAGTTTGAGGGGAAATTTAGTGGCCAAAATGGGGGGTGGGGTTAAGTGGGGGAGAGGGAATAAAAATTGTAATTGGTGGGAGTATTATGTAGGATCCAACAAAATTTTGGTTGAATGTTTGAACAAAAGAGGAAATGTGAATGCTGATGAAAAGTGTAGCTAACTCAACTCCTGGGGAGGGACTGAATAGGAAATGTGTTGCTCTTCATAAAATCCAGTGTTAATGAGAAACTGAAGTTGCCATCAGCAGAACAGCTAGTTTAACAGCTAGGCTGAAAGTAATATGTCCATCACAGCAGACTAAACAGAGTTTGGAGACTCAAGCAATGTGGATTCTAAGTCAGTCTCTATCTGACCTGGACAAAAGAATCAACATACTCTCTGGGTTTCTTTCCCTCATCTGAAAAGAAAGATTATAATATTCATTTATCCCCCAAATTGAAAAGTCAAAAACAGAAAGGATTCTTTTGGGAGTCACAGAACCTGGGTTCTAACTGTGGCTCCACCAATTGCCTGCTGTGTGGCCTTGGGCAAGTCAATTAACTTCTCTGTGCCTCAGTTTCCTCAACAGTAAAATAGGGATGAAGTATCCATTTTCTCTCCTATTTAGATGATGAGGGTCAGGGACTGTATCAATTCCAGTGCCTAGTACAGCGCTTGGCACATAGTAAGGTCTTAACAAATACCACATTTTTATTATTATTATCATCATTAGAGAAGCAAGTCAAAATAGAAGCTGTTCATAATTCCACCAATCCCTAACTCCAGAACCCACTTAGACCAGTGGACTTTGTTGTAAATTCCATTCCTGTCTACGTGTTTTGTTTTGTTGTCTGTCTCCCACTTCTAGACTGTGAACCCGTTGTTGGGTAGGGACCGTCTCTATATGTTGCTGACTTGTACTTCCCAAGTGCTTAGTACAGTGCTCTGCACACAGTAAGCGCTCAATAAATACGATTGATTGATTGATTGATTAAGCAACTTGCCCAAAGTCACACAGCTGACAAGTGGCGGAGCTGAGATTAGAACCCACAACCTCTGACTCCCAAGCTGTGTCTTTGCCTAAGAAGGGGAGCGTAGTTTAGGGGCAGAAAGGGGACAAGGGAGAAAGATGGATGTGGCCTGCAAAAGAGTCCAAGGACATGAAGAGAGAAGCGGTGTGATCTAGTGGAAAAAGCACAAGCCTTGGTATCACAAAACTTGGCTTCTAATCCCAACACTGTGGCATGACCTTGGGCAAGTCACTTAATGCTTCTATGCCTCAGTTATCTCATCTGTAAAATGGTCATTGAATACCTTTTCTTCCTCCTACTTAGACTGAGAGCCCCATGTGGGACAGGAACTGTGCCTGACCCGATTATCTTGAAACTATTTACCCCTCTTCTCCCTCTCCCTGAAAAAAGAGATGGACAAAAAATTTACAGGATGGGAAAGTGGAGAGGGAGGGGCTGTCTAATAGTCTCATTGGTGAATGGGCATAAATCAAAACCAGAAGGTAGTTGAAGTTTTCTATCATACAGTCACCTCAGTCCCGGAAATAAACCTTTAGGGCAGCCTTGCAAATCATGAAAAAAATCGTCAGTCCCAGAAAAATCCTGTTTGGCTCACAGAATCTGCACATCCTGCCCCCGTGAGAGAGTCTGATCCTAGGTCAGTCACTACTATGAGAACCTCAACTGGAATCGAATCGAATGGTTGACTCGCAAAGCACTTACTCTTTGCCAAACACTGTAGTAAGCACTGGGTTATATACAAGATAATCAGGTGGGAGCATTGTCCCTTTCCTACATGGGGTTCACAGCCTATCAGGAAGAGAGAAGAAGTATTGAATGTCCAATTTGTAGATGAAGAATCTAAGGTGCAGCGAAGTTAAATTATTTGCCCAAGCTCACACAGCAGGCAGGTGGCAGAGCTGGGACTAAAATTCCTGACTCTTTCCTCTAGGCCATGGCTGCTTCCCGCTTTATACGTCTCCACCCCAATCTCATGATGGCTTCCTTGTTCGCCAGTTCCTCCACTTTTCACCCACCTATGCCCTACCTCACATGCCCCTACTAACAGCCTTACCTCCACTAAACCCTGGGAGCAAATGAAACTGGAGTGTGACAGGGCTGGAGACCTGCACTTTGCCCAGTTGCTAGGTTGGCCAGGGCTGGCTCTGAGTGTGGAGTGTGTAATTATTGTACTTGTTAAGTGCTTACTATGTACCAAGCACTTTTCTAAGTGCTGGGGTAGCTATAAGCTAACAGTTCCTGTCCCACAAGAGGCTCAAACTCTTAATCCCCATTTTACAGATGAGGTAACTGAATCCCAGAGAAATGAAGTGACTTGCCCAAGGCTACACAGCAGACATGTGGTGGAGCTGGGATTAGAACCCAGGTCCTTCTGACTCCCAGGGCCGTGCTCTAGCCAGTAGGCTATGCTGCTCCTCTAAAGTCATCAGATGACTTCTGAAATTTGCGGTAGTCAAAGCCCATCTCCCCATCTCTATCCCTTTCTGGGTGAAGTTGATTCTGGAGATAAGCTTTGAAGCTGTAAATTTCATAAGAATGGCTGGGGAGAGTGTTTGTGTATTTGTGAGTGGGCACCAAGAAGCAGGAATGGAGCTGTTTAAAATGGAGCTGAGATCTCCCATTTCTGATATTCTTTCACACCCTCTGATGAATGCACCTCTTTCTAGATTCAAATTTTTAAAGACAAGTTAATATCCCTGTCCCTTTTTCTTAGCAGCACCTTATACAACCATCCAATCTTTGCGGCCTCCTAATATTTGGCTGCACGAGCTCTGTTCCCTAGGCCACACTGCTTCCCCCTTTCCAGAAAGGAGAACTTGCTTTCTTTGTTAGCAATCTATTGTAGTGTTTTTAATGGTATTTGTTAAAAGTTTACTATGTGCTAAGCATTGTTCTAAGCACTAGGGTAAATACAATTAAGCAGATCCCTTTCTCACATGGGGCTTACAGTCTAATTAGAAAAGAGAACAGGTTTCTGAATCCCCATTTAACAGTTGAGGAAACTGAGGCACAAAGAAGTTAAGTGACTTGCCCAAGTTCACACAGCAAGCAACTGGCAGAGTCGGGATTACAACCTAGACTCCTAGACCATGCTCTTTCCACTAGCTATTGCTGCTTAGCCCTCTACCTTCCTTTAGTTCCTTCTTTTGGAGATTATTATTATTATTATTATATTTGTTAAGCGCTTACTATGTGCCACGCACTGCCCTAAGCACTGGGGTGAATACAAGCAAATCAGGTTGGAAACCATTCCTGTCAAGCAGCGTGGCTTAGTGGAAAGAGCCCGGGTTTGGGAGTCAGAGGTCAAGGGTTTTAATCCCGGGTCCGTCCCTTGTCAGCTGTGTGATTTGGGGCAAATCACTTCACTTCTCTGGGCCTCAGTTCCCTCATCTGTAAAATGGGGATTAAGACTGTCAGCCCCACGTGGGGCAACCTGATTACCTGGTATCTCCCCCAGTGCTTAGAACAGTGCTTGGCCCATAGTACGTGCTTAACAAATACTATTAGAGAAGCAGCGTGGCTCAGTGGAAACAGCACGGGCTTTGGAGTCAGAGGTCATGGGTTCAAATCCCAGCTCCGCCAATTGTCAGCTGTGTGACTTTGGGCAAGTCACTTAACTTCTCTGTGCCTCAGTTACCTC
This sequence comes from Tachyglossus aculeatus, assembly GCF_015852505.1. Classification (NCBI taxonomy): domain Eukaryota; kingdom Metazoa; phylum Chordata; class Mammalia; order Monotremata; family Tachyglossidae; genus Tachyglossus; species Tachyglossus aculeatus. Next base: position 46,401,246 of record NC_052071.1, read on the forward strand.
ATCTGTAAAATGGGGATTAAGACTGTGAGCCCCCTGTGGGACAACCTGATCACCTTGTAACCTCCCCAGTGCTTAGAACAGTGCTTTGCACATAGTAAGTGCTTAATAAATGCCATTATTATTATTATTATTGTTTAGGGCTCGCAGAATCAGAACCCATGACCTTCTGACTCCCAGGCCTGTGCTGTATCCACTACACCTGGCTGCTGGAGATTGATACTATTTATTAAGCATAATAATGATGGCATTCGTTATGCACTTACCATGTGCTGAGCACTGTTCTAAGCCCTGGGGGAGATACAAGGTGATCCGGTTGTCCCACGTGGGGCTCACAATCTTCCTCCCCATTTTACAGATGAGGTAACTGAGGCACAGAGAAGTCAAGCGACTTGCCTAAAGTCACACAGCTGGTCAGTGGCGGAGCTGGGATTAGAACCCACGACCTCTGACTCTCAAGCCTGTGCTCTTTCCACTATGCCACGCATGATGCTGATGATGATGATGGCACTTATTAAGTGCTTACTACATGCAGAGCACTGTTCTAAGCCCTGGGGAGGTTACAAGGTGATCAGGTTGTTTCATGGGGAGCTCACAGATTTAATCCCCATTTTACAGATGAGGGAACTGAGGCACAGAGAAGTGAAGTGACTTACCCAAAGTCACACAGCTGACAATCGGCGGAGCTGGGATTTGAACCCATGACCTCCGACTCCAAAGCCCGGGCTCTTTCCACTGAGCCTCGCTGCTTCTCTAATGTATATGTGTTTGTACGTATTTATTACTCTATTTTATTTGTACATATTTATTCTATTTATTTCATTTTGTTAATATGTTTTGTGGTCTGTTTCCCCCTTCTAGACTGTGAGCCTGCTGTTGGGTAGGGACCGTCTCTATATGTTGAATAACATGTATATTATTCAATCAAAAAATACGATTGAATGAATGAATGAATATATGTTGCCAACTTGTACTTCCCAAGGGCTTAGTACAGTGCTCTGCACACAGTAAGCGCTCAATAAATATGATTAATGAATGAATGAATATATGTTGCCAACTTGTACTTCCCAAGGGCTTAGTACAGTGCTCTGCACACAGTAAGCACTCAATAAATACGATTGAATGAATGAATGAATGCAAAGGGCCTAGCACCGACGGGGGCATCTATAGTAAGTAGGATCTCTCAAGGAAGTATTTATAGAACTTTCACAGTGAGAGGTGTTTTGGGTAGCTGGGATGGAAAAAAATAGCCACACTACTTCCCAAGCGCTTAGTACAGTGCTCTGCACACAGTAAGTGCTCAGTAAATAGGGTTGAAATTCATTCTGGGCTGGTTTTCCTTGGCTCCTTCTTGGGAAATGAGGTAAATGAGCGATATCTAGTGGTCGGTTGCCATTATGCAACATGACACACAGCAGAGATTTAGTGTTTACTCTGTGCAGGGCATTGTACTAAGCTCATGGGAGAGTACAAAATGGTTATTAGACAGAATTCCTGCCCTCAAGAAGCCTATAGTCTAATGGGGGCAGACAGATACTAGAATGAATTACAGGGAGGGAAAATAATAATAATAATAATGACATTTATTAAGCACTTACTATGTGCAGGGCATTGCACTAAGCTCATGGGAGAATACAAAATGGTTATTAGACAGAATTCCTGCCTTCAAGAAGCCTATAGTCTAATGGGGGCAGACAGATACTAGAATGAATTACAGGGAGGGAAAATAATAATAATAATAATGGCATTTATTAAGCACTTACTATGTGCAGGGCATTGTACTAATCTCATGGTAGAATACAAAATGGTTATTAGACAGAATTCCTGCCCTCAAGAAGCCTATAGTCTAATGGGGGCAGACAGATACTAGAATGAATTACAGGGAGGGAAAATAATAATAATAATAATGGCATTTATTAAGCACTTACTATGTGCAGGGCATTGTACTAATCTCATGGTAGAATACAAAATGGTTATTAGACAGAATTCCTGCCCTCAAGAAGCCTATAGTCTAATGGGGGCAGACAGATACTAGAATGAATTACAGGGAGGGAAAATAATAATTATAATAATGGCATTTATTAAGCACTTACTATGTGCAAAGCATTGTTCTAAGCACTGGAGAGGTTACAAGGTGATCAGGTTGTCTCACAGGGGGCTCACATTCTTAACCCCCTTTTACAGATGAGATAACTGAGGCAAAGAGAAGTTAAGTGACTTGCCCAAAGTCACACAGCTGACAACTGGTGGAGCTGGAATTAGAACCCAGGACCTCTAACTCCAAAGCCCGTGTTCTTTCCACTGAGCCATGCTAGATAGTGAATATAAGTGCTATTCGAGGGTGGGCTTGAGGTGGGTATTCAAATGCTTAGGTGACACGAATGTTCTGTAGTGGCAATATTGAGGTAAATAGTTCAGGGATAGGGGAGATTAATTGGAGAAGGCTCCTGGAGAGCATATGATTTCAAAAGGATATGGAAGGTGTAGGGAGATGTGATCTGCTGACTGCGAAGAGGGAGGGTTTTCTAGGCAGAAAGGAAGGCCAGGTTCAGTAAGGAGTGAGTTGAGAATGAAGTACAGTCAGTAGGTTGGCTTGAGAAGAGTGAAGGGTGTGAGCTTGGGTATAGCGGAAGAGGAGAGAGGAAAAATAGTCAATAGGATGCCTTAAAATCGAAGGTCAGAAGTTTCTTCTTTTATGTGGGCATCCTTTGGTGGTTCACGAAAAGCTATAGAGCTGTCAAAAAATGATGTTTTAGAAAAATGATGTGTGCAACAGAGTGAAATATGGTCTAGCGTAGGGGGAATGACCAAAGGCAGAAAGGCCAACAAGGATGATGATGCAGTAGTAGAGGAGCAGCATGACCTAGTGGAAAGAAGACCTGGATGCTAATCCCATGTTCACAACTTGTCTTCCATATGGCATTGAGTCACTTAAATTCTCTGTGACTCAGTTACCTCATCTGTAAAAGGGAAAGCTCTCCCAAGTGCTTAGTACATTGCTTTGCACACAGTAAGCGCTCACTAAATACAAGTAAATGAATGAACGAGTGAACCCCACGTGGGACCTAGACCATGTCCAACCTGATTAGCTTGTATCTACCCCAGCACTTAATATAGTGCCTGAAACATAGTAAGTGCTTAACAAATGCCATTTAAAAAAAGGTGAAGATCTGACAAGTGCTTGGACCAGCGTAGTAGCTGTTGGGGTGGAAAGGAATTGGTAGAGTCTGGAGAAGTCATAAAGAAAGAACTGCCATGATTTGGTGATAGAATGAACTTAGAGGTTGAATGAGAGAGACGAATAGTGAGTAAGGACAAAGTTGTGGGCTTGAGAGATGAGGAGGATGGTGGTATTATCCACAGTGATGTTCCAGAAAGTTGGATGGAAGAGAAGATTTGGGATGGAAGGTGAGAAATTCAGTTTTGGACATGTTGAGCTTGAAGTGTTAGCAGAATATCTATGTAGAGAGGTTGAATAGGCAGGAGGAGACATGAAAATGCAGGGCTGGTGAAATAGATTCTCCCTGCCTAAACTCTAAGCTCATTAGGGACAGGGAACATGTCTGCTAATTCTGTTGTACTGTACTCCCCCAAGTGCTTAGTATGGTGCTCTGCACATAGTAAGCACCAAATAAATACCATTTATTGATCAATTGACTAATCCATTTTGGAGCCACTTGCATAGCCTTATCTTCAGCACTTAGAACAGTGCTTTGCACATAGTAAGTGCTTAACAAATACCATCATTATTATTATTATTATTATACCATTGAGTCATCTCCAACCCATAGTGACGCCGTGGATACATCTCTTCCAGAATGCCCCACCTCCATCTGCAGTCGTTCTGGTTGGTGTATCCATAGTGTTTTTGGTAAAAATATAGAAGTGGCTTACCATAGCCTCCTTCCTCACAGTAAACTGGAGTCTCTGCCCTCAACTCTCTTCCATGCCGCTGCCGTCCAGCATAGGTGAGTTTTGATGTGTAGCAGGTTGCATTCCACTTGCTAGCCACTGGCCAAGCTAGGAATGGAATAGATATGCCTCTGCCTGACTCTCCCTCCTGTGCTCGAGACTGGTATCAATCAATCAATCAATCAATCGTATTTATTGAGCACTTACTGTGTGCAGAGCACTGTACTAAGTGCTTGGGAAGTACAAGTTGGCAACATATAGAGACGGTCCCTACCCAACAGTGGGCTCACAGTCTAGAAGGGGGAGACAGAGAACAAAACCAAGCATATTAACAAAATAAATAGAATAGATATGTACAAGTAAAATAGAGTAATAAATATGTACAAACATATATACATATATACAGGTAGCGTACTGGAAACTCTTGAGAGGGGTATTTGCATAGTAGTGATAGTTAAAACTGGGAGAGTAGCTGAGATCATGAAGGGAATGAGTGTGGATAGAAAATAAAATGGGACCTTGAGCCGAGCCTTGAGAGACACCACCTATAGTTAGGAAGTGAGAGACAGGAAAAGCCAGCTAAAGAGATGGAGATAGGGCAGCCAGTCAGGAGAATAACCAGAAGAGGACAGTGTCAGATAAACCAAGGTTGCGTAGTATTCTGGGAGAAATGGGTGGTTCACAGTGTCAAAGGCAGGTCAGAGAGGAGAAGGATGGAAGACAGTCTGTTATGTGGGCATCTTCAATACAAATCAGTTGTATTTATTGAGTGCTTACTGAATGCAGAGCACTGTACTAAGCACTTGGGAGAGTTCAATATAACAGAGTTGATATTCATGTTCCCTTCCCACAGTGAGCTTATGGTGTAGAGGGAGAGGCAAACATTAATATAAATAAATTATGAATATATACGTAAGTGCTCCCACTCCCTTCTACATTGCCCTCACACATGGATTTGCACCTGTATTCAACACCCCATCAGTCCCGCAGCACTTGTGTACATATCTATAATATGTGTGTTTATAATATCATCTTTCTCTCCCACTCTAGGCTGTGAGCTCATTGTGGGCAAGGATTGTGTTTGTTTATTATTGCATTGCATTCACCCATGCACTTAGTACTGTGCTCTGCACACAGTAAGTGCTGTCTACATGTTTTGTCACCTGTATACATGTTTTGTTCTGTTGTCTGTCTCCCCCTTCTAGACTGCGAGCCCGTTTTTGGGTAGAGACTGTCTCTATATGTTGCCGACTTGTATTTCCCAAGCACTTAGTATAGTACTCTGCACACAGTAAATAATAAATACTACTGAATAAATGAATGAACTGAAAGAATGAGTAAGAACTGACAGTGAGATCCCATAGGAACCTGACAGTTCTGGTGTATCAAATAATCATACCATTTTCAGAATGGTTCAGAGAACAGAAAATGAGTAGAGTCATTTGCAGAACTGCCCAAATCCTGAACTCAAGGTGATGCTATTCTGAATGTCCTATATTGGGCAGGGAAATACATCAACCAGATGGGATTCTTAATGCAAAAAGAAGCTGGTAGCACTAGCAAGGGCTAGCGACTGAGAAAACAGTGTTTCCTGGATCAGCACTACATGCCACCCAAGTAACTTGGCAAGGGGCCCTGGTATTACTAAACTGACACAGGGATATAAAATAATAACAATAATAATAATGGTACCTGTTAAGCACTTACTATATGCTATGCACCGAACTAAGTGCTGAGATAGATACAAGAAAATCAGATTGGACCCAGTCCCTGGCCCCCATGGAGCTCCCATTCTAAGTCGGAGGGAGTAGATTTAATGCCCCTTTTTTACAGCTGAGGAAACTGATGCATAGAGAAGTTAAGTGGCTTGCCCAAGGTCACACAGCAAAAAATAGTGGAGTCTGGATTATATACTCTGACTCCCAAGCCTGTGCTCTTTCCAGTAGGCCACGTTTCTTCTCCATCTTCCTCAATATTGATGACGGAGGTTCTCAGGAGGAGAACATGCCCAATTTCTGGAGATGGAGAAAGCTGGAGGAGTTCCATAAAGATCTCTGCATCATTCTTTCACATTTCTTTTACCTTCTCTTCCCTCTCCTCTTCCTCTGAATCCTGTGCTCTGAAAATGGAATCACCTGGTATCAATGGTGTCTGGTGCCAATGTTCTGTCTCAGAACGTTTAAGGATGGAAAAATCTGACTGGCTGAAATGACAACCCCTTGACCCATTCGTACCTGTCTGTCTCTCCCTCCAGAAGCTTCTAGATGAATGTCAAGACCAGCAGTGGTGCCATTTGTCAGTGAACAGCCGTGTGTTCGGTCCAGACCCTTGTACTGGGACCCACAAGTACTTGATTGTTTCCTACAAGTGTAGACCAGGTGAGTCCTTCCAATTTTCAGTTTGGAGAAAATGCCACAGAGCATGGATGAGGGCTGGGGATCTGAAAGAGCTCTTTTCCAGGGGCAAATTCACTGGGTGTAGGGCGTGAGCCTAAGAATGATCCCGACAATTTCCTCAACTTGTAACTTAGCTCAAACCTTGTCCCAGTCAATCAGTCAGTAGTATTTATTGAGCACTTACTGTGTGCAGAGCACTGTTCTAAGCACATAGGAGTTGGTAGCCCTGTTCTCTGCCCACAAGGAGCTTACAGTCTTGAGGATCAACCTTTGATATTGATGGAGCAAGCAGCTATGTCCCTGCCTGAGGAAAGAAAGGAATGCATCCTCTGCTTAGATTTTGTAATTGCGGTATTTGCTAAGTGCTTACTATAATAATAATAATTATGATATTTATTAAGCACTTACTATGTGCCAAGCACTGTTCTAAGCACTGGGGTAGATACAAGGTGATCAGGTTGTCCCACGTGGGGCTCACAGTCTTAAACCCCATTTTACAGAAGAGGTAGCTGAGGCACAGAGAAGTTAAGTGACTTGCCCAAGGTCACACAGCAGACAGGTGGCAGAGTCAGGATTAGAACCCATGACCTCTGACTCCCAAGCCTGGGCTCTTTCCACTAAGTCACATTGCTATGTGCCAAGCACTGTAATAATGACAACCCAGGGGTAGAAACAAGTTTATCAGGTTGGACACAGTCCGTGTCCCATATGGGCCTCACAGTCTCAATCCCCATTTTACAGATGAGGTAACTGAGGCATAGAGAAGTCACACATCAGACAAGTGGTGGAGGTAGGATTAGAATCCCTGACCTTCTGTAACAATCAATGCTTTTTCAGATCTTTTGAGAAATTTGTGTCCATAAAGCTGCTTGTCTTAGGCTCAGACAGACAACTTTGGGAATTTCTCGTGGGGCCCACTGCTCTCATACCAGATACAGATGGTACCTCAGGTGGCTGCCAGGAATTCCAGAACCCGCTGACAGGTCTGGAGCTCTACAGGAGTGAATTTTAAGAGATTTTAACCCCTGGCTTGTTTCCTAGAGAACCATCGAACGAAGACCGTGTGTGAAAATGCCAAGCTGAGGTTGCAGTGCCGCAACAGCTCCATCCTGGCAATATACTCAGCCCGTTATGGGAGGTTCCTACAGGGAAAACTGGAGTGTGATTCCAAGAACCAAACCATGCCTGACATAGGTATGTTGAGAAAGCTGGGACTGGAGGTTCCTGGGTTCTGTTCACCCCCAATCCCCATTTTTTCTGGGAGTGGCGGAAGCCTGCCATAGGCCTATCTAATCTAATCAACCTGTCACATTTGTATCTGAAAGATGCTTACTGGGATGCGATTAATGGCCTATCAATGTAAGGGGCAGTTATCTAGAGAATGGCATAAATCCAGGTTCTGACATGTCACACACACATCACACACACACCATCTCCATGCCTGACTAGTTCACAGTAATATGGACTTAAATTATAAACGACAGTACCTAAAGAAGTGTGTTCTCCCTCGGACATACATCAATTGTATCTATGTTCAATTCTAATGTAGCTTTTAACTTTCTCCCCCTAGCCCCCATCCATTCGGATACTCCAATAGGCAGTGGGCCACCATTTTTCCCATTAGGCACCTATAGGCATAAATCGTTTTCAAGATTTCCTTTTCCAAAGACACTACTTGTTCACCCTTCCATTTCTCCAGCTGTCTGAGCTGTCCCTCCCATCACTACCCACCAGTCCCCACTTACTGTCTCCTATGTTATCCTTCTCTCTAGCCTCTCTCCCCAACTGAGCTTTTCCATCCTTTTCTTGGGTCCCTCATCCTCCTGGATATTCCTGGTACCAGAACACCCATAAAAGCCAACTTTGGGGCACACCACTTGAAGATACACACAGCTCCTTAACCATCACGAGATCATTGGCTTGTTTAGAGAATACCTCCATGGGATAAACACAACAAGAGCTATTCATAATTTAGGTTTGCCCTCTTCCTTGATCTTATCGGAATGCTGTTTATATCCTTCTAGAGAGCAAAATGATTGGTATCTGATCTTTGTCCCTCTGTTTATTGTTAGAATGCCTAGCTCCAGGAGCCTTGAGGAGAGTTTCCAGGAAGTGTCACAGGAAGGAGAACTGCACCATATTTGCAGATATGGCCACTTTTGGTAATCCCTGTTTCCCAGGAGTGAAGAAGCAGCTGAGAGTCTCTTACATGTGTGGTAAGAGAAATTTAGTATGCTCATTTTTCTTTCAGAGGAAGGTCCTTCAATTAGTCAGTGGTATTTATTGAGTGCATGGGAGATGCTTTGTCTCATTTAATAATAATAATAATGGCATTTGTTAAGCACTTACTATGTGCAGAGCACTGTTCTAAGCTCTGGGGAGGATACAAGGTAATCAGGTTGTCCCACATGGGGCTCACAGTCTTAATCCCCATTTTACAGATGAGGGAACTGAGGTCCAGAGAAGATAAGTGACTTGCCCTGCTGAGCAGTGATTTGAACCCATGACCTCTGACTCCCAAGCCCATGCTCTTTCCACTGAGCCATGCTGCTTTAGCTAAGAGAAAGCTAGCTGTTCTTTTTTTATGGTATTTGTTAAGTGCTTACTATGTGCCAGGCACTGTTCTAAGCACTGACATATGAGAAGCAGCATGGCTCAGTGGAAAGAGCATGGGCTTTGGAGTCAGCGGTCATGGGTTCAAATCTCTACTCTGCCAATTGTCAGCTGTGTGACTTTGGGCAAGTCACTTAACTTCTCTGGGCCTCAGTTACCTTATCTGTAAAATGGAGATTAAGACTGCGAGCCCCCCGCGGGACAACCTGATCACTTTGTAACCTCCCCAGTGCTTAGAACAGTACTTTGCACATAGTAAGTGCTTAATAAATGCCATTATTATTATTATTATTATTATTATTATTATTATTATTACAAACTAATCTGATTGGATGTAGTCCAGGTTTCCCAATAGGCAATAGACCACCATTGGCTCCAACTCACAGGCCCGTACTCCATTCACTAGGCCATTTGTCCCACATGAGACTTACAGTCTATTTAGTGTAATATTGCCAAGCAGAACCTTTTACAAAAATTCACAGAAGCTACAGCATTTTGCCAGAGGGACTCCCAACCCACATCCTTACTCCAAAGCTCTTCTGCTCCTCTCTCAGGTCCCTAAGCACTCAATAAATACCGCTGATTGATTGATTAATAGATAACTAGTGCGACTTCTTAGTCACAAGACTTGGCAGCAGAAACTGAGGGGGAGAGAGGCTGGTCATTTAAAAATAAAAATTCTGAATACTGAGGTGTCTGGTGTCAAATAATGATAGTAATTATAGTAATAATAATAATAATATTTGTTATGCACTTTGTGCCAAGCACTGTAATAAGCCCTGGGATAGATGTATAAGATAACCAGGTTGGACACAGTTCCTGTCCCACATCGGGCTCACAGTCTAGGTAGCAGTGTCAGACAGGGGACAGAACAGCCAAGATGAGTTGTCTTGACGGCGACTCAGGGAAACTTGTCATTTATTCATTCAATCGTATTTATTGAGTACTTATTATGGACAGAGCACTATATTAGGTGCTTGGAAAATACAATTCAGCAATAAAGAGAGACAATCCCTCTCCACATCAAGCTTACAGTCTGGGGCAAGGGGGAAGATTTTCCTTGGCTGGGAGATCCTTCTACTTGCAGGTCTCATCACGTTCTTCCCTTGTAGCTTCTCTCAGTCAGTTCTTTCATTAAATTTTTCTTTCCTTTCAGTGCCCAAACAGTTGCTGCAGCAAGTGGACCTGGGGTCTCCAGATCCATTTTCTCTCTCAGACTACACCCACGGTGAGCACCCTGATTCGTTCCAGGCAGGAAAACTCTGCTCTTGGGGTCATTGGGGTTGATTCATCATCAATGACAGCATTATCCACAAATATTGATTGATATTGATTGCACCAACAGGGTGTAGAACACTTTGCTGGAGATAGAGGGAAACGTAAAAGGTCAGAGCCAGTTTTCAAGGAACTGACAGTTTGATGGGAGAGTTCCTATGTAGGTCCATGACTGCCTTTGTGGGCAGGGCACAGGTGACTTTTTAAAAAATAAATGGTACTAGTTAAGCACTTACTATGTGCCAGGCACTGTAGTAAGAGCTGGGGTAGATGGGAGGCAATCAAGTTAGACACAGTCCATGTCCCACATGGGGCTCACAATCTTAATCCCTATTTTGCAGATGAGGTAACTGAGGCTAAGAGAAGTTAAGTGACTTGACCAAAATCACACAGCAGACAAGTGGTAGACTTTATTATTCCGTACTTCCCAAGGGCCCAGTACTGCTACTGCTATCACCACTTCTACTACTACTATTAATAATGGTGGTATTTGTTAAGCGCTTACTATGTGCCAAACACTGTTCTAAGTGCTGGGGTAGATACAAGGTAATCAGGTTGTCCCACATGGGGCTCACAGTACGAATCCCCATTTTACAGATGAGGAAACTGAGGCACAGAGAAGTGTGACCTTGGGCAAGTCACTTAACAACAGACAAGTGGTGGAATCGGGATTAGAACCCACAACCTCTGACTCCCAAGCCCACTACAACTATCACCACTACCACCGCCACTTGGCTCAGTGGAAAGAGCACAGGCTGTGGAGTCAGGAGTCATTGGTTCAAATCCCGGCTCTGCCAATTGTCAGCTGTGTGACTTTCAAGTCACTTAACTTCTTTGTGCCTCAGTTACCTCATCTGTAAAATGGGGATTAAGACTGTGAACCCGCCGTGGGACAACCTGATCACCTTGTAACCTCCCCAGCACTTAAAACAGTGCTTTGCACATAGTAAGCACTTAATAAATGCTATCATTATTATTACTATTACTAACCTTAAACTGTGAGCCCCACAGACTTCAGGGACCCGTGTAATTCCCCTCTGTATATTCTCACCTAGTGCTCTGCACATAGTAAGTGTTTAAATACTATTATTACTATAACTACTATTCTGAGGGTGGCCTGGTATGTCACTGGTGAACTGCCTCAGTTTTGTCATCTATAAAATGGAGTAACCAGTGAGGCCCAGGTCAACAATTAGAAGTGGAGTCAAAATCTTGGAGAAAAAATCCTGGCACCAGAAAAGGGGCTCTAATCTAATTCAGGGTACAGCCTTTGATCCCCATCCAAACTGTTAATACAGAACCTCATCCTGTCCCACCTAGATTACTACTCCTTGCTGACCTCCCAACTTCCTGTCTCTTCCCACTCCAGTCCATACTTTATGCCGCTGCCCAGATCAACGTTCAGGACACGTCACCCCCTTCCTCAAAAATCTCCAGTTGTTGCCTATCCACCTCTGTATAAAACACTTCACAGTTGACTTTAAAGCAGTCCATCACCCTGCCCTCTCCTACCGCACTTTGCTTCTCTCCTGTACAACCCAGCCCACATATTTTGATCCTCTGGTGCAAACCTGCTCACTATGCCTCGATCTCTCCTGCCTCGCACCAGTCCCAGGTCCACGTCGTGCCTTTGGCCTGGGATACCCTCCCTCCTCATATCTGATAGACAATTACTATTCCTCCGCTTCAAAGCCTTATTGAAGGCACATCTCCTCCAAGAGGCTTTCCCAAACTAAGCCCCACTTTTTCTCATCTCCTACTCCATTCTGTGTCACCCTAACTTGCTCCCTTTGCTCTTCCCCCACGACACTTACGTATATATCTGTAGATATGCTCCCAGTCCCACGACACATATATATATATCTGTAATTTAATTTATTTGTATCGATGTCTGTCTCCCACCACTGCCCCCAGACTGTGAGCTTGTTGTGGACAGGGATTGTCACTGTTTATTGTTGTATTGTTCTTTTCCAAGTGCTTAGTACAGTGGTCTGCACACAGTAAACTCTTAATATCTGCAATTGAATTGAATGGATGAATGAATCCCAGTGGTATGCCAGGAGAAGCAAGAGGTGTGTTATGCTGTCCCTGCAATAAGTGGAATCAGTCAATCAACCAATCTTATTTTTGAGTGCTTACTGTGTGCAGAGCACTGTACTAAGTGCTTGGGAGAGTACAACACAACAATATAACATATACATGCCCTGCCCACAGGAACTCATAGCAGAGACAGGCAGGCAGGGCAGACTTTCTTTCCCCTTGTCCTTGTTTTAAAGGCCACAATGTTCTGTTCTCTCCTTGGAATATGGATTCATTGTCAAAACAGCTCTTGTTAAATTCCCACTGCTTCCTTACTTAATCCAGGGTTCCCAGAGAAGCCTTGAGAGCCATTGGCTTTGACTTGGTTTCCCCTCACCTTCCCTCTTCTGTATAGTTTGTCTCCACTGACTGGGACTCTCCTAGTGGGTTGAGTGAAGCTTCAGTTCCCATGTTTATTCAATCCTGAGTGTCCCTATCCTGCCCTGAGGGAAAGCTTAACTCTATCTTGGAAAGATCAGCAATTTCTCGAGGATGGCATTCTTAGATTGTAGTGGATGTTAGCTATGAAAATTTTGTTTTTCAGGCCTAAGGGAAATCAGACAGCAGGGTTTATGAAAATCAGCAACAGCACACCATTGTTCCAGAAGAAAAGGGAGCATTTGAGTGAAAAAGATCTGAGTCTAAAGGATTCTCAGCATTGGCAAAATAAAGGCACTTGTGGGGAAGATAGTAAAGAAAGTAAGAAAGGGCTGCAGTTGAGGGAAGCATGAGAGCCAGTGAGGGAGAGTGGAGGGATCAGAAAAAGAGAAGAAAAGCATGCTGAGTACAGATAAATATTCAAGAACTGGACTGAGTGGGGAGAAAAGTCTCTGCCAGGGTTTTCTTATTGCCCTATCACCCCTGTCTCGGTGAGTAAGACCCTGTCCCCCTTGTTCACTGCAGGTGGATGGTATAAAGGTCCCAGAGTGTTCAAACTACATGAAGATGTGGTGATTGTTACTAGTTCTCTGGAAGTGCTTGTCCATATTTGGGGTAGGTGACTTCTTTGAGCATCTGGTGGGGAGCGGCTGTAGGGAGCAAGAGAGGGTCTCTCTGAGAGGACTTATATGTCCCAATTTGAATGGAGCCTGGGACTAAAAGTGAGTCTATATGCTTAGATACAAGGTGGTGCCTCTAATCTAGCTTTGCCCAATGTCGCGTCTGCTCCAATTTCCCAGGCTCTCAGTGGGCAGCTACTCGAACCATCCTAGGCTCCACACCCAGGCCTGGATGGGATAAAAAAGATGAGAGTGGGGATAGAAAGGGGAAGCAACATCAAGGAGGCTCAGAACTGAATGAACATGAAGACTCAGACCAGCTCTTGTCAGCTTATTTGGCTGTAACAACATCATTATTATTATTATTATTAACACTAGCAGGTGCAGGGTGGAGGTTCATTCATTCATTCAATCGTATTTATGGAGAACTTACTGTGTGCAGAGCACTGGACTGAGCGCTTGGGAGAGGACAATTCAGTAACAGAGAGAAACAATCCCTGCCCAACAATGGGCTCACGGTCTAGAAGGTTCTTTATCAAAGCAGGGCAGCCTAGTGGAAAGAGCCCGGCCTCTGTCATCGTCCGCCGGGTGACCTTTGGCAAGTCACGTCACTTCTCCGGACATCAGTTCCCTCCTCTGGAAAATGGGGGTGAAGACTGGGTGCCCCAAGTGGGACAGGGCCTGTGTCCAAACCGAACAGGTGGCATGATGATGGTGTCAGTGGGTGGGCATGACAAAGTTGTCTCTCTTTATTGCTGAATTGTATTTTCCAAGTGCTTAGTACAGTGCTCTGCACACAGTAAGCACTCAATAAATATGATTGAAAGAAAAGATTAGCTTGTATCCACCCCAGCGCTTAGGTCAGTGCCTGGATCATAAGAAGTAACCCCCTTCTAGATTGTGAGCCCGTTGTTGGGTAGGGCCCGTCTCTATATGTTGCCCTTGTACTTCCCAAGTGCTTAGTACAGTGCTCTGCACATGGTAAGCGCTCAATAAATACGATTGAATGAATGAATGGTTCAGCCACCCCAAGTAGCAAACCACCAACGATCCTCCATGCCTTCTCCTGCCTGCCCTTGGACTCAGATTGGTCTGTGTGAAAGACACATACCTTTCCCATTCCTTATTCTTCTCAGAAGCCCACTGGGGGAGGGGGGGCAGCAGTATGCTGCTCTGCTGGGCACTCTAGAAGCAGACGACCCTGAAGGAATGAATTTTCTTTTCAGGGCAAAAGAAAGATAATTTCCCCAAAGGACAAGAGTTCCTAGCACATTTGTCATTCCAGGCTCTACACTGCAACTCCTGAAGGCTCCATTTCAGAGCTAACCCCCTGGTTCTGACTGGACCTGATCTGAGGTCATCAGACATCCTCCCCTCAAAGCACCTTGCCCATCTCACAGGAGTTCACGGATTGATCTTTGTTCCCCCCTTTCTCTGCAGGCATCCCAGAGAAACTGGGACTCTACTTCCTTTGTGGGGTCTCCGCAGGCCTCGTCTTCCTGCTCTGCGTCTTTGCCCCCAAAATGGCCTTCATTCAGGATGTGAAGGAAGCTTTCTGGGACCTGAAGATCGGAGGAGAAACCAAGTTGGGTAGGACCAAGCTGCAGGATCAAGAGGAGGACGACAACCACAATGACGACAGCTCATCGGATTCCTCCTTCCACCGGCTTACCCGCATCTATCGAGCTTCAGACAACATCTTCGGCCCGGAACTGACTGCGGCTCTGGAGGGGGCTGCTGAAGAGAGGGGCCAGGAGGGAGATGAGATATGGATGCCCAAGGAGTCCAGCCCATATGCAATTCACAAAATCAAATCCGCCACCAAATGAAGCAGTGTGGCCTAGTAGAAAGAGCCCAGATCTGGCAGTCAGAGGACCTTGGTTCCAATTCTGGCTCTGCCACTTGTCTGCTGTGTGACCTTGGGTAAGTCACTCAACTTCTCTGTGCCTCGGTTACTTCATCTGTAGATTGGGGGCTAACTCCTACTCCCTCATACTTAAACTGTGAGCTCCACGTGGGACAGGGACTGTTTCCAATCTGATTAACTAGTATCTTCCCCAGCGCTTACAGTAGTGCTTAGCACATAGGAAGCACTCAACAAGTACCATAATTCTTCTTTCTTCTTCCTTCATCCTTCTTTTTCCTTTCTTCTTCTTATTTCTTCTTCTCCTAGACAGACGCTAGCCAGTATTGCAGCAGATTGAAATGTAGGTGCCTCTTCTTAAACTCCATTTTAGAGGGGGCTGTTTAGTGGAGACCAAAGATGGAAAATCAAGTCAACTCATGCTTATAATGCCCCCAGGAGCAGGACACAATACTAAACCTTTTGATTACCCACATGCTTTTATGGCCTGGCAGAGACTTGATTAAGAAAGCTTTCTCCAAGCAACTCCTGTCCAGACTTGATAAACAGGCCTATACACTGCCTTTCATGGAAACTAAAAACAAAACAAAACCAAAAAACCCTCCTGTTGAAAGACCATCTGTCTGCTTGCACTCGAGTTAGAATTGTTGCTTTGCTCTTCCTCGTCCATGGACATCCATAGACTCCATGCCTTCTCCTCCTACCTCCCACTTTCACATGATGCTTTTGTAACCTTGACCGTAATAAAAGCTTAATTTCACCTTCATTCTTCTTTGGGAAACTGATAGGCAGAGTTTGTTTTTAGAGATGCAGGGGCTATTATCCATCCAGATTTCTTATGAAACCTTGTCCTGTTGGTCATGGTGTTTTAGCTCACCTTCTGTTCTTTTCATTTCTGTGGTATTTGTTAAGCATTTGCTATGTGTCAGACACTGTTCTAATATAATAGGTACAAGTTAATTAGGTTGTACACTGATCCCTGTTCCACATGGAGTTCAAAGTCTAAGTAGGAGGTGAAACAGGTACTGAATCCCCGTTTTACAGTTCTGTCAGCCATATTTATTGAGTGCTTACTGAGAGCAGAGCACAGTACTAAGTGCTTGGAAGAGTACAATATAATAGACATACTTCCTGCTCACAATGAGTTTACAGTCTATAGGGGAAGACAGACATTAATATAAATAAATTATAGATATGTACATAAGTGCTGTGGGGCTGGGGGTGTCAAGGTGACAACCCCTCCTACCTCACCTTGCTACTCTCCTACTACAACCCAGTCTACATGCTTTACTTCTCTTAGGTTAACCTTCTCTCGGTGCCTTGATTTCACCTATCTCCTTGCCGACCCATCTCCACATCTTTGTCTCTGGCCTGGAATGCCCTCCCTCCTCAAATTAGACAGTTACCCTTTAAAGCCTTAACAAAGGGCAAATCTCCAAGAGGCCTCCCCTGACTAAGCCCCCCTTTTCTCTTCTTCCATTCCCTTCTGCACTGCCCTGACTTGCTCCCTTTGTTCTGCCCTACGGCATTTACGTACATACCTGTAATTCATTTATTTATATTAATGTCTTTCTCCCCTACTCTAGACTGCAGGTCATTGTGGGCAGGGAATGTGTCTATTTATTGTTGTATTGTACTCTCCCAAGAGCTTAATACCGTGCTATGCACCAGTAAGTACTCAATAAATACTACTGAATGAATATTATTGAATGAAAGGAGACTTAGTCAGGGAAGACCCCTGAAGGAAATGTGCCTCTAATAAGGCCTTGAAGTGGGGATAGTAATTGTCTGTTGGCTATGAGGAGGGAAGATGTTTCAGGCAAGAGGCAGGATGTGGGCAAGAGGTTGGCAGCAAGATGAGAAACTGAGGCACAGAGAAGTTAAGTGACTTTCCCAAAGTCACACAGCAAGCTATTGGCAGAGCCAGGAGTAACGCTGAAATTATGGAAAATTATGGTGGGGATCTGGAGAAGCCAAGTAAACCCATCCTCCTTCCTTCCGGAAAAGTTAATGCAAACTACTCTGGAGTGATTGTTCCCTATCCTTTTTTAAAAAAAATCCCTAAAAAAACCAAAAAAAATCACAGCTTCCCTGATTATTTCTTCTTAAAGTCTTTCTCTTCACTAAACAGCACAGAGGAGGTGCTTAACACTTTCTTCTTTTGACATGCAGTTAATGTTTAAACATGAACTGATTCGAAGTCCCTTAGACTGAAATTAATTTCCCAAGCGATTAAATTTAGGGTTAGGATTTGCCATTCAGAAATGGGTTCACTCAACAGAATAGTGCCTCAGCCAGAATTGCTTTCTTTTAAAATACACACTGCCTTCATGTGAAAATTCATGATTTTTATGACCTATGCTCTTCAAATAATCTTCATCTGGAATTTAATATTGAATTCAAATACTCATCTCCAAACTCAATAACAAAATCTTAAAGTCTTGGCCTAAATAGCGGTAGGAATAAAAAAGGTGTTTGTTAAGCACTTACCCTTTGCCAAGCACTATACTAAGTCCTGGGGTAGACATTACATAATCAGTTGGGAGATAATCCCTGTTCCATACAAGACTCAAAGTCTAGGAGGGAGGGAGAACATGTTATCCCTATTTTACAGATAAGGAAAATGAAAATGAAGTTAAATGACTTGCCCAAGGCCATGCAGCACCCAAGTGGCAGATCCAGTAGAACGTAGGATTCCCTGGCCCATGCTCTTTCCACAAGACCATGCTGTTTTTCCTAATGTTTTTCAATCGCTCCTCAATTAGGAATTCTATTCCTTGCCATGGACTGAGCTCTGCTATAAGGTTGAGGAGTGTGGCACCCCTTTTTTGAGGAGACACTCTTCTAGTTATTTTATATTTACAAGGAATCTATGGAGATGTTAGTTGTGACATACACCCTCAAGCCATGGTATCAGTTAAAAGTTTTCTACTGGAAAAGGTTCCCAAATTAGGAGGATTTTATACAAACCTCCAAATAGTCACTCTGCTCAGGCAGGTGGAAATGTGAGATTGGCCCTTCCCGGCACCCACCTTAAAATTCTCCTTCCTCTCATGTTTTGCTGGACTTTATGAGTTCTTCAGCTGGACCTGTAACCTGATTTCCACCCAAGAACCAGAAATAGCTGAACAAAAAAACAATCTGCTATTGTTTCCGCTGTGTGGCTGAGGGGAAAACAGATTAAGACTCCAGTTCCTTTAAACCAAGGATGTCCCCAAAGTTCCCAAAATGTACCAGGACAGGCAGATTGTGTTCATTCTCCCAGGGTTTCTTCTCTGGTCCAGAACTCTGCTGATACTAGCCTGAATCTCCTGGTCAGCTCTTCATGGGAGAGGACCAGCCTTTCCCTCTAAGGGGAACCCTGAATGAGCTCAGGTACAGCCAGGTCTGGAATCCATGGATAGGAAAACAGTGAGTCTGGGATGCATCTTTTCCAGGTTTAATCAATCAATGATACTTATTGAGCACTTACCGTGGGGGAAGCAGCGTGGCCTAGTGGAAAGAGCACAGGCCTGGGAGTCAGAAGACCTGGGTTCTAATCCCAGCTCCACCTCTTGTCTACTGTGTGACTTTGGGTAAGTCAGTTCACTTCTCTGGGCCTCAGGGACCTCATCTGTAAAATGGGGATTAAGCTCATGAGCCCTAAGTGCGACAGGTATCGTGTCCAACCTGATTATCTTGTATCTACCTTAGCACTGAGTACAGTGCCTGGCACATAATAAGTACTTAAAAAATACCATTTTTAAAAAAAGCACTTGGGAGAGTGTGATACAGCAGAGCTGGTAGACATGTTCCCTGCCCACAGTGAGTTTACAGACTAGAGAAAGTTTAAACTGACCTCTGGCTTGTTTGACTTTGTGAATCGCTGCTGGAGGATTTGGGGTACCTAGGAGGCCATCAATGAAGATTTTACTTTCCTTAATAGTTTAGTCATGGGTCTGGGAATCAGAAGGATCTGGGTTCTAATCCCGGCTCTTCCACTTGTCTGCTGTTTGTCCTCGGGCAAGCTACTTCACTTCTCTGGGCCTCAGTTAACTCATCTGTAAAATCAGGACTAAGACTGTGAGCCCCATAATAATAACAATAATAATAATAATAATGGCATTTATTAAGCACTTACTATGTGCAAAGCACTGTTCTAAGCTCTGGGGAGGTTACAAGGTGATCAGGTTGTCCCACAGGGGGCTCACAGTTTTCATCCCCATTTTAAAGATGAGGTAACCGAGGCCCAGAGAAGTGAAGTGACTTGCCCAAAGTCACACAGCTGACAACTGGTAGAGCCGGGATTTGAACCCATGACCTCTGACCCCAAAGCCCGGGCTCTTTCCACTGTGCCACACTGATTCTCCTAAGAAGCAAGGACTTTGTCCAATTTGATTTGCTTGTATCCACCCCAGCTCTAAGTCCAGTGCCTGGGCCATAATAAGCGCTTAGCAAATGCCACAATTATTATCATTATTATTAGTAACTCTCCACCCAGTAACAGATGGGGATGATGAGCCAGATTTTGATAGTTTAAACTTCGGGCCTGCACCTTTAGCTCTGATCATTGAGTAAACAACTCTCCTTTCCCTGTTTTTCTCTTCTCCATCTCCCCCCATGTTCAATCACTCGTTAATAAGTACAGGGTGTTTCTAAGTTCAGTGACCCCATGTTTGTTCCATCCTGTATTAACAGTAGAAGAACTTAAAAGCTACTGATTAGCGGATAAGTAAATAATAAATAATTCCTCAAATGGACAGAGCGTGATTTTAAGCACCCTGCCCAAAAAACTTATTAAACATGGAAATCAGTCTCACAGTAAGAGACAGACTGGTGTCATTGTATAAATAGGACAGTACTGTCCCAGAAAACATGAGAGGATACGTGAAAAAATTAAAGTTAATCCCACCAAAAGATGGAAAGTTGGTCTTCCCAAAGTCTTTACTAGCCTTATATAAACGAGTCTTTTGTAAGCTCAGAATTTATTGAGGAGCAGCATATAAAGGTCTGGGTGTAGCTAGAACTGAGACCATAGATCCACCAGTGGTCAGTGATCCACCAATCAATTATGGGTATTTATTGAACACTTACCAGATGTGAACTAAATGCTTGGGAGAGTACCAACAATAGAATTGGTAATAGTAATAACTGAGGTATTTGCTAAGCACTTACTGTGTGCTAGGCACTGTACTAACTGTGGTAAATTTGTCATGTTGGACACGGTCCTATCCTGCATGGGGCTCACAGTCTTAATCCTCATTTTACAGATGAGGTAACTGAGGCCCAGAAAAGTGAAATGACTTGCCTAAGGTCACACAGCAGACAAGTGGCAGAGCCGGGATTGGAACCCACATTCTTCTCACTCCTAAACTCATGCTCTATCCACTAGGCCGTAGACATGATCTTAGCTGTCAAGGAGCTTACAATCTAATGGTCTATAGATAATGCAGTTAGCATGTCTTTACACAATTTCCATATTTAATTTACCCATAATTACACAGAAAAGGAACATGTTTACCCTCTGGATGGTAAACATGGGTGGGGAACATGTCTACCAACTTTATTGTACTCTTTCAAGCTCCTAGTACGATGCTCAGCACACAGTGAGCTCTCAAATATATCATTGATGTGTCCTATTTTCAATACACATCCAGCTCCACAGAAGCATATCAAAGCAGGTTTGACCTTTTCAGACAATCACACTTGTATTTGCCTGCTATAAAGATGATAATCTGCCCCAAACTTGCTAACATAATCAGTCAATAGTATTTATTGAGCACTTACTGTGTGCTGAGCACTGTACTAAGTGTTCAGGAGAGTACAGCATAACAGAGTTGGTGGACATGTCCCCTGCCCACGACAAGTAACTTTGCCAATTTACCCCAGTAATTGTGTATATAGTACAATTCCTCATATATGAAATTCATTCAATTGTATTTATTGAGTGCTTACTGTGTGCAGAGTATTGTTGAAATGATGTGAGGATGTCTCCCAGTTAACTCTTTTGCATTCCACACTTAACCATTTAAGCTTTCTGAACAGGGAAGATCCTGTTGCATTGTATTCTTCCAAGCACTTAGTATAGTGCTCTGCACACAGTAAGCACTCAATAAATGATTGAATGAAAGAATAAATGAATACCTCACAAATACAAGTTAAACATTTGAGGGAGGTGCCTTCCGTCAAACAAATGACTTGTATCAAGCCCCAAATTTCCATTTTCCTCCTCCTGAAAGAATAGCTCAACTACCTAGATGTTTCCCTTTATTCCCAAGGAACCCTTGAAGAAAACTCCCTCCTTCAGTTGCAGATTTCTCAATAACTAGCCAGATGACTTCAAAAATTGCAGAGGGAAGGAAGCTAGATTAGAAAAATCAAACAGAACATATAAGGCTGAAACAATGAATCCAGTCATTCATTCAATTGTATTTATTGAGCCCTTACTGTGTGCAGAGCACTGTACTAAGCACTTGACCCAGTCCAACACAATTATGAGTTCTAGTCACAAAAGACACATATACATTTTCTAGTCACAAAAGACACATATGCATTTTCACAATGCAGGCCCCTCCAATTAATCAATCAGTGGTATTTATTGAGTGCTTACTGTGTGCTGAACATGAAATTGGGTGACTACAGTAATGTTGTAGACATGGTTCCTCCCCACAAGAAGCTTACAATCTAGAGGGGGAGAAAGACATTAAAATAAATTACAGATGGGGGAAAGGCAGAATATAAAAATATGAAATAATGACTTTTGTTAAGCACATACTATGGCCCACATGGGACTCACAGACTAAGTAGGAGGGAAAACAGGTATTGAATCCCCATTTTGCAGATGAGGTAATTGAGATGCAGAGAAGTTTAGTGACTTGCCCAAGGTCACACACTAGGCAAAGGGCAGAACTGGGATTAGAACCCAAGTCCTCTGACTCCCAGGCTCAAAATGTGCATAAGTGCTATGGGACTGAGGGTGGAGAGTATCAAATCTTTAAGGGACACAGATTCTAGGATATAGATGATGCAGAAGGGAAGGAGACTAAATGAGAGCCTGCTCATCTCAACCTAGACCATACTAAACATGTTTACATAAAAATAAAAGTGCATCACATTCATACAATAACTTCTCTCCATCTATCTCAAATTGTGAACCCCTCACACTTATCTTTCTGATGTGAGAATCGTGACCTGCCTGTCTTAGGTAAACAGTGCTCTTTCATGAGGCTGGCTGTTGATGCCTGCAATTTAAACAACTTGGTTAATGCCTATTAAATACCTGCTCTGGGCCCTGAAATGGTCCCAATCTTCGAGAAATACCCCAAACCTCCACAACGACTTGATCCGCAAGCAGGTAGAAGCAATTCATTATAATGTGTGCATTTATCTAATCTACTTCCAACATCATGATTCTGGATTTTTATAAAACATAAACTATCAATAGGAATTTAATAAAATAGCCCAAGTGAGCAAGCACTAAGCACATAAGAGAGGTCAATAGGTGTAAGAGACACAATCCCAATCCACAGGTAGTTCACAGGCTAACAGGAGGGCGGTAGAGGCTGGGACACACATGGCTGTTTTTCTTTAATTTCTTGAACACTTTTTCTGTAAAAGAAAACTTACAAATTACCACACACACCAAAGTTGCTGACATTGATAATCTCTGATTTGTACTCTTTATTTAGCCCACCATCAGCCACATATAACTTATGTACATATGCCCCTGTAGAAAGTAAATTCATTTTTTAATGGTATTTGTTAAGTGCTTAATATATGCCAGGCACCGTACTAAGCATTGCGATAAATACAAACTAATCAGGATGGATATTGTCCATATACCACATAAGCATGACAGTCTTCAACCCCATTTTACAGATGAGGTATCCGAGGTACAGAGAAGTTAAATGACTTAACCAAGGTCACACAGCAGACAAATGGTGGAGCTAGAGTTGAACCCAGACTTTTCTGACTCCCAGGGCTGTGCTCTAATAGGCCATGCTGCTTCTCTATCACTGCCTTGTCAGCAGGTAACGTCTACCAACTCTGATATATTGTACTCTCCCAAGTGCTTAGTAATAATAATAATAATGATGATGATGGCATTTATTAAGCGCTTACTATGTGCAAAGCACTGTTCTAAGTGCTGGGGTGGTTACAAGGAGATCAGGTTGTCCCATGGGGGGCTCACAGACTTAATCCCCATTTTACAGATGAGGGAACTGAGGCCCAGAGAAATGAAGTGGCCTGCCCAAAACCACAGCTGACAATTGGCAGAGCTGGGATTCGAACCCTTGACCCCTGACTCCAAAGCCCAGGCTCTTTCCACTGAGCCACGCTGCTTCTCTACAATGTTCTGCACACAGAAAGAGCTCAATAAACATGATTGATTGATTGATTGATTGATCTCTTCAGTTGCCATTCAGTTTCAAGACACATTGCTGACCTTGTGATATATATTCATTTATTCAATCTTATTTATTGAGCACTTGTGCAGAGCACTGTCCTAAGCACTTGGAACATATTAATTCAGCAATAGAGACAACCCCTACCTACACCAGGCAATATCTATATATTATATCTAATAGCTATCTTTGCACCTCGGTTATATTACTCATTCATTCAATCATATTCATTGAGTGCTTACTGTGTGCAGAGCACTGTACTAAGCGCTTGGGAAGTACAAGTTTGCAACATATAGAGACAGTCCCTACCCATCAGCGGGCTCACTCTTTATCCATGAGTTTGAGTGATCATTGAGAAAGATCCTCTGGACACTTGGACATTGTGGTCATGAAAATAGAGTAGTGTTCCTTTCCGGAATGACTCTGAGCCAGATCATGTAAATATTATCTCTTTAGGCAGTACTCTTCCAGCCTGAGCACTTAGTACAGTGCTCTGCACACAGTAAGCACTCAGTAAATATGATTGAATGAATTAAATGAATGAATGGGTAGCCTTAAATAGCTGATCTAACCATGTGAGTGGGAGAAAGAGAATGGAAGGGAGAAGATGACCAGGAAAATGTTTGGTTCCATCAGTTGATTGGCTCAGGACCAGTCCTCAATCAACCAACCAATCGTATTTACTGAGTATGCAGTATGCAGAACACTGTACTAAGCACTTGGGAGAGTACAAAATAACAATGTACCAGATACATTCCCTGCCCACAACTCTGGGCTCCCTGGGAAGTCTGCCCCATGGATCAATAAATCAATTAATCAATCACATTTATTGAGCATATACTGAGCATAGAGCACTGTACTAAGCACTTGGTGGGGATGGTGAATCCCAAAGGTCCAGTCAAGTTTGACTCTTGTCTTATGCCATCGAGTCATCTCTGACCCACAGAAACGCCGTGGACACCTCTCTCCGAGAACACCCCACCTCCATCAGCAATTGTTCTAGTAGTGTAGCCACAGAGTTTTCTTGGTAAAAGTACAGGAGTGGTTTACCACTGCTTCCTTCCACGCAGTAAATCTGAGTCTTCGCCCTCACCTCTCTCCCATGCTGCTACTGCCCAGACAGGTGAGTTTTGACTTGTAGCAGATTGCCTTCCACTTGCTAACCACTGCCCAAGCTAGGAATGGAATGGACAGACCTCTGCTTGACTCTCCCTCCCATTGTCGTGACTGGTAGAGTACTGGAAACTCTCCAGGTGCGACTCTGAGAGGGGTTAGTTTGACTCAGCTCAAAACCCTTGTGGGGGAGGAGGAGAGGAGGAATGGAATGAAGAGAGAGAAGAGAGGAAGAGGAGAGATAGAAAGGAGATGCAGCAGGTGAAAGGGGTCAGTGATTTTGGTTGTAGTAGCCAAAGAAAGTGTCCATCCAAAATAATTCCCAGTCCCCCTAAAAATCCCAGAGGTGTCAGGTTGACCAGCCTGGGTGGACTGGAGTGAGGCTTACTAAGGGCTTCTAAGGTCCAACTGAGAACACACTCTACAGGAGGCATTCTATTTCTCAGCCTCCCAAGGAGTCCCAGACTGATCCATTTCCAAACTGAACCCAGCAGATTCTGGAATTGGGCCACCCTCCTGCTTGTGAGTTTTCAGTGGCTGCCCTTCCCAACTCTCCCCACTTCTCCAGCCTCTTCCTCCCCTATCAATAAGGGGAGATGCATAACTCCTTCCATCAGCCAAAATGCATGGCCCAAAGAAACAAAAGCAATTTGTCTCAGAGGTGAGGTGACCTATTCACACTCAGTATCAGCCATCCCCAATTTTTCCTGTTTCCTTCTGATTTACACATAAAACTCCTCGTTCTGTCTCCCACAGAACTGTAGAATCCTAGATTCCTCAGTTTGGAATAGGTCTTGAGAGGCAGGCAGGGAGGATGGCCTTCTAACTTACCAAAAAAAAAATAGTTGTTTACCCTTAAAAAATTGGAGATGAGCCCACTCGAGTCCTTTAACAATCAATCAATCATATTTATTGAGCGCTTACTATGTGCAGAGCACTGTACTAAGCGCTTGGGAAGTACAAATTGGCAACATATAGAAACAGTCCCTACCCAACATTGGGCTCACAGTCTAAAAGGGGGAGACAGAGAAAAAAACAATGCAAGCCAACAGCTCACAACTCAAATTCCATACTTTGCCCAGTTTCCGGTAAGGTGGCCAGACTCCTGATCTGAGAGGAAACAAGGCCAAAAGGGCCCAAGGAAAGGAGAAGTCTGAGGAAAATAGAATAGAAGGGAGTGGGGAACAAGTCACAGGAAAGAGAGGGCGAAAGGAAAAAAGGAGAGAAGAAAGGGGGTTAGGGCTTAGTACAGCGCTCCACCTGCAGTAAGAAGTCAATACTAGTGATTAAAAAAAGAGAGGAACATAGGTGAGAGAGGGACAGAGGGAAGAGAAGAGAGAGAAGTGGGAGTAGAAGGGGAAAGAGGGACACCATTGCCTTGCTTCCTACACCACTGATGCCTTCTTCACCGCTTCCTCCCCGTGTTCCAAATGAGTCAATCACTTAGGGCCTTTGTAACTGCATCAGCCTCCTTGCAGACCTCCATGCCTGTCTCTCCCAACTCCAGTCCACACTTCACTCTGCTGTCCAGATCATTTTTCTACAAAAATGCTCAGTCCATGTTTCCCCACGCCTCAAGGACCTCCTCCAGTGGTTGTCCATCCACTTGGGCATCAAATAGGAATTCCTTACCATTGGCTTTAAAGCACTCAATTTCCTTCCACAACCTAGCCTGACTGCTCCACTCCTCTAATGCCAACCTTCTCACAATACTTCGATCTTGTCTATGTCACTACTGACCTCTTGCCCACATCCTACCTCTGGACTGGTCTGGTCTGCCCTCCGTCTTCATATCCTACAATCACTCTCCTCATCTTCAAAGCCTTATTCAAGGCATATCTCCAAGAGGACTTCCCCTACTGAGCCTTCATTTCCTCTTCTCCCTTTCCCTTCTGCATCACCCTTGCACTGGGATTTGCTCCTTTTATTCACCTCTCCCTCAACCCCACATCACTTATGTACATATCCATAATGTATTTATATAAATGCCTGTGTCCACACCAAGGCTGTAAGCTTATTGTGGGCAGGGAATGTGTCTTCCAATTCTCTTAAATTGTACTCTCCCAAACGCTTAGGATAGTACCCTGCACACATTAAGCACTCAGTAGATACGACTGAATGAATTAACTTCATGTCCTCTAAAGTGGAAGGAGCTGACTTGGAGTTGCTATTGAGATACTGATACGTGCCCCAGAATCTTCAAGGCAGAGGCAGGAAAGATGCTTAGATTTTGGGGTGACCTTGTCTAAAATAGAACACCTAGTGACCTAACATTGTGGTCAATCAATGAATCAGTCATATTTATTGAATGCCCACTGGGTGCAGAACACTGTACTAAGCACTTAGGAGAGCACAACATAACAGAGTTGGTAGACACATTCCTTGCCCACAGCAGACTTACAGTCTAGAGGGAGCAGCACAGATTCAAGCCTACAGAGTTGCTCCCTCACCAACCATGTACATTAAGAAAAAGGGTAAGACCATACATGAGCTTTGTACCTTTGCTTTTCCTCAAGTCCTTTTATATACTCCTCATAGCCATGAGTGAAACTGATGGAGTCAAGGATCCTCCAGAGCCTGAAATCAACATAAAAGGAAGAATGTTAGCCCCGTTGGTGATACTCAAGGGAGTCCCCAGGCAAGGAGCTTGTGACACGGATCCCACGTTGGCATTTAAAGGAGACTGTGGTTATTGGCAACTCAATATCATTGGAATCCTTTTTCTCCAAAGCTTCAGAAGAGAGGTACTTCCCCAGACCTTGGCTCCACCCCTGACCAGAAGGTATCAGATCTGAGGTCCTATGTCTTCCCTGTAGGCAAAAATGTTGAATATTATTAGAGGGGGGAGATTTTGATAATAATAACACATGTGATATTTGATACAAGATAATTGGGCCGGACACAGTCCCTGCCCCATGTAGGGCTCACAGTCTAAGGGCAAGGGAGAACAGGTATTGCATCCACCATTTTACAGATGAGGAAACTGAGGCATAGAGAAGTCATGTGACTTACCCAAGGTCACAGAGCAAGAAATCAATCAATGGTATGTAGTGAGCACTTATTGTGTGTAGAATACTGCATTAGGTGCTTGGGATAGTACCATACAACAGAGTTGGGAGGCACGCTCCCTGCCCCCAAGGAGCTTTCAGTCTAGAGACAAGTGGCAGAGCTGGGAATAGATCCCAGATTATCTGATTTCCAGATCCATGTTCTTTCCACTAGGTCTCGCTGCTTCTCTGTTTCTTTCATCTACCCTACAAGGAAGAAAAATAAATATTTAAATAACGAAGTTACAACAGAGGGCTGTAGCCATCTAAGTGTAAAATCTGAGTCTCCAGGATAGCATAAAGAGGGACTCCACTAATGGTGATGCTTCTAATTCCAGCAGTGAAAATTTGGTAAAACAGGAGTGGAAAAAGATGGGACTGCTGAAGATGAGGAGGGAATGGGTGTGGGCAAATCTTCTTTGAAAGCACTTCTTGTGAAACCCGACCCGTATTGTGGGGTGGTAGTGGAGAACCATTCTCTTGCCCTGTGGCATAGAATAACAATGTAAAATATTCCTAGAAGTATTAGTCTTGCCACTAATACTCCACCCTCCACACATTATTGGCTGTAAACAGGAAGCTGAATCACCAGGTGGATGCCCTCCCACAGCTCAGTGTGCCCAGTGGGGATGTGATACCTACTGCCCCTCAGTAATTCTCTCCTTATACCCAACAGGTAAGGGAGGGGAGGGCATCACTATTCCCTTTTTGGAGGTAAAATAGTTAACTGATGTGATTTGAATAGTTTAAACAACCACTGAAAATAGATTTAGGTCCATAGGTGCTGCATGGTTAACTGTAGGCATCACATTGATCCCACAGTTTCACTGGACAGAAGATGCACTTTGGCCACCCACAAAGCTGGATTCTCCCCCACAGCCCCCTACCCTGCCTCCACCAGCCTGGATGATGACTGTCAGAGGAGGAGAGGGTGGAAGAGGAGGGAATGGTGAAGGGTCAGGGGTCTCCGGCATCTATCTGTGCAGCAATAGGGCTGTGGCGACTCTTTACCTGGGCAGTGCCCACCTATTCTTCATCGCCCCCCCCCCACCCCAAACCTAGGGACTCTGAGAGCAGCAGTAGGACAACTTCCTGAAGCTTTCATAAAGCAAAGCCTCCTTCTCTGGGATTTCTTAGATAACCCCCAAATATATGGCTCCTGAGAGCAGCCACAAGCCAAGGACGAGAGAGGACCAGCTATCTCCCTCACCTGGAGAATGCAGAGGGGACATAGGGTACCAGTCTCTGTCACCTCTCAGCTGCTGGGAGAGACCATAGGCAATTCCTGGCTTGCATGGGTCGATCCCTCTGCCCACAGGATAAAGCCAATATTTGGCTCTGGTCTCTGGCTCCTAACTTCTTTCCCCCCCACCCCACTCAGGTAAGGAGAGGCAGCAGGGAGGCTCTGTCGTGCTCAGCAAACCTGGACTTTGGACAGAGGGAGGGAAGGAGGGAGAAGAGAGGGAATGGGAGGGAGGGAGAGAGGGAAAGAGGGTGGGAGAGAGAAAGAGGCGGGCAGGGAGGGAGGAAGGGAAGATGGGAGGGAGGGAGGGAGAGAGGGTCGGAAGGAGGGAGGGAGAGAAAATGGGAGAGAGGGAAGGAGGGAGAAAGAGAGGGACAGGGAGGGAGGGAAAATGGGAGAGAGGGAGGGAGGGAGAAAGAGAGGGACAGGGAGGGAGGGAGGGAAAATGGGAGGGAGAGAAGTTGGGAGGGAAGAAGGGAGGAAGGGAGAAAAGGAGGGGTAGAGGGAGGGGAAAAGGGAGAGAGGGAAGGAGGGAGGGGAAAAGAGAGGGAGGGAAGGAGGGAGGGGAAAAGGGAGGGAGGGAAGGAGGGAGGGGAAAAGGGAGGGAGGGAAGGAGGGAGGGGAAAAGGGAGGGAGGGAAGGAGGGAGGGGAAAAGGGAGGGAGGAGGGAGAGGGAGGGAGGAGGAGGGAGAAGGGAGGGAGGGAGGAGGGAGGGGGGAGGGAGGAGGGAGGGGGGAGGGAGGAGGGAGGGAGGAGGGAGGAGGGAGGGAGGAGGGAGGGAGGAGGGAGGGAGGAGGGGGGGTGGTTTCCCTTCAGTGAGAACCAGCCTGTTGCTTCAGACGACCGGACCATGCACTTTACCTCCCCTGCCTCCTTCCTCATTCTTATTCATTCAATCTTATTTATTCAATCGTATTTATTGAGCACTTACTGTGTGCAGAGCACTGTACTAAGCGGTTGGGAAGTACAAGTTGGCAACATATAGAGACGGTCCCTACCCCACAGCGGGCTCACAGTCTAGAAGGGGGGACTCCAAAGCCCATGCTCTTTTCACTGAGCCAGCTGCTTCTCAATTGTCAGCTGTGTGATTTCGGGCAAGTCACTCAACTTCTCTGTGCTTCAGTTACCTCATCTGTAAAATGGAGATGAAGACTGTGAGCCCCCCGTGGGACAACCCAATCGCCTTGCAACCTCCCCAGGGCTTAAAACGGTGCTGTGCACATAGTAAGCCCTTAAGAAATGCCATTATTATTATTATCATCCCAGATGCTGTACTAAGCGCTGGGGTCGACCCAAGCTAATCGATCAGCTTGGGTACAGTCCAGGTCCCACATGGGGCTCACAGTTTTAATCCCTATTTTACAATCCCCCTAGCCTGTAAGCTCATTGTGGGCAGGGGCTGTGACTGTTATATTGTTCTGTTGGACCCTCCCAAGCAGTCAGTACAGTGCTCTGCACACAGTAGGCGCTCAATAAATACAACTGACTTTACAGACGAGGTAACCGAGACCCAGCGAAGCGAAGTGACTCAAGGCCGCACTTCTAACACATATATATAAAATGGGATTTTATTAAGCGCTTACTATGTACAAAGCACCGTTCTAAGTGCTGGGGAGGTCACAGGGTGATAGGGTTGCCCCACGGGGGGCTTACAGTCTTCATCCCCACTTTACAGATGAGGGAACTGAGGCGCGGAGAAGTGAAGTGACTCGCCTAGAGTCACAGCCCCTTGGGGGCCAGGAACCGTGTCTAACCGTGTCTCTACTTCATGCAAGTATGCCTGTCCCAGCGACTAGTACGGCGCTTCGCCCACAGTAAGTGCTTAATCATTACTACTTCACTGTGGGCGGCGAACGGGTCTACCAACTCTGTTATACTGTACGCTAACAAGCGCCTAGTACAGTGCTCTGAACACAGTAAGCGCTCTATAAATACGATTGATTGATACTACTTCCCCTTCCTATTTAGAATGTGAGCCCCTTGTGGGACAGGGACTGTGTCCGACCTGATCAACTTGTATCCGAACTAGCGCTTAGACCAGTGCTTGGCACATAGTAAGCGCTTAACAAAAAGAAGGAGTGGAGGAGGAGGGGGAGGAGGAGGAGGAGGAGAAAGAGAAGAAAAGAGGAGCAGGAGAAAGAGGAGGAGGAGGAAAAAGAGGAGAAGAAGAAGGGGGAGGAGGAGGAGGAGAAAGAGGAGGAGAAGAAAAGAGGAGCAGGAGAAAGAGGAGGAGGAGGAAAAAGAGGAGAAGGAAGGGGGGAGGAGGAGGAGGAGAAGGAAGGGGGAAGAGGAGGAGAAGGAAGGGGGAGGAGGAGGAGAAGGAAGGGGGAGGAGGAGGAGAAGGAAGGGGGGAGGAGGAGGAGAAGGAAGGGGGGAGGAGGAGAAGGAAGGGGGGAGGAGGAGAAGGAGGAGGAGAAGGAAGGGAGGAGGAGGAGGAGGAGAAGGAAGGGAGGAGGAGGAGGAGAAGGAAGGGAGGAGGAGGAGGAGAAGGAAGGGGGAGGAGGAGGAGGAGGAGAAGAAAGAGGAGAAAGAAGGAGGAGGAGGAGGAGAAGGAGGAGAAGGAAGGGGGAGGAGGAGAAGAAGGGGGGAGGAGGAGGAGAAGGAAGGGGGAGGAGGAGGAGAAGGAAGGGGGGAGGAGGAGGAGAAGAAGGAAGAGGAGGAGGAGAAGGAAGAAGAAGAGAAGGAGAAGAAAGAGAAGAAGGAGAGAATATGAGGAAGAAGCTGAAAGAAAATAAGGAGAAGGAGCAGGAGAAGAAGAAGAAATAATTACCATCCCTCTGTCCTCGAGGACTGGACGGTGCTGACCTTCCTCCAGGAACCGACGTGAAGCTCAGACCGTCCCACCCTCCAAGACCCCCTTTATAAGGTACGCACCAATAACAGGACGAGTCCCTCCTGATGCAGGCTCTTTCCAGCGGACCTAAAAACATTGCGACAAGCATTTGAGGCTGGCGTGTTCCTCTTATCTCTCCACCCGCCACGAAGCGAACGTGGTCCCTTCAGAGAAGCAGCCTGGCTCAGCTGCAAGAGCCAGGGCTTGGGAGTCAGAGGTCGTGGGCTCTAATCCCGGCTCCGCCACTTGGCAGCTGTGTGACTTTGGACAAGACACTTCACGTCTCTGTGCCTCAGTTCCCTCTTCTGTAAAATGGGGATGCAGACTGTGAGCCCCATGGGGGACAACCTGATAACCTTGCATCTACCCCAGCGCTTAGAAGAGTGCTTGGCACATAATAAGCGCTTAACAAATACTATTATTATTATTATTATTATTATTATTATAGATGGCTCACGTTTGCATTCAACCTTCATATCGGCGCTCCTTGAAAGGACAGGATGCCGGGCCGGATCGCTTCTTCCACTCGCCTTAGTCACTCGCCGGTGTCTCTCACGTCTCTCCTTGGTTTTGCTTTCAGAATCAAGTTAATTGGTCGCTCCTGCAGTGAAATTCAGTTTACAAGGGAGAGGTTCATTTATTGAAAAAAAAAATGGGAAAAATCCGCGAGGAGATGGGACCTTGTAGGTTGGCATCACCAACGCTGATGGCTGGGCTTTCTAATTAATTCAGGGAAAGCAAAAAACAAAAGCAGAATTTCATTCATTCACTGATTTAATCGTATTTATTGAGTGCTTTCTGTGTGCAGAGCACGGTACTAAACGCTTGGGAAGTACAAATCGGCAACATATAGAGACGGTCCCTACCCAATCAAAGGGGCTGGCTAGAGTGTGAACCTGCTGAGAGAAATAAACAAATTAAATTCACCCGTGAAGTTGCCATAGGATACACCTTTCTCTTCCAGTTTGTTTCTGTGCGGGGCTCACCACAGTGTCAATCAGTCAGTCAATGCATTCATTCAATTGTATTTATTGAGCGCTTACTGTGTGCAGAACACTGTACTAAGCGCTTGGGAAACTACGGTATAACAATATAAAAGGCATATTCCCTACTCACATCGAGTTTACAGTTTGCAAAGGACCAGAAAAATAAGCTCGTTGTGGCAGGAAATGTCTGTTTATTGTTGTATTGTATTCTCCCAAGCACTTAGTACAGCGCTTTGCACGCAGTAAGCGTTCACTAAATATAATTGAATGAATGTCCTGCCATTTTTTAAGAGACAAGGCGAGCAGTGATCTCTGTTTGCTTGTTTTGATGTCTGCCTTCTCCCTTTTACATTTTGAGCCCGTTGTGGGCAGGGATTGTTTCTATTTTTAGCTGAATTGTACTTTCCAAGCGCTTAGTACAGTGCTCTGCACACAGTAAGTGCTCAATAAATAGGATTGAATGAATGAATGAATCCCACCTACCAACTCTTTGAGGTGTACTTTCCCAAGTGCTTAGTACAGTACTCTGCACAGAGTAAGCTCTTAATAGATATTATTGCTTGATTGATTGATTGGTAAGTACCATTGAAGGATTGATTAATCCCACAGGGATAGGAAGGTTCATGTGGAAATCCTCAGGATTCAGACTGAACAACTGAACATGGTAATCGTTGGGATTTATGGAGCGTTCCCTGTGTGCAGCATGCTTAGTACAGTGCCTGACACATAGTAAGTGCTAAACAAATTCCATAATTATTATTATTAAAATTCCATAATTATTATTATTATCTACTAGCTTGGAAGAATGCAATAAAGTAGAACTGATCTCTGCCCTCAGGCATCGTAGAATCTAGCTGGGAAGCTAGATTACAGATAGGAAATTTGTGCATATGACCTGCGAGGGTAGGGTGAGAATCAAAGTTTTGAGGGGTATTAAGCCCTAAACCTATGAATTCATGTGGTTTCTCAATGTACCATTTTACCATTAGTAGCCCTCTAGGCTGTAAGCTCACTGAGGGCAGGGAATGTGTCTGTTGATTGTTATATTGTCTTTCCCAGGTGCTTAGTCCAGTGCTCTGCACACAGTAAGCACTTGATAAATATGACTGAATGATTGGATGAATTAATTGTCATGTGCAGAGTGTGTGTGATGTGCTGTCTTTATCTCTAAACTGTAAGCTCCTTGTGGACAGGAAATGTGTCTATTATTTTGTACTCTCCTAAGCACTTAGAGCAGTGCTCTGCACACAGTAAGAGCTCAATAAATATGATTGAATGAATGAATCTAAATAGTGAGCCCAGTTCTCTCAGGAATGATGGCCAGAGAATGGGGATGGTGGGGTTGAAGGGCATAAAGATGCTCTTTTTAGTCTTATACTCCTTCCACTAGGCACAATGATAGCTTTTGGTGACCCTAAGCAGTCATTATGCCCTCATGGTCCCTGCGATCCCAGATCATAAAGCCCAGGAGAGTGGCTAGTGCCCAAGGAGGATCCTGAAATGATCTCCTGGTCCAAGCCATGATGCTGGATAAGGACAACCATATTCCCCTCTCTGAGCTCACAAGACCAAGTGCCTAGAGTACCAAGAAGCAGCGTGGCTCAGTGGAAAGAGCACGGGCTGTGGAGTCAGAGGTCATGGGTTCAAATCCCGGTTCCACCAACTGTCAGATGTGTGACTTTGGGAGAGTCACTTAACTTCTCTGTACCTCAGTTACCTCATCTGTAAAATGGGGATTAAGACTGTGAGCCCCCTAGGGGACAACCTAATCACCCTTGTAATCTCCCCAGTGCTTAGAACAGTGCTTTGCACATAGTAAGCACTTAATAAATGCAATTATTATTATTATTATTATGAACTGGCACTTTCACTCTCTACCTGCACCTAGCACTCTGAGGGGATCCCAGTCTCGTTATGCATCCTGGATCTATCATAATCCCTCCAAGCAGCATGGCCTAGTGTACAGAGAAAGGGCCTGGGAATCAGAAGGACCTGGGTTCTAATTCTGACTTTACCACGCGTCTGCTGTGTGACCTTGAGCAAGTCACTTAACTTCTCTCAGTATGGCTTAGTGGAAAGAGCACGAGTTTGGGAGTCAGAGGTCATGTGTTCTAATCCCATCTCTGCCACTTGCCAGCTGTGTGACTTCAGGCAAGCCACTTAACTTCTCTGTGCCTCAGTTACCTCATCTTTAAAATAGGGATTGATACTGTGAGCCTCATGTGGGACAACCTGACTACCTTGCATCTACCCCAGCTCTTTGTACAGTGCCTGGCACATAGTAAGCCCTTAACAAATACCATAAAACAAACCCTCCCTGAAAATTCATCTGTGATGAATGAATGTAGACTATAGACAATTCTCTGACAACCTTTTTGATAGGTAATAAGAATGTCTCTGGTGCAACACAAATCAGTCATGTGGTGTTTGTGGTAAGTTAAAAGGTTACTTTGCATTAATCTATTTAGAAAAACTACAAAATTTACTGTAGATCTCGTGATGAGCTCATCTGTGGCTCTTGTGGTGAGCTTACATTAAAAAGAACACTTGAAGTGACTAGGTCTTCTTTGCAGATGCACCTGATTTAAAGTATTGCAGATAGCCCACAGAATCTCAATGACAAAGCTTAAATTTTGAGCCATAGTCTTTTGATTTTTGTTTCTATAATAAAGCCCTGAGTATAGAGTGGAGATGAAATATCACCGACTTCAGGAATATGGAAGCCAAAGTAGAAACAGAGGGTTTGGATGTCGATGACACATCTACATTAGAAAATCTCACCCTTTCTTGCCTCCTTCCTTCATCTTGCAATTTTATAATCTTGATTTAGCAGTAGATATTTCCTTACAGTACCCTTGAGGGTTGAATCACCTAAATGCAGTGACTGTTCCTGAACTTCTCGAAGCTTCTGTTTCGTCTGTGTTGAGAATCATGCTTGCTCCAGAAATAGTTCACTCTCAATATTGTCTTTGAAAGAATATGCTTCTAGTGGGTAGAGAACAGGTCTCATACTTCTTTTGTTCCTTTCAAATGCATTGCTCAATAAATTCCACCACCACCACAACTACCACCACTATTACTATGACTACTACTGCTAATAATAACAATAATAATTAGCATTTGTTAAATGCTTCATGTGTGCCAAGCACTGAACTCAGCTCTGGGACAGATGCAAGGTAATCAGATCAGACACAATACAGTTTATGATGATGGTGATTCGCTTGAGAGGGAGGGACGGAGAGAATGATTGCATTATTCGAAGGGGAGGTTGGTATTTTCACCAGGTCAATCTAATGCCCATTGAGAAAAGAGGAGAGACTCCATGTGCTTCTTAATGGCACATATCAATCAATCAATCATATTTATTGAGCACTTACTGTGTGCAGAGCACTGTACTAAGTGCTTGGGAGAGTACACAATATAACAGACACATTTCCTGTGCACAAGGAGTTTACAGCAGCTTTGTGTTATTGAAATTGTATCACTTCCAGGAAGTCTTCCAGGACTAAGATCTCAGCCTCCCCTCCAAGCACATAGCCCCCACAACTCCACCTCCACAACGCATAGCCTTACACTTGATTGCTTCTCCTATCTGTATTTTATTTTAGCATCTGTCTCCCCAGTTACATGATAATTTGAGTTCAGAGCATGGCCTAATGGATAGAGCAAGGCCTAGGGGTCAGAAGGACCTGGATTCTAATCCCGCATCCATCACTTGTCTGCTGTGAGACACTTGAGCAAGTCACTTTGCTTAGAACAGTGCTTTGCACATAGTAAGTGCTTAATAGATGTCATTATTATTATTATTAGAAGAAGCGTGGCTTACTGGAAATAGCCCGGGCATGGGAGTCAGAGGTTGTGAGTTCTAATCCTGACTCTTCCACTTATCAGCTGTGTGACTCTGGTCAAGTCACTTGACTCCTCTATGCCTCAGTTACCTCATCTATAAAAAGGGGTCTATGACTTTGAGCCCCAGGTGGGACAACCTGATTACATTGTATCTACCCCCAAGGCTTAGAACAGTGCTTGGCACATAGTAAGCGCTTAACAAATACCCTCATTATTGCTATTATTATTTTCTGTGCCTCAGTTACCTCATCTGTAAAATGGGGATGGAGACTGTGAGCCCCATGTGGGACATGGACTGTGTCCAACCTAATAAGCTTGTAAAATAATAATAATGGCATTTATTAAGTGCTTACTATGTGCAAAGCAGGTATCTACCCAGAGCTCAGAACAGTGCTTGACACATAGTAAGTGCTTAACAAATAGCATCGTTGCTATTATTAGATCATGTCTACTAACTGAACTGTACTCTCCCAAGCACTTAGTGCAGTGTGTTACACAGCAAAAGCACTCAATGAATATGATTGATTATTTTCAGCCCAACCAAAGGGTGTTCAGTATTATTACTGTTTGAAGACCGTTATCAAGAAAGTGCTCAAAAAACCATGGTTTAGGTTGTCTACACAGGGTTTTGGGGCTTGAGTTTGCATTCCTTCCTGTCAACTGGGTACCATGAAGCCAACCCTTTCCCTCCTGGGACTTCCAAAGACAATTCTGGGGGAATGGGGAGGAGGCTAAGGAGGGGACCTTCCATCCTGCACCAGTCTCCTAGCACCTCCATTGCACTGTGGCTTTAGGAGTCCCTTGGGGGTCAGGGGGCTACAAGGGCCCTGTCCTGTAAAGAGGGACAGGAGTGCTATGGCAAGGCCATCTCTGCCTGACAACACAGGGGAAAGTGAAAAGCCCAACCCCTTCTTTTCATTCATTCATTCAATCATATTTATTGAGTGCTTACTGTATGCAGAGCACTGTACTAAGCGCTTGGGAAGTACAAGTTGGCAACGTATAGAGACAGTCCCTATCCAAAAACGGGCTCACAGTCTAGAAGGGGGAGACAGACAACAAAACAAAACATGTGAACAGGTGTCAAGTCATCAGAATAAATAAAAGTAAAGCTACTTCAGCAGTCCCACTCCCTTCAGCCCCAAGCTAGAGGCTGCAAGAGACCACATCTGGCTGATACATTGATATGCAAATTCACAAGTAGAGATGCCTGCCTCCAAAGGAGTGATAATCTGTGAAAAGTGATACCTGGCAATCAATGCCTTTTCCACCTAAGCCCTTGGTAATTTGCTTGCTGTAGTACACCTGGCCCCAAACTTCTCTCCACTGGCTGGTAACCAAGAACTGTTGGCTGAGATCTCCTCGGAACATTCTAGGAACAGAAAAGAGGAAGGGCAAATCGACAAGTGGAAAAATACTACTGAGCGACATCTCACTACAGAGAAATGTGAACTCTCCTATGACCCACTATAACCCGTCAGCTGTTCTGTCATTCTGAACTTGGCTTTTCTTCTTCAAGCAACTCACTCAAACCTGTTCAGAAGGGATCTCCCTCCTCTCTACAGCAACCAGAAAAGGCAAAGAAGATTTTACACATTACAACGAAGGACTTTCAATCAATGGTATTTATTCATTTCTTTGTTTTTATGGTAATTGTTAAGTGTTCACTGTGTGCCAGCCACTCTACTAAGCACTGGGGTAGATAGAAGAGAATCAGATTGGACACAGTCCATGTCCTTTCACGGGGCTCATAATCTTAATGCCCATTTTACAGATGAGGTAACTGAGGCACAGACAAGTTAAGCGATTTGTCCAGAAATCAAGCAGTAGAAAAGTGGCAGACTTGGGATTAGGACCCAGGTCTTCTGACTCCTAGGTCTGTGCTTTCCGATAGACCACACTGCCTCTCTAATTGCTGAGTGCTTACTGTGTGCCAAGCACTGTACTGATTGCATTGTGCTAAGATGTTCTACAAAGTCTCTTTAGATGTTCCTGTGGGCTCATCACCCCAAAGCATCTCTAGGCACCCCTGTGAATGGAGGGGAAAGAAAGTCATAGTTGGAGTTCTAGTGGAACAAATTTCATGGCTTGGACCTTAAAACATGGAAATAACAGCAGCTGCACCTAAACAGCCCCCAATTTCCCTGTATACCACTCACTATCATCAGTACTTGCATGTCTTCAATGTGAGACCACTAAACTAGAAGTTTGGGGACATATAATAGGAATAAAAGACAAGGTCTTTGACCTTGAGGAGCTTACAGTGAAAAGGGCAGATATGCAAACTCGAGTGGCCAGCATATAATTCACTTCAATCGTATTTATTGAGTGCGTGCCATATGCAGAGTTCTGTTCTGTAATGTAATATATTGTCCTCTCACAAGTGCTTAGTACAATGCTCTGCACACAGCAAGTGCTCAATAAATATGACTGATATAACAGGAAAAGAGTAAGAACAGAAATACCAATTATTAAAATGAAAGGAGGCAGATAAGTCAATAAATAAATTATAGAGATGCACACATCTCATAATTACCTGGCTAGGGTCATCCCAGGAATCTCTCAGAATGAGGTGCTTTTTCAAGAGAGCTTGGAGCAGTGGAAACACATAGTTTGGCAAATCTGAGTAGGATGGGAGTTCTATGAGGGAGAAAAAAGGCATGTGTCAATGGAATCGAGAAGACTAGAGTATGCCTTGATAGGCTAGAGCATACAAATAATTTGAGCAGCCTTGAAAATAATTTTAGAAAGAGTTTGTCACTCCACACTGTATTTTTTAACCAAATTCACCCTCTCTTAGTCATCTGTTGGTCTGAGCAGTGAGGAGTCTGAAATCCAAAATCTCCTGTCATATTGATCATTGTCTTTTTCTTTAATATTTTTGTTTCACTTACCCTTACGGGTCTGTAGCCAACCTCTCACCCCCTTATCCTTAGATTGTGTCAGGGACCATGTTTCTCTCTCATCTGTGTACTTCTTTTCCAAATCTAAGTATAGAGCTTTCCAAATAGTTTGTGCTTAACATATCTTATTATTACTACTCCCAAAGACCAATTGTTGCATTTGTTAAGGACTTACTATGTTACTTAACCACTGTGCTAAACACTAGGGTTGATACAATATAATCAAATCAGACCAACTCTCTGTCTCACACGAAACTCAAAGATTAAGGGAGAGGTCAGAAAAGATATTTAATCACCATTTTACAGAAGAGGAAACTGAGGCCCTGAGAAGTAAAGTGGCTTGCCCAAGGTCACACAGCAGCCAAGTAGAGGAACTGGGATTAGAACCCAGGATCTCTGACTCCCAGTCATGTGCTCTTTTCCACTAGACCATTCTGTTTCTCAAATGAGTGCAGTGATTCTGTTTAGCTAATAATAATAATTATGGTACTTGTTAAGCACTTATTATGTATCAAGCACTGTTCTAAGCACTGGGGTAGGTAATAATAATAATGATGGGATTTGTTAAGTGCTTATTATGTGCCAAGCACTGTTCTAAGTGCTGGGGTAGATACAAGGTAATCAGGTTGCCCCATATGGGGCTCACAGTCTTAATCCCCATTTTACAGATGAGGTAACTGAAGCACAGAGAAGTTAAGTGACTGGCCCAAAGTCACACAGCTGATAAGTGGCAGAGCAGGATTAGAACTCATGACCTCTGACTCCCAAGCCCATACTCTTTCCACTGAGCCATGCTGCTTCTCCAAGGTAGAAGTTAATCAGGTTAGACATAGTCCCTATCCCACAAGGGGCTCACACTCCCCATTGTACAGATGAGGTAACTGAGGCCCAGAGAAGTTGTGACTTGACCAAAGTTACACAATAGACATGTGGTGAAGCTAGGATTAGAACTCAAGTCCTTCTGGCTCCCAGGCCCATGGTCTGTTCACTAAGCCACACAGCTTCTCATCCAGGACTAGGATTACTATTAATAATAATAATAATAACTGTGATATTTGTTAATCATTTATTATGTGCCAGGCACTGTACTAAGCGCTGGGATTGATACAAGCAAATCAAGATGGGCATAGTCCCTCTCCTTTGCGGGGGGGCTCACACTCTCAATCTCCATTTTACACATGAGGTAACTGAGGCACAGAGAAGTTAAGTGACTTTCCCAAGGTCATACAGCAGACAAGTGGCAGAGCCAGGATTAGAACCCATAACCTTCTGACTCCAAGACCTGTGCTTTATTCACTACACCATGCTGCTTCCCAGGCAAGTGGCAACTTCCATGGGTAAAATGGTCTACGATTATCGGTGCTGTTCCCAAACCTGCGGCCATTATCTGCAGTTAGATTCACTTATTGGACAAATCTACGCCTGGCACCTTGGAATCGTATTTACTCCCAGGCAGTAGCACCTGCAAGTCCCACAGCAGAATCTGACCAGAGGGACTCACACTCAATGACCAAAAGTCTGAAGAACATGTTGACATGGAAGACGAATCAATACTGCTCTGTGGAAAACAGCCAAAAAGCAACTGTAGCTGGTGAAACCTGTTTATTATGCAACTTTAGATGGGGCTGCTTGTCTTTGGGCCAGATTCACAAGAAACGGAACTGTGGGGTTAAATAGTAAATAGGGATAAACTGGCACTTCCAGACACACCCAAGGGGTCAAAGATTAGTTTGCATTCTGTTATGTGAGATAAAGCAAATACACAGGCATCCCTTGGCTTTATGATTCCTTTTCCCCATGCAGTCTCCCACTCCTGGACTTAAATATAATAATAATGATGGCATTTATTAAGCAGTTATTATGTACAAAGCACTGTTCTAAGTCCTGGGGAGGTTACAAGGTGATCAGGTTGTCCCACGGCGGGGGCTCACAGTCTTAATCCCCATTTTACAGATAAGGTAACTGAGGCACAGAGAAGTTAAGTGACTTGCCCAAACTCACACAGCCGACAATTGGCAGAGCCGGGATTTGAACCCATGAACTCTGACTCCAAAGCCCGTGCTCTTTCCACTGAGCCACGTTCTTTGACACTCAATAGATGCATTAATATTGGTAGCAACTACGAGGATGTTTGCCTTTATTCTTGGACATCCCTAGCTCCAGCTTCTTGTCCCTGGAAAAATAGGACTAATTACATTTCGCTGGGTCTTGGAAGATCATTGTGGGCAGGGAACGTGTCTATAAACTGTTGTACTCTCCCAAGCGCTTAGTACAGTGTTCTGCACAGAGTAAGTGCTCAATAAATACAATTGATTGAAGGGGACTTCTAGGATTGGTGAGAGGCAGTGACATGCAGTTGAAGCCGCTTGGGGTTGGGGCTAGAAGCTGGGACAAAATGCAGGAGAAGTAGCATGGCCTAGTGGATAGAGCACAGACCTGGGAATCTGAAGAGCCTGGATTCTAATCCTGGCTCCACCACTTCTCTGCTGTGTGACCTTGGGCAAGTCATTTCACTTCCTCTGTTCCCCAGTTACCTCATCTGTAAAATGGGGATTAAGAATGTGAGCCCCATGTGGGACATGGACTGTGTCCAACCTTGTTTCTATCCCAGAGCTTAGTACAGTGCCTGGCACATAGTAATGGCTTAAATACCATAAAAAAAAGCGCTGGGGAAAAAAAGCAGTTGAGACCCCTGGTTCCTGGGTCTCAGAGTCTTCAGGGTCCAGAGAAGCACTACTGTGATTTTGCTAAAATCTGGAGCCCAGAAATTTGTTTTAGTCAATTTTAGCCAAGAGTGAAAGTCATAAAAACAAATCTAATACGTTAGCTAAACTGTTTTTTTTTTCTTTCAGTTTGAGCGATCTTTGCCCTTCTTCCTCATGAATTACCTGTAAGGAGTCATCAGCTAGCTATTGTCCTTTTACTCACAGCGTATGGAAGTAAGATTAGGGCTTTAAATTCGAATTGCTCTTCCTAAAGAATTGCAATCCATTTGCTATGTTGGCAATCTCTTTTTAGCTCCCCAGACCCATGAAGCCATAGTTTGCATTGCAATCATTTCTTGGACAAAGAGCTTAATAATGATGATAGTAGTAACTGTGGCGTTTGTTAAGCACTTACTATGTGCCAAACACTGTACTCGGCCCTGGGGTAGATATGACTCATCATGTCCCACATAGAGCTCGCAGGAGGGAGAACAGGAGAGGGAGCTGAGGCATAGAGAATTTAAGTGACTTGTCCAAGGTCCCGCAGAAGGTAAGTGGCAAAGCCGGAATTAGAGCCCAGGTCCTCTGATTCCCAGGCCCATGCTCTATCCACTAAGCCACGCTGCTTGCATCCATATTCCTCAAACACCTTGGCAGCTTCATCCAGAGAAGAGGAAAATCAAAATCCAGTCCAACTATAATTAAAATTATACCCTAAGGAAATTCCTGCAATTGTTTTCAAGAGTTTTTGGAAAACTTACAAGATTCTTGTTTAGAATCAGAGAACAATGAGTTTGGTTGAGTATTTAAGCCCAGTAAAAAGGAAACAAGCTCTACAGCCTAATTTTCAGCACCCTTGTCCCTTCCAACCCTGTATTTCTACCTGTCCTAAGGTGACTCTGGGGTACCGACCATCTCATGGTCAAATGCTATCTCGTGACCTCCTGAGCCAGCAGGTGGAACTCAGAAGTCAGGGTGGGATAATGCCCCCACTACCAAAACTGTCAGATTGACTGCCTAAGCCAGGAATACAGAAGGTATCCCTCGCCCCCGTGCCAATCAAATTAGGTATGGAGGAGGGAAGAGATTGGATAAACTGAGGCCAGAACATGGAATGGCCTAGAAGCACAGGTGATAAATACCTACAGCATCTAACCTTCTGTGCAGAGGATCGAAACTTGCTGCAGGTCGCCTCTGTCCAGAGCATGAGAAGCCCACTCTGCCTGCACCAAGTGAGGGCTGTGGGATGGGTGAGTATAATAATAATGATGGCATTTATTAAATGCTTACTATGTGCAAAGCACTGTTCTAAGCACTGGGGAGGTTACAGGGTGATCAGGTTGTCCCACGTTGGGCTCACAGTCTTAATCCCCATTCTACAGATGAGGTAACTGGGGCACAGAGAAGTTAAGTGACTTGCTCAAAGTCACACAGCTGACAATTGGCGGAGCCAAGATTTGAACCCATGACCTCTGACTCCAAAGCCCGTGCTCTATCCACCGAGTCAAGCCCATCCTGCTGAAAACTCGTGAGGCTGGAAGTCAGGCGCTTCGTCATGGGTATGTAGCATATAAATGGATTCCCCCCAAGTGGGAAGTGCACGTGGGTGAGAGCTAGCTGCCTCACCACGTACCAACAAACCATAAGTGAATTCCACCTGGGTGGGATCTGGGTGTTCTGTCATGCGGGAGTAACATACAAGTATATTCCTCCCATTAGGGAAGCTCTAATATCACCAAATAATCATATTCCT
Source organism: Tachyglossus aculeatus (assembly GCF_015852505.1). NCBI lineage: Eukaryota > Metazoa > Chordata > Mammalia > Monotremata > Tachyglossidae > Tachyglossus > Tachyglossus aculeatus. The sequence goes on from NC_052071.1 coordinate 46,445,196, forward strand.
CCCGAAAAGATGTTCAATTTGCTGTCTAAATAATCAAATAATTCAATTGGCCTTGCAGAATAAATTTTGTATAAAACTCAGGCTTCCCATCTCCAGTCTCTCTCTCTCTCTCTCCCTCGCCATGCTGATCCCCAAATGAACCTGTTCCCGGGCTATGGGTGACACTACCTCAAATAGGTTTTAAGCATCGCTAGATAATAATAATTGCAGTATTTGTTAAGGGCTTACTATGTGCCAGGCACTGTTCTAAGCACTAGGATGGATACAAGCAAATCAGGTTGAACACAGTTCAATTAGCATGGCTCAGTGGAAAGAGCCCGGGCTTGGGAGTCATTCATTCATTCAATCTTATATATTGAGCACTTACTGTGTGCAGAGCACTGTACTAAGCACTTAGGAAGTACAAGTTGGCAACATATAGAGACGGTCCCTACCCAACAGTGGGCTCACATTCTAGAAGGGGGAGACAGAGAACAAAACAAAACATATTAACAAAATAAAATAAATAGAATAAATATGTACAAATAAAATAGAGTAATAAATACGTACAAACATATATACAGGTGCTGTGGGGAGGGGAAGGAGGTAAGGTGGGGGGCATGGGGAGGAGGGGGAGAGGAAGGAGGGGGCTCAGTCTCGGAAGGCCTCCTGGAGGAGGTGAGCTCTCAGTAGGGCCTTGAAGGGAGGAAGAGAGCTAGCTTGGCGGATGGGCGGAGGGAGGGCATTCCAGGCCAGGGGGATGACATGGGCCGGGGGTCGATGGCGGGACAGGCGAGAACGAGGCATGGTGAGAAGATTAGCGGCAGAGGAGCGGAGGGTGCAGGCTGGGCTGGAGAAGGAGAGAAGGGAGGTGAGGTAGGAGGGGGCGAGGTGATGGGCAGCCTTGAAGCCCAGGGTGAGGAGTTTTTGCCTGATGCGTAGGTTGATTGGTAGCCACTGGAGATTTTTGAGGAGGGGAGTAACATGCCCAGAGCATTTCTGGACAAAGACAATCTGGGCAGCGATGTGAAGTATGGATTGAAGTGGAGAGAGACAGGAGGATGGGAGATTGGAGAGGAGGCTGATACAGTAATCCAGACAGGATAGGATGAGAGATTGAACCAGCAAGGTAGTGGTTTGGATGGAGAGGAAAGGGTGGACCTTGGCAATGTTGCGGAGGTGAAACGGGCAGGTTTTGGTGACGGCTTGGATGTGTGGGGTGAACGAGAGAGCAGAGTCGAGGATGACACCAAGGTTGCGGGCTTGTAAGTCAGAGGTCATGGGTTCTATTCCTGGCTCTGCCACTTGTCAGCTGTGTAACTCTGGGCAAGTAACTTAACTTCTCTGTGCCTGTTACCTCATCTGTAAAATGGGGATTAATTAAGACTGTGAGTCCCATGTGGGACAACCTAAGTGCCTTTTATCTACCCCAGCACTTAGAACAGTGCTTGACACATAGTAAGCGCTTAACAAATACCAACATTATTATTATTATTTTGCACAGGATTTGCCAACTGCTCCCTTAGCTTTGGTGACTTACTACAGCAGGTCTAGATCAGTCCTGTGCATCACGCCAGTCCCAAGTTCATGGGATCAGGTCAAGCTGGCTAAATTCCAGGGAAAGATTTGGCAGGACCAGATCTGAGTTCCCAGCAAAGGGGCAACCACCACTGGTCTTAGACTACTAATAATAATGGTATTTGTTAAGCAATTGCTATGTGCCAAGCACTGTTGTAAGCACTGGGGTAGATTAAAGGTAATCATGTTATCCCATGTGGGGGTCACAGTCTTAATCCCCATTTTATAGATGAGGTAACTGAGGCCTAGAGAAGTGAAGTGGCTTGTCAAGGGTCATAAGCGCTTAGTACACTGCTCTGCACATAGTAAGCGCTCAATAAATACGATTGATTGATACAGCAGATGTGTGGCAGAGCCGGGATTAGAACCCATGTCCTCTGACTCCCAAACTCAGGCTCTTTTCACAAAGCCACACTGCTTCTATCAGTTGGGCCCAGAGTCTCTTCTGGTAGTAGTAGTGATGGCTATTCATTGAGCTCTTCCTGGATGCAATGTACTCAACTAGATGCTGAGACAATATGACAGAAGCACACATGGTCCTTGCCGTCAAGGAGCTTACACATTAATGGGTCTGACTCAAATCCATGCTAGAACAGAATACCACTGATGAGGTCAGGCTGAGTTGTCAGACCCATGATTTCTAACCCTTTATAAATACCAAAAAACCCCAATAATAATGATAACTTATGCCAGCCTCTGTCCCTCCCCTCCCAGACTCCAGTTCTGCTTCTGCTGGGAAACTTAGGTCCTCGGCTTCCTCCCTTTATTTCCCATCCTGAATTATTTACCTTGGAAGAGCTACCCAAGTTGTAATTATACCTTGTGTATTTCCTATAATGAATCCTTCTCCCAGGGAGGGAAAGGTCCTCTTATTAAGGTGGGGTGGAGAAAAAGCACACACAATTTATGAAACAGCTGAGGGAAATCTGATTAAGTTTGTCCTGTCTGAAGTTTATTGTGAGTAATTGAATGGATAATTAGAAAAGAATTGTTGATAACATTCCTCCAAACTGTTTTCCAGACATCTGATCCTGGTGACATTGTAGTAAGTGGCCTCAGGGAGTGACAGGTGAAAGATCCTTGGCATCCTTAGAACAGTGCTTTGTACATAGTAAGCGCTTAATAAATGCCATTATTATTATTATTATTATTATTATTATTATTATTATTATCCTCAGGAAACTCCTTCAGCGGTGCCCTGAGCCTGATGGAAGGAAAAGTAGAACTCGATGATCGATCAATCAATCGTATTTATTGAGCACTTACTGTGTGCAGAGCACTATACTAAGCATTTGGGAGAATGATGATGATGATGGCATTTATTAAGCACTTACTATGTGCAAAGCACTGTTCTAAGTGTGATATAACAGAGTTGCTAGACACATTCCCTGCCTAGAAAGAGCTTACTGTCTAGAGGGGAAGACAGACATTAATATAAATAAGTAAATTACAGATATGCACATAAGTTCCATGGGGCTGAGGAAGGGACAAATAAAAGTTGTGAATCCAAGTGCAAAAGCGATTCAGAAAGGAGTGGGAGAGGAGGAAATGAGGGTTTAGTCTGGGAAGGACTTTGAAGGTGGAGAGAGTGACTGTCTGTCATGTGAAGGGCAGGATGTGAGTGATGGGTCAGCGATGAGATAGATGAGATAGACGTATAGTGAGTAGGTTGGTATTTAGAGGGATGAAGTGTGTGGCCTGGGAAATCAGAGAGGTAAGGTAGGAAGGGGCAAGGTGATTGAGTGCTTAAAAGCCTCTGGTAAGCTGTTTCTGTTTGACACAGATGTGAATGGACAACCACCGGAGGTTCTTGAGGAGTGGGAAAACATGGGCTGATTGGTTCTGTAGAAAAACGATCTGCCCAGCAGAGTGAAATAAAGACCGAAGTGGGGAGAGACAGGAGGCAGGAAGGTCAGCAAGGAGGCAGATGCAGCAATCGAGGCAGGATAGGATAAGTGCTTGGATTAGAGAAGCAGCATGGCTCAGTGGAAAAGAGCCCAGTTCGGGGAGTCAGAGGTCATGGGTTCTAATCCCAACTCTGCAACTTGTCAGCTGTGTGACTTTGGGCAATTCACTTACCTTCTCTGTGCCTCAGTTACCTCATTGGCAAAATGGGGATTAAGACTCTGAGCCCCATGTGGGACAACCTGATCACCTTGTATCCCCCCAGCACTTAGAACAGTGTTTTGCGCATAGCAAGTGCTTAACAAATACCATTATTATTATTATTATCATTAATGTGGTAGCAGTTTGGATGAAGAGGAAAGGGTGGATTGTGAAGATTGAACTGACAGCGATGACAGATTGAGTCAAGGAAGCGTTCCTTCACTCTGCCTAGAGTAGATAGTTCACTTCCTGTTTCCTCCTCGTTACCTCCTTTCAGAGAAAATGATATTGTTCATAGGAACACAAAACTTCCTCAGGAGTATTTTCTCTGAGTGTTGAAAGTGTGTGACACTTATTCTGTCTCCTTCACGGGCTCCTCCTTCCCCTCCCATCCGCTTAGTGTAGGGGTTCCTCAAGTGTCAGTTCTTGGTCCCCTTCTGTTCTCTGTCTACTCACTCCCTTGGTGAACTCATTTGCTCCCACGGCTTCAACTGTCATCTCTACCTTGATGACTCCCAAATCTACATCTCCACCCCTGTTCTCTCTCCCTCCATCCAGGCTCCTATCTCCTCCTGCCTTCAGGACATCTCCATCTGGATGTCTGGCCACCATCTAAAACTCAACATGTCCAAGGCAGAGATCCTTATCTTCCCTCCCAAACCCTGTCCTCTCCCTGACTTTTGTGTCACTGTAGACAGCACCACCATCCTTCCCATCTCACAAGCCTGCAAACTTGGTGTCATCCTTGACTCTGCTCTCTCATTCACCCAACCCATCCAATCTATCACCAAAATCTGCCAGTCTCACCTCCACAACATCGCCAAGATCCACCCTTTCCTCTCCATCCAAATCACTACCTTGCTGGTTCAGTCTCTCATCCGATCCTGACTGGATTGCTTCACCAGCCTCCTTTCTGATCTCCCATCCCCCTGTCTCTCCCCGCTTCAGTCTATACTTCACTCTGCTGCCCAGATTATCTTTGTACAGAACTTTGTACAAGCTCTGGGCATGTCACTCCCCTCCTCAAAAATCTCCAGTGGTTGCCTGTTAACCTTCGAATCAAGCAAACACTCCTCACTCTTGGCTTCAAGGCTCTCCATCACCTCACCCTCTCCTACCTCACCTCCTTTCTCTCCTTCTACAGCCCAGCCCACACCCTCTGCTCCTCTGCAACTTAACACCTCAATATGCCTCGTTCTCGCCTGCCCCGCCATAGACCTCTGGCCCACATCCTTCCTCTGGCCTCTGCCCTCCCTCCACACATCTGCCAAACTAGCTCTCTTCCTCCCTTCAAAACCCTACTGAGAGCTCACCTCCCCAGGAGGCCTTCTCAGACTGAGCCCCCTTTTTCCTCTCCTCCTCCCCATACCCGCTGCTCTACCCCCTTGCCTTCCCCCTTCCCTTCCCCCTTTCTTTCCCCACAGCACTTGTATGTATTTGTACATATTTATTACTCTATTTTATTTGTACATATTTACTACTCTATTTTATTAATAGCTATAATTCTGTTTATTCTGATGGAATTGACACCTGTCTACTTGTTTTGTTTTGTTGTCTGCTTCCCCCTTCTAGACTGTGAGCCCATTGTTGGGTAGGGACCATCTCTATATGTTGCCAATTTGTACTTCCCAAGAGCTTAGTACAGTGCTGTGCACACAGTAAGTGCTCAATAAATACGATTGAGTGAATGAATGAAAGTGGGAAGGAGAAAGTTGGGTTAAATTGTTCCTGATGATAGCAAACAGTGTGGTCTAGTGGAAAGAGCATGGGATTGGAAATAAGGATATTAATTTTGTAGTCCCAGTTCTGCCTTTGGCCTCCTGGGTGACCTTGGCCAAGTCCTTTATCTTGTTTTTAATTTCCTCATCAGTCAAATGGGAGTAAATGATCTACTGTCACTTAGACTGTGAGCTTTCAGTGGGAAGAGACTGAGGTCTGACCTGATTATCTTTTATCTACCTCATCTATGAGGTTCCTAATAAATACTATCATAGTTATTATTGACAGAAAAGTAGGATTCCATTCAATCAATTGCAGAGATGAATGTTAATTTGTGGAATTATATCCATTTCCTGATCATTCTGTAGATTACAGTTTAAAATTGCTCTCAGCTTTTATTTTGATTTTAATCTGCCCTGACTCTCCATTCAGTTAATCAAATTAATCCATAGTATTTAATGTGTGCAGAGCACTGGATTAGGTGTTTGGGAGAGAACAATAAAAATAGAAGATCAGGTCCCTGCCCTCAAAGAATTTACAATTTAATGCAGGAGACAGAAAAACACACGGTATTTACCAAGAGTTGAATCAAGAGAACAAATAGCACTGCTAATGGCGATAGCAAATGTATGGAAGGAAAATAGAAAAAAAAAAGTAGAAATTAACAAAAGGGTTAAGGACAGGAGTATATACTCAAGGCATATTAAATCTTTAGACCATTAACTCATTATGGGCAGGTACCATGTCTACCAACTCTGTTGTGTTCTACTTTTATAAATAAAAACCACTGATTGATTAAGGATAGTTTCTGGATTGAAAGGGCCAGGGAAAGAGATTAGTGGGGAAAATCTCCTGGAGGGTGGGATTTCAGGAGGGCTTTGAAGATGAAAAGAGGAGGTGGGAGTTCCAGACAGGAGATGGAGGGTGAGGGGTTTTTTTTTTGTTTACATTTTTTATGGTTTTTGTTAAGCATTTACTATGTGTGAAACACTGTTTTCAGTGCTGGGGTAGGTAGAAGTTAATTAAGTCAGACACAGTCCCTGTCCCACATGGGGCTCACAGTTTAAGTACAAGGGAGAACAGGTATTTAATCCCCATTTCACAGTTGAGGAAACTGAGGGAGAGAGAAGCCAAATGCCCAAGATTGCACAGCAAGTAATTGGCAGAGCTGGGGTTAGAACCCAGGTCCTCTGACTCCCAGGCACGTGCTCTTTCCATTAGGCCACATTGCTTCTTGTCTTCCATTCTCTCTGTCCTCACTCTTCCCCCTAGGGTAATATGGATTAATCAAACTGCAAACCTGCTGGGGATTAGGTTCACGAGTTCCCAGGGGAAATTCTTCTTCCTGCAAATCATCCATTCATTCATTCAGTCAGTCAGTCGTCCTATTGAGCGCTTCCTGTGTGCAGAGCACTGTACTAAGCGCTTGGGAAGTACAAGTCGGTAACATTTAGAGACAGTCTCTACCCAACAATGGGCTCATACCAGAGACAAGACAGTATCACCCAAACTATTTAACAACCCTGTTGGGGCAGCCTAGGGAGAAAAATTGAATCCTGTTTACCTGTTATCATTCATAATTTTTGGTGAGAGAATATATGTATGTATATTAATTCTTTATGACTCAAGACTCCACTGCCATGAAAACAGGTATGGGGCCTATACTCTTTTTTAAATCATAAGAATTTAGTCAATGTTCCCTGATGCCCTGCAACAGGGCATTTCATTTTTGCCTTTTGTTTAGGTGATCTTCTCCAAACTTCTCCTAGTTCTAAGAATCACCTCCTTTCAAATGGATGTAAACAGTTAAGATGTCAAATTGGATGGTCCCTGCCACTTAGAGACTGAACTGAGACCTCACTTGGATTGCTTATTTGATCTGGTTCTCAAAGACACTAGGAAATTTATGTACCAGCCTCTGGGGATCAGAGGTTGGGGTTCACAGATTTCACTGGGGAGCCAAACAAGGGGAGGCCTTGTCCAGAGGTGGTTCACTATCCAGGAGATGGTGGCCCCAATAGTAGTAGTAAGAGCAGAAATAGTATTTAGTGGGCCTGAGGTAGCTACCCACTCTTTGCCAACTGGTATCTAACTTGGGTCTGGGGAAAGTCCTCCTGTTGACAATAGAATCTGCCTTGGGACTGGAAGAGGTCTCCCTTTTACCTAATGGTAACTGTCCTGGGACAGAGATAGCTGCCCTCTTTGGTTCAATGGTACCTAATTTTTTTCCTTCGTGGGGTGTCAAGAAGCCCAGAAGTTTGAAACTAAGAAATGTCCCAGAAATCCAAGAACCTTTTCCCATGATTGATTTAAAACATTTCCCGTTTGGGACTTACTGATTGAAAACATTTCCTTTATTTTGTTCCCTAGTGGAAAAGGGCGTCTCTTCTGGTGGAAAAATCCTCGAGAATTCTTTAGCACAAAGGTTAGAAACTTTGGGGGGCAGCACGACCAAACAAACTGAAGCCCTTTGAGCTGTTAGTGTCCTGAATCAAACATATATATTTAAACATGCATTAACAAAGCTTACTTCATTGTGACAGTGCAGTTTAAAGTTTTTGTACTTATGTTGTTCTTTTTGAATGGGAGAGAGAGAATGAACTTACTCCTGGCTGTTTTCAGTTAAGAAGGGGAATGGGGGAGGGTTAGAGATGCAAAACATTGTTCCTGCTATGTTAGTAATAATAACAATAATAATAATTGTGGTACTTATGTGCTTTAATATGTGCCCATCATCAAATTGACACAGCCCTGTCCCACATAGAACTTACAGTCTGAGGGGGAGAGTGAACAGGATGTTAATCCCTATTTTACAGACAAGGAAACTGAGTTCCAGAGAAGTTAAGTGACTTGGCTGGGGTCACACAGCAAACAAGTTGCAGATTTGGGATTAGATCCCAGGTTTGGATTCTTTGCTTGTTTGTTTATGTTTTGATAGCATTTAAGTGCTTACCTTGTGACAGGCACTGTACTACACACTGGGATAGATACAAGGTAATTGGGTTGGAGACTGTCCCAGTCCCACACAGGACTCCCAGTGCTCATTCTCTTTACAGATGACGTAACTGAGGCCCAGACAAGTGTGACTCAATATGTCCAAGACTGAATTCCTTATCTTCCCTTCCAAACCCTGCCCTCTCCCTGACTTTCCCATCACTGTTGATGGCACTACCATCCTCCCCATCTCACAAGCCCACAACCTTGGTGTCATCCTCAACTCCGCTCTCTCGTTCACCCCTCACATCCAATCCGTCACCAAAACCTGCCAGTCTCACCTCCGCAACATCACCAAGATCCGCCCTTTCCTCTCCATCCAAACTGCTACCCTGCTCATTCAATCTCTCATCCTATCCTGACTGGATTACTGCATCAGCCTCCTCTCTGATCTCCCATACTCCTGTCTCTCCCCACTTCAATCTATACTTCACGCTGCTGCCTGGATCATCTTTGTGCAGAAATGCTCTGGGCATGTTACTCCCCTCCTCAAAAATCTCCAGTGGCTCCCAATCAACCTACCCATCAGGCAAAAACTCCTCATTCTCAGCTTCAAGGCTCACCATCACCTCTCCCCCTCCTACCACAACTCCCTTCTTTCCTTCTCCAGCCCAGCCCACGCCCTCTGCTCCTCTGCTGCTAACCTCCTCCCTGTGCCTTGTTCTCACCTGTCCCGCTGTCGACCCCCGGCCCACGTCCTCCCCCTGGCCTGGAATGCCCTCCCTCTGCACATCCGCCAAGCTACCTCTCTTCCTCCCTTCAAAGCCCTACTGAGAGCTCACCTCCTCCAGGAGGTCTTCCCAGACCAAGCCCCCTCCTTCCTCTCCCCTTCCCCAACTGCCCCCCCCCACCTCCTTCCCCTCCCCACAGCACCTGTATATATGTTTGTACATATAGAGAAGCAGTGTGTCTCAGTGGAAAGAGCACGGGCTTAGGTCATGGGTTCAAAGCCTGGCTCCACCAATTGTCAGCTGTGTGACTTTGGGCAAGTCACTTCATTTCTCTGGGCCTCAGTTCCCTCATCTGTAAAATGGGGATGAAGAATGTGAGACCCCCGTGGGACAACCTGATCACTTTGTAACCTCCCCAGCACTTAGAACAGTGCTTTGCACATAGTAAGCACTTAACAAATGCCATTATTATTATTACATATTTATTACTCAATTTTACTTGTACATATTTACTAGTCTATATATTTTATTTTGTTAATATGTTTTGTTTTGTTGTCTGTTTCCCCCTTCTAGACTGTGAGCCTGCTGGTGGGTAGGGACCATCTCTATATGTTGCCAACTTGTACTTTCCAAGTGCTTAGTACAGCTCTCTGCACACAGTAAGCGCTCAATAAATGATTGAATGAATGAATGAATCAATCAATCGTATTTATTGAGCGCTTACTGTGTGCAGAGCGCTGTACTAAGTGCTTGGGAAGTACAAGTTGGCCACATGTAGAGACAGTCCCTACCCTACAATGGGCTCACAGTCTAGAAGGGGGAGGCAGAGAACAAAACCAAACATATTTTCATTCTGCATTCAATCATTCATTCAGTCATATTTATTGAGCACTTACTGTGTGCAGAGCACTGTACTAAGCGTTTGAGCACTATACTAAGCGCTTGGCAATCAACCATTGTCATTTACTGAGCACTGCCGAGTGCAAAGCACGATACTGAACACTTAGGGAGAATTCAGGATAAGCAAAAGACATGTCTTTTTTCCTCCTTTCATCTAATGTAAGAGAGAGAATGAATGAAGTGACTTGTACAAGGTTGCACAGCAGGCAAGTGGCACCGCAGGATTAGAACCCAGGTCCTTCTGCCTCACAGGCCTGTGCTCTATCCATAAAGCCATGCTGCTCTTGTGGTGGCTCCACTCCTTGCTCTTTTCTGGCCTGACTAATTGATCTCCATCATCATCACTGGGTGGCAGAGTAAGATGGAGCTGCACTGGCCCTTGCCCTGATGCCTGGGCAAGAAGCAGCAATGCCCAGGAAAACCAGCCAGGCCACGCTCCATGGGCACCTGGGCTTTGCTAGGCACCAGATGCCCTGTTTGAGGCAGCACGTTGGCCGAACACCAGGCAGAGAAACATAGAGGTAGGATGCCAAAGGAACCACTGAGTGCCACAGCCCTCAAAACAGATCCAATAGGCACTGGAGAAGAGGAAGTTACAGATCCACTCACATGGTCCAGAACAGCTGAGTTAGGGAGGCAGTGCAAGAGGAAGATAAGCATGTGATAATAACACATGTCATCGTATAGTACAACTTATTGGAAAGAGCATAAGCCTGGGAATCAGGAGACCAAATCCTGGCTCTGCCACTTGCCTGCTGTGTGTCCTTGGGTAAACTACTTCACTTCTCTGTGCCTCAATTACCTCTCCTGTTACCCTACTTTAGTGCAATGGTATGGACTAATCAGAACAGTGTGAAAGGATGGCTGGTTTTCCCAGGATTCTTCCCCCATCAACCTTTCACAGATGAATTACCTCATCTGTAAAATGGGGATAAAGACTGTGAGCCCCATGTAGGATATGGACTGTGTCTAACCTCAATAACTTATATCTAGCCCAGTGCTTAGTACAGTGCTTGGCATATCATAAGTGTTTTACAAATACTCATTAAAAAATCTAGACCCTGGTCTCCTCCAGCCCCACAGCTTCCATCTTTCAGCCAAGCATATCACTCGCTTGAGAGAACCCAGCATACATCTAGGTTCTCATTCCTCTTAGGCAAATTCCCACAACAGCAGGAATAGAAAGGACAGGCAGAAGTTGCACAATTTCTTTCAGGCTCACCACACGGTTTCTGTTTCAGGCAATCAGTAATTTTCCTGGCTACTTTTCACCAGAGTCTTTTCTTCCCCCCTGACTTTCCCATCACTGTAGATGGCACTACCATCCTTCCCATCTCATAACCCCTCAACCTTGGTGTCATCCTTGACTCCGCTCTCTCGTTCACCCCACACATCCAATCCATTACCAAAACCTGCCAGTCTCACCACCGCAACATCGCCAAGATCCGCCCTTTCCTCTCAATCCAAACTGATACCTTGCTGGTTCAATCTCTCATCCTATCCTGACTGGATTACTGCATCAGCCTCTGCCAAGCTAGCTCCCTTCCTCCTTTCAAAGCCCTACTGAGAGCTCACCTCCTCCAGGAGGCCTTCCCAGACTGAGCTCCCTTTTCACTCTCCTCCTCCCCACCTCCCATCCTATCTCCTTCCCCTCCCCACAGCACTTGTATATACTTGTACAGATTTATTACTCTATTTATTTTACTTATACATATTTACTATTCTATTCATTTTGTTAATGATGTGCATATAGCTTTAATTCTATTTGTTCTGATGATTTTGACACCTGTCTACATGTTTTGTTTTGTTGTCTGTCTCCCCCTTCTAGACTGTGAGCCCATTGTTGGTTAGGGAAGCAGCGTGGCTCAGTGGAAAAAGAACATGGGCTTTGGAGCCAGAGGTCATGGGTTTGAATCCCAGCTCCACCACATGTCTGCTGTGTGACCTTGGGCAAGTCACTTAACTTCTCGGAGCCTCAGTTCCCTCATCTGTAAAATGGGGATTAAGACTGTGAGCCCCACGTGGGGCAGCCTGATCACCTTATATCCCCCCAGTGCTTAGAACAGTGCTTTGCACATAGTAAGCGCTTAACAAATGCCATCATCATCATTATTATTATTAGGGACTGTCTCTATATGTTGCCAACTTGTATTTCCCAAGCACTTAGTACAGTGCTCTGCACACAGTAAGTGCTCAATAAATACGATTGAATAATGAATGATGGATTGGATGTGTGGGGTGAGAGAGCAGAATCGAGGATGACACCAAGGTTGCGGGCTTGGGAGACGGGAAGGATGGTAGTGCCATATACAGTGACAGGAAAGTCAGGGAAAGGACAGGGTTTGGGAGGGAAGATAAGGAGTTCAGTCTTGGATGCTCTTTAAAGAAACCCCAAAGATTAAATGTCCAGCACACTCACCCCTGTTGACAAAAGCCCCTTTACTTCCTTCCCCTCTGAATCCTGCTCTTGCTTAGAGACTTGGGAAAGCACAGTTGACTTTTCTCCTGCCACTGTCAGCTGTTTTATTTTAACAGCTCAGTCCCAGAGTTTGCAGAACAACTAAAACAACTCAAGTTTGGCATTACTACATTTGCACATAAGCTAGATGGATATTCATTCTGAGAGAGCCAGCCTTTAGTGGCCTAAGTTTCTGAGTCTGTCTCTCTGCCCTGCCACTTGGCTTCTCTTCCTGTCTCTTATCTCTGCCTTTTCCTGCTATTCTGTTCCATTTCTAATTGATCTCCCTTTCTGATTTTCCTTTCTTCCTGTTGGTCAGATGTCCTGCTCCTCAGACACCATTGATATTCCCAGAAATATGATCCTTTTCCACAATCAAGTAGCTCTCTGCTTCTTAGCCTCCTCATCAAAGCTAAAACTCACCTGTGAACAGCCAAATGACCAGAATTTCCATAAGACTGCACCAGCGCTCTATAATCAACAGCTCAAATGATTACATTACGAAATGTTGTGTTTTGCGAAATGTTGTGCTGTGTGAACTGTGTGATGTTAGCCCCTCCCTCTTTCCCTTGCTGATACTCTCTTTTAATAAATGTGAATTCCAGAATCCAGAGTTCTTCCAGAGTTAGAGCGATAGATTGGGGTGGATCCAGGCAGAGAGGTGAAGACCCTAGAAGAAATATAACCAGAGGGCTTTCCTACAAGCAGAGGCTAGCCCACCGAAGGATCAGTCATTCATTCAATCATATTTATTGAGCATTTATTGTGTGCAGAACACTGTACTAAGCACTTGGAAGAGAATAATACAACAATAAGCAGACTCATTTCTGGCCCACAATGAGCTTACAGTTTAGAGGGGGATTACTAAACCTTCCACCATCCCCATTCCTTTGTCCTGGGAGTCAGTGCTGCTCTGGAAAAGTGAAGAATTTAGACCATAAGAGAAGCTGAACACAGCTTTGCTGGATTTGAGGAAAGATAGCAATAAGGAGAGTAGGGGAAAATGAGACAGGTGATGTAGGGAGAGTGAGCTGGCTTGAAGAAGCCAGTAGGGAGTCAGCTTTCGAACAGTAAGTTGATGTTGTCAGAGCTGTTGTTGAGGTAGAGGAAGAGCACTACCATCCATCTTGGTGCAGGAATTCACCATTTTTGGTTTAAAGCTTCTCCCAACCATTCAGAGGCCCCCAGGAGCAGCAGCAGGGGTTTAACCAGTGACTTGTCTCGACTGAGGTGAGAGTTCTGGTTGGGAGTGGTTTCATGTACATGGGATGGTACTGCCTTGAGTATGAGGATATGTATGTATATACAGGGCCACAGGGAATTGAGGGAGGGAGGGAGAAATGCAGGTTTTAATGCAAAAGGGGAAGCACTGTGGTTTAGTGATGATGATGAGGGCATTTATTAAGCGCTTACTATGTGCAAAGCACTGTTCTAAGTGCTGGGGAGGTTACAAGGCAATCAGGTTGTCCCACAGAGGGCTCACAGTCTTCACCCCCATTTTACAGATGAAGTAACTGAGGCCCAGAGAAGTTAAGAGCATGGGCCTGGGAGTTGGAAGGAAATGGGTTCTAATCCCAGCTCTGCCCCTTGTCTGCTGTGTGATCTTGAGTGACTCAACTCCTCTATGCCTCAGTTACTTCATCTGTAAAATGGGGGTTAAGACTGTGAACCCCAGTGGGATGTGGACTGTAACCAATATGATCTGCTTGTATCTACAGCAGCCCTTAGAATAATGCCTGTCACATAGTATGTGTTTAATAAATATCATTTAAAAAGGGAGAATTCAGAGAGGAAGCACTGTGGTTTAGTGGATAGAGCATGGGCCTGGGAGTTGGAAGGAAATGGGTTCTAATCCCAGCTCTGCCCCTTGTCTGCTGTGTGATCTTGAGCAAGTGACTCAACTCATCTTTGCCTCAGTTACTTCATCTGTAAAATGGGGGTTAAGACTGCAAACCCCAGTGGGATGTGGACTGTGACCAACATGATCAGCTTGTATCTACCCCAGCCCTTAGAATATTGCCTGTCAAGTGTTAAATAAATATCATTTAGAAAGGGAGAATTCAGAGAGAAATGGAGACTTTTATGTCCCAAGTATTTCTAGGACAGGTAGGGCTGCAATGTTTTCTGGATAGTGGACTGCAATTCTAGTATTAACTATACTTTTCCCCAGTGTTTCATTTTGGGGGGCAAGGAAGGGTGTATAGAAATGACAACAATTGCTAATATTTAGAGCTTTCCAACACCAGGGCAAAATTGGGGCCCTGTGTCTCCACTGCTGCCGAATGACTGTCTCTGCTATTGCATGGTGGTTAGCATCTTTCCACTGAAGGTAGTGGAGAATCAGAGTCTGCCATCATAGCCACAGCTTTTTCCATCAACTGGCACCAAATGCTACTTAGCTTGGAAACTTGCCAATGGAGGGAGGAATTCCTGGGCCAGTGCAATAATAGCAATAATAAGGATGGAATTTGTTAAGCGCTTACTATATGCAAAGCACTGTTCTAAGCTCTGGGGGGATACAAGGTGATCAGGTTGTCCCACGTGGGGCTCACAATCTTAATCCCTTATTTTACAGATGAGGTAACTGAGGCACAGAGAAGTTAAGTGGCTTGCCCAAGGTCACACAGCTAAGTGGCGGAACTGGGATTCGAACCCATGACCTCTGACTCCCAAGCCTGCTCTCTTTCCACTGAACCACGCTGCTTCTCTAACTGTATAACTAATAACTATAATAACTCTATTAACTAATAACTGTAGGACCCAGTTGCCACACACCAGTTGAACCTCAGTTGGGATGGCTCTGAGTGTCAAAATGAAAGTGGGCAGCACACACTGAACTCCAGAACAATTGAGCCCAACTTAGTAACAGCACTATTTATTGAGCAGCTAGAGTGTGTAAATTTATTTATGTTGATGTCTGTCTCCCCCTCCAGACTGTTGGTTCATTATGGGCAGAAACATATCTCCGAACTCTGTTACATTGTACTCTCCCAAATAGTACAGTGCTCTGCACCCAAAAATCACTCAATAAATACCATTGATGGATTGCTTGATTGTAGAGCACTGTACTGAATACTTGGGTGAACATTTAAAAGAAGAAAAAACAATCAGCCAGTAGTATTTATTGAGCACTTACTCTATGCAGAGCACTGTACTGCTTGAGAGAAAGTATAAGATGTGAGCCCTGCCCTCAAAGAGCCTATACATTTGCCCTCTTCCTGACACACCCCATTTTTCCACTGGTCACTCCTTCCAAATTGCCCTTCTTAGAGATACAGCATGGAATAGTGGTTAGAGCACAGGTCTGGGAATGAGAAGGTCATGGGTTCTAATCCTGACTCTACCATTCGTCTGTTGTGTGGCCTTGGGCAAGTCATTCTAGAGTGGGAGACAGACATTAGAATACATTAAAGAGGGGAAATGGCAAAGTTGAAACCTGGGACCTTGAGCTCAGCATTTGTCTGACTGATACGTTTGTAAACTAACTACTAAGTACAGGACTACTAATTACAGAAGAGAAGCAGAGAACTAAGTACTAAGCAGAGAAGCAGCGTGGCTCAGTGGGAAGAGCACGGGCTTTGGAGTCAGAGGTCATGGGTTCAAATCCCGACTGCCAATTGTCAGCTGTGTGACTTTGGGCAAGTCACTTAGCTTCTCTGTGCCTCAGTTCCCTCATCTGTAAAATGGGGATTAAGACTGTGAGCCCCCAGTGGGACAACCTGATCATCTTGTAACCTTCCCAGCGCTTAGAACAGTGCTTTGCACATAGTAAGCGCTTAATAAATGTCATTATTATTTTTATTATTAATTGGTATGGGGTGCCATCTTGTGGACATGAAGGGCAGAGGAAAGATGCGTTAAGCCTTCTGGTTCACATTCGTTGTATGTAGACCATGAATCTGTGTTGCTAGCTCTTAAACATGAATTATTTGTAGTATTTACTTCAGCTGTTGTGCAGAAAAGTATGTTTTTCTCGTAGCCGGTACTGTGGATCCCACATTGGTCTTTTCAGCTAGGAGAATTTCACACTTAAAGATGGTGTCTTCAAATACGAAGGCCAACTGCAAATATATGTGAGTGTCCCCACAGCTCTCCTTTGAAGCCCGCTCTAGGATGGGCTGGGGCTTTGGGCCAGGCCTGGTCAACAGACTGTAAGCTGGCTGTGGGCAGGGAATATATCTGTTATATTGTACTCTCCCAAGAGCTTAGTACAGTGCTCTGCACACAGTAAGCGCTCAGTAAATACAATTGTCTGACTGACCTGTATATGAGTCGGTGGGATGATGCTCAGATTCTGGTGAGCTGAGTTGGGGCTGATAGTGGCCATGGGAGGAATACTGAGGGCAGGCAGGGGAGAGGGATGGTGTAGAGAATAGAGCATGGGCCTGGAAGTTGGAAGGTCCTGGGTTCTAGTCCCAGCTCTACCACTTGTCTGCTATGTGATTTTGGGCGAATCACTCACTTCTCTGTACCTCAGTTACCTCATCTGTAAAATGGGGATTGAGACTGTGAACCCCAAGTGGGACAGGGGCTGTGTCCAACTTGATTTGCAAGTATCCACCCCATCACTTAGTACAGAGCCTGATACATAGTAAGTGCTTAACAAATACCATCATTATTATTATTGTTATTATTATTATTATTATTATTATTATTATTATCCATGGCTAGGTGTCCAAGACAGATGTCAAACCTGTGGCTGTTCAGTCACTAGTGCCAGTGTTAGTTTCTAAACCTGCCACAAGAGAAGCAGTGTGGCCTACTGGATAAAATACCGGCCTGGGAATCAGAAAGAACTGGGTTGTAATTCTGCCTCCACCACCTATCAGCCTAGTGAACCTGGGCAAGTCACTTAACTTCTCTATGCCTGTTACCTCATCTTTAAAATGGAGATTAAAACTGTGAGGCCCATGTGGGACAGGTATTGTACCCAACCTTATTTACTTGTATCCACCCCATGCTTAGAACAATGCCTGTCACATAATAAGTGTTTAACAAATACCATAATTATTATTATTTGGGCTGGCTGGGGCTAGTTAGCTAGAGGACTTGGGACACCTTCCCCCAGTGCTAGGGTGACCAGTGACAGCGGTTCAAAAAACCAGACCTTTTATTTATTTTTAATGATATTTGTTAAGTGCTTACTATCTGCTAGGCACTGTAGTAATTGCTGGGGTAGATAGGAGATAATCAGGTTGGACACAGGCTACGTCCCACATGAGTCTCACAGTCTTAATCCCCATTGTACAGATGAGGTAACTGAGGCACAGAGAAGTGAAGTGACTTGCCCAAAGTTGCACAGCAGACAAGTGGTGGAAGTGGGATTTGAACCTCTGATTCCCAAGCCCATGCTCTAGACACCAGATAATGCTGCTTCCCCCTGTCACACTGGCAGGTGGAGTAGTGTGATGTCAAATGGAAACCATTTTGGCAGAAGTCTCTGTCATTATGGCCAAATTAATCCACATCTAGAGTGTTTATCCAGGGCCCCTTGACAATCCTCCCTTGTCTCCACCCCCAACACGTCCTCTCTCCCTCTCTCCCTCTCTGCCTCTCTCCCCCTCTCTCCCCCTTTCCCCCTCTCCCCCTCTCTCTGTCTCTCCATCTCTCCCTCTCTCCCTCTCTCCCAGAACCATTGTGTTTCCTTCCCAGGTCCCTCTGAGTTTAGACTTCACATCTAACCCATGGAACGTGGTGGTGGGAGTTTAAGGCTGAAGCAAGCTGGTCAGTGAAAATTAAAATACCAAACAAAAATGGTGCTGGACAGAGAACAGTCCAGTTGAATATTAGATAATCAATAGTGTCCATTATGACTGGCCATGCAACCTCTTGCCCACTCTCCTCAACTTCCTCTGGCTTTATACAGTCCTCTAGACTGTACTTTCCTGGTGGGCAGGAATGTGTCTACCAACTCTGTGGTACTGCACTGATCCTCCTCGACCTCTCAGCTGCCTTTGACACTGTGGACCACCCCCTTCTCCTCAACACGTTATCTGACCTTGGCTTCACAGACTCCGTCCTCTCCTGGTTCTCCTCTTATCTCTCCGGTCGTTCTTTCTCAGTCTCTTTTGCAGGCTCCTCCTCCCCCTCCCATCCTCTTACTGTGGGGGTTCCCCAAGGTTCAGTGCTTGGTCCCCTTCTGTTCTCAATATACACTCACTCCCTTGGTGACCTCATTCGCTCCCACGGCTTCAACTATCATCTCTATGCTGATGACACCCAGATCTACATCTCTGCCCCTGCTCTCTCCCCCTCCCTCCAGGCTCGCATCTCCTCCTGCCTTCAGGACATCTCCATCTGGATGTCCGCCCGCCACCTAAAGCTCAACATGTCGAAGACTGAACTCCTTGTCTTCCCTCCCAAACCTTGTCCTCTCCCTGACTTTCCCATCTCTGTTGACGGCACTACCATCCTTCCCGTCTCACAAGCCCGCAACCTTGGTGTCATCCTCGACTCCGCTCTCTCATTCACCCCTCACATCCAAGCCGTCACCAAAACCTGCCGGTCTCAGCTCCGCAACATTGCCAAGATCCGCCCTTTCCTCTCCATCCAAACCGCTACCCTGCTAATTCAAGCTCTCATCCTATCCCGTCTGGACTACTGCACTAGCCTTCTCTCTGATCTCCCATCCTCATGTCTCTCTCCACTTCAATCCATACTTCATGCTGCTGCCCGGATTATCTTTGTCCAGAAACGCTCTGGACATATTACTCCCCTCCTCAAAAACCTCCAATGGCTACCGATCAATCTGCGCATCAAGCAGAAGCTCCTCACCCTGGGCTTCAAGGCTGTCCATCACCTCGCCCCCTCCTACCTCACCTCCCTTCTCTCCTTCTACTGCCCAGCCTGCACCCTCCGCTCCTCCACCACTAATCTCCTCACTGTACCTCGCTCTCGCCTGTCCCGCCATCGACCCCCGGCCCACGTCATCCCCCGGGCCTGGAATGCCCTCCCTCTGCCCATCCGCCAAGCTAGCTCTCTTCCTCCCTTCAAGGCCCTGCTGAGAGCTCACCTCCTTCAGGAGGCCTTCCCAGACTGAGCCCCTTCTTTCCTCTCCCCCTCGTCCCCCTCTCCATCCCCCCGTCTTACCTCCTTCCCTTCCCCACAGCACCTGTATATATGTATATATGGTTGTACATATTTATTACTCTATTTATTCATTTATTTATTTTACTTGTACATTTCTATCCTACTTATTTTATTTTGTTGGTATGTTTGGTTCTGTTCTCTGTCTCCCCCTTTTAGACTGTGAGCCCACTGTTGGGTAGGGACTGTCTCTATGTGATGCCAATTTGTACTTCCCAAGCGCTTAGTACAGTGCTCTGCACATAGTAAGCGCTCAATAAATACGATTGATTGATTGATTGATTGATTCCAAGTGCTTAATGCAGCATCCGGCACAAACTAAGCACTCAATAAATACTATTGATTGATTAAGTCCAGAGGGTTGAAGCGTCTGACTTCCTCCCTTCCCAGAGTGTCCACCCACCCATATTTCTGTGTGTGCACCCCTTCCCCACAGCTCCTCCCTCATTATCTATTCATTTTTTTGTATATTAATGTCTGTCTCTCCCTCTAGATTGTAAGCTCATTGTGGACAGGGAATGTCTGCTATATTATATTTTTTTCTCCCAAGCATTTAGTACAGTGCTCTGCACAAAATAAGCTCTTAATAAATATGATTGACTGACTGACTAGGTCATTTGAGGCTTAGAGCAGTGGACAGGGCAGAAGACTGGCATTTGGTGAGCTCTTGTGGGCTTCCGATGCTTAAGTTGGTTCACTCCCTGAGTGCAGCTTAATTTTCCCAGTGGGTAGCCCACTCCCCAGCCTGAACGAGGGAAATAAGCCAGAGACACTGACTGGGTGGGTCAGCACAGGATAGATGTATTTTTCAAAATGAAGCTTCTGATGAAACCACCATTTGTGACCTAAATCTGCCCAGGGAAGATCTCATCATCATTGGTATTTACTGAGTGCTTGTTGTATGCAGAGTACTGTACTAAAGGCTTGGGAGAGTACAATACAATAGAGTTGGTAGACACATTCCCAGCCCACAGTGGGCATACGTCTAGAGGGATCATCACTTTCTGGGGAGAGAAGGGACAGTTTTGAAGCCATGGACTTCTAGTCTGCCCCACCATTCTCTGGAACTGGCCTTGACTCCCCAGAAGAGGAGTCTCATGGCAATTTCCAGAGCCCAGGCTCAAGGGCAATGGGGAGAAAGGATCAATCAGTCATATTTACTGAGTGCTTACTGTGTGCAGAGTACTGTATTAAGCACTTGAGAGAGAATAATATAACGGAGTTGGTCAGTGCAGGGTCTCCAGCAGAATCATATTAAAAATCCTCAATTGGAGAGACTTTTAAGCTGGACAGAAGGTGGGCTGGAAAACAAGTAGAAAAAAGATCCCAAAATATTGGGGTAAAATGACCTTTTGGCATAAGCTTATTCAGTCAATTGTAATTATTTAGTGCTTACTCTGTACAGAGCACTGTACTAAGTGCTTGGAAGAGTACAATATAATAACCAAGACATTCCCTGCCCACAAGGAGCTGACAGCCTAGAAGGAGAGAAAGACAGTAATATAAATACATAAATTACAGGTATATACATAAGTGCTGTGGAGCTGGGAGAGGGAATGAATAAGGGGATGCAGAATTCAGGGTGATGTGGAAGGGTGTGGGAGAAGAGGTAAGGAGGGCTTAGTCAGGGAAGGCCTCTTGGTGGAGATGTGCCTTCACTGAGGCATGCCATTGCCCGAGAAATGCTCTCACCCCTCAACAGCCCATATTCTGTAGCTCATTGTGGCTATGGAACTTATCCAGGATATGGCATGTATAGCCTTGGAGGGTAGGGAACATATCTGGTGTATCTTGTGTGTAGTCCTGGTGGGTAGAGAGCATATCTGTTATATGTCGTGTGTAGTCTTGGCTATTCAAGGATTTCTGGGGACACATTCATCAGCCCCTAGATTGTGGAGATGAGAAACAGCCTGCCTCTCAAAGAGGAGAGTAAATGGCTCTTGGTGATTCTCCCTGGCCCAGCATCAGGGAGTGTTTCCTGGCACCTGGTTCAGTCAGTTGGCCCGTTTGGTCTCCAGTGAGCAGGCAGGCAGTCTGGCGGGAGCCAACTATGAGTACCATGTAGGTGTGGGAAGCTGGATGGCAAACATCTTCTCTGGGGGCCAAGCCCATGCCCAACTGACTTCTTAAGCGGACAGTTGGATCCAGCAATCTCACCCAATAGCTTGGCTCACTCAAGAAAGCAATAGTAAACCAGAACCAAGGAACTTTTCTGTTGGGTGTGGACACTACAGTCTCACTATTGATCTAGACTGTGAGCCCACTGTTGGGTAGGGACTGTCTCTATATGTTGCCAGCTTGTACTTCCCAAGTGCTTAGTACAGTGCTCTGCACTCAGTAAGCGCTCAATAAATACAATTGATTGATTCTCATCCCATCCACCCCCTCTGTGTTTTCACTTCAGATATCTGTACCTCACCCCTGCCATCTTGTCCCAACCTGAGGGAGACAAAAATAAATGAGATGTAAAAAAAGAAAAACAGGCATTTTTAAATAATGGTATTGTGTTTGTCAGTGACTTGGCACTTTTACCTGGCTCTTCTGAAAGGTCTTTTATGTTCCCATGAGGAATTGTGTATTTATTGATTAGATAAATCAAAAAAACCTTAATAAATATTAGCTCATGACAATGATGATGCCATTCCTGCCTTCCAGGAGTTTCCATTCTCTTGCATCCTGTAACTGGCACCTCTCTTCGTCTTCCTGGGTAACCTCAGGTAATTGGAATGTAAGAAAGAAGAACACGCACTTTGCAAGGAGCAAGACCCCTTTTCTAAATCTGGCAGGCCTTCTTCTTCCACTCATTTGCAGTCTGGGAAAAATTATGAATGCTGAGGTCTTGAAAGGGTTGGCTGAGTTGAACGCATGTTTTCATAAGTAGACTCTGCTTAGGAAGGAGATGTGAAACATCAAGGATTAGATTATTAACAATGTCAAGCAGACCCTGATCTCAGAGGGTCCCAAAGCTTTCCCAATCCTCATAATCCCCCCTGCTCCCTGATATTGGAAGTTAGGGAGGTCATTGGCTGGACAAAATGTTTAGCACTGGAAGATGAGTTGGTGCTAAACCTGGGGAAAATGTATTCAAGATGCTGTTTTGGGGGTGGGTGGAAGGAAGGGGGGAATTTTAAAGGTCTGGTGCAGGTTTGTTTAGGGTTCAGGATAAAACTGCACCTTCAGTGCCCAAACACTTGACTGGGGCTGCTTCTTGAGCCTTTGTCTCTGTTCCCAGGATCTATGTTCTGAATGCAACTCTCTGGGAGCTAGGCAAAGTGATAGGTCTTGAGGAGCAAATCTCAGGACACATTGTACCACAGCCTAGGTTGTTCAACCACGGCATTAAAAAAAAAAAAAAACTCTCCCAACTCTGTTCCTTTAGCTCACCCTGTTTCACCAGCCTGGAATCCCTTTTCTCACAAATGTGCCAGGCCACTGTTCTTCCCATTTTCAAGACCCTTCTATAAATCCCTTCCTCTTATTGGCACAAATTAATCAATCGATCATATTTATTGAGTGTTCACTGTGTGCAGAGCACTGTACTAAGCACTTAGGAGAGTACAATATAACAATAAACAGATACATTCCCTTCCCACAGTGATGTAATAGTTTCCTAGAAACAGACTCCCTGGGTAGCCTCCCCTCTCACTGCTTGCCTGGGTATCACGTGCTTAGTACAGTGCTCTGCACACAGTAAGCGTTCAATAAATACGATTGAATGAATGAATCTGTACCTGTCTGGGTTGCCAAAAGCCTGGTCTTGATTTTTTTTGCCATCTTGATGAGATAGACTATGAGCAGAATGTAGCCAAGGTAGCCAGGGTATCCAAAGTAGTTGACATAGCTGGAAGTTGGGCAAGAAGAAGCACCTGATTGGGGGAGGGAGGAGAACATAAAAAATAACAGGAGCTGGTTAGTAGAGAAAATAACTTCACCTCTATCCTGTGGGGAGGAGCCAGGTGGGTATGGGCCTTTTTGGACTCTGCCAATTGGTGGATTAGCTAATGCTCACCCCACTTCCCGAGGAAGTCTGGGAGTGCTCTGACAAATAATAATAATAATAATGGCATTTGTTAAGCACTTACTATGTGCACAGCACTGTTCTAAGTGCTGAGATGGTTCTAAGACATATGGTTGAGGTGGAAGCTATGTCGACTAGTGGATAGAGCACAGGCGTGGGAGTCAGAAGACCTGGATTCTAATCCTGACTCTGCCACTTACCTGCTGTGTGAACTTGGGCAAGTGATATAACATCCCTGTAACTCAGTTACTTCATCTGTAATATGAGGCTTGAGACTATGAGCCCCATGGAGGACAGGGACTGTGTCCAGTCTGATTATCTTGTATTTACCCCAGCACTTAGAACAGTGCTGGGCATATAGTAAGTGCTTAGCAAATACATCAATTCTTATTATTAATAATAAGGATAATAAAATAATTACATGGGGCTAGGTAGAGTTGTCAGAAACTGGCCTGTGGGTCCAAAGTGCAGTTCTCAAACTATCAGAAAGGACCATCATAAACAGCTGCTCGGTGCCTTATGTGAATTCCTGAGTGGGACTATACATTCTTATCAGTCCCATAATGAAGGGAGAAGTTAGCATAGGGATATGCTTGCTCCACACCTGGAATTTACAACTCTCCCCATCCACTCACCCTTTATTCAGCATAAGGAAGATCTCTATCCCTTAGAGAAGCTGGGGAGGAAATTCAGGGGCTGGGAGAGGGAAGGAATGTAGGAAGGGTTCTGGGTCCTGGAGAAAATAGCGTGGCTCAGTGGAAAGAGCACGGGCTTTGGAGTCAGGGGTCATGGGTTCGAATCCCGGCTCTGCCAAGTGTAAGCTGTGTGACTTTGGGCAAGTCACTTCAATTCTCTGGGCCTCAGTTACCTCATCTGTAAAATGGGGATTAAGACTGTGAGCCCCCCGTGGGACAACCTGATCACCTTGTAACCTCCCCAATACTTAGAACAGTGCTTTGCACATAGTAAGCGCTTAATAAATGCCATTATTATTATTATTATTATTATTATTTGGGGGAATTCCAGACTCCCATTCTACTCCACCCTCAGATCTCCCTTCTCTCCAGACAACTTGAATAAGCCATGTCTCTGTCTGTCTTTCTCACTCAATCTCTCTCTCTCTCTCAATCTCTCTCTCCATCTCTCTCTCCATCTCAACCTCTCTTTCTCCATCTCTACCCCTCTTTTTCCATCTCTACCTTTCTACCTCCATCTCTACCTCTCTCTCTCTCTCCTGTTGCTGGGTAGGGACAATCTCTATACGTTGCTGATTTGTACTTCCCAAGTGCTCAGTACAGTGCTCTGCACACAGTAAGCGCTCAATAAATATGATTGAATGAATAAATAAATCTCTACCTCTTTATATCTCTGTCTCTCTCAACCTCTATATCTCTCTCAATCTCTCTCACTTTCTCTCTTTCCATCTTTCAATCTATCTCTCGCTTTCTATCTCTCCATCTCTCTCTCCACTTTTCTCTCTGTCTCTGTCTCTCTCCATCTTTCTCTTCATCCCTCTCTCCATCTTTCCATCTCTCTCTCTCTCTCTCTCTCCCCAGAACCATCTCTCTCTCTCATCCCCTCTCGCCTCTCCCCCCTTCCCCCTCCCTCCTCTCCCAGGGACACACTGTTATTAGAGATCTCCTAATGCCCCTACAGCTCTTACCATTCAGCTTTAAGGTGAATTCTTCAAACTCCACACTGATGGCGTTCTCTGCCAGGCACCGATATTTCCCCTCATCGCACAGCTGGACATCTAGAAGGGTCAGGGTGGAGTTGTCCTGGGACAGGATGGAACGATTCCCAGGAAGCAATGTCTGGTGGACCCTCTGCCAAGAGTAGATCACGGGGCTTCCTGCTGCTGCCAAGCACCTCAGGGTGATGTTGGCCCCAGCCCTCGGAGACACCTCACTGGCTATGATGAGCACAGAGGAAATTGGGACTGAAACCAGAAAAGGTGCTATCAGACTAGGCTGGAAGTGGTTTGGGGGACTGGTCCATAGACTTTTCTTAGGCCTCTCCCCCTACTGAGTCACAGAGAAACTTGAACTCCTAATCCCAACCAAAATGACTCAACCATGGAGTGGGAATGAGGAGGGGGAAAAGTAGACAGTGTGGTTTGACTTCTCTGTGAGGTCCTTAGTGGAAAGGTGATTGAAAAATAGCTGGAGGTATGGAGGTACTCCCAATTAATTTTATTCATTCATTCAATCATATTTCTTGAGCGCTGACTGTGTGCTGAACACTGTACTAAGCCCTTGGGAAGTAGAAGTCGGCAACATATAGAAACAGTCCCTACCCAACAACGGGCTCACAGTCTAGAAGGGGGAGACAGACAACAAAATAAAACATGTAGACAGGTGTCAAAACCGTCAGAATAAATAGAATTATAGTTATATGCACATCATTAGTAAAAACAGAGTAGTAAATATGTACAAGTAAAATAGAGTAATAAATCTGTACAAATATATACAAGTGCTGTGGGGAGGGGAAAGAGGTAGGGCGGGGGATGGGGAGGAGGAGAGGAAGGAGGGGGCTCAGTCTGGGAAGGCCTCCTGGAGGAGGTGAGCTCTCAGTAGGGCTTTGAAGGGAGGAAGAGAGCCAGCTTGGTGGACATGGGGAGCAAGGGAATTCCAGGCCAGGGGAAGGATGTGGGCCGGGGGTCGACAGCGGGACAGGCGAGAACGAGGTACAGTGAGGAGGTTAGCAGCAGAGGAGTGGAGGGTGCGGGCTGGGCTTTAGAAGTAGAGAAGGGAGGTGAGATAGGAGGAGGCGAGGTGATGGAGAGCCTTGAAGCTGAGAGTGAGGAGATTTTGTTTGATTCGTAGGATGACAGGCAGCCACTTTTATTGTGCATTTATCCTCAAAACTCACTAGTGTGAGGCCAGAGGGAAAAGTCTCCTCTCTCGCTGACTACACACCACCTCTTAATAATAATAATAATAGTTACAGCATTTGTTAAGGTTTACTATGTGCCAGCCACTGTTCTAAGTGCTGGAGTGTTTTCAAGCAAATCAGATCGGACACAGTCCCTGTCTCATGTGGACCTCTCACTCTTAATCCCCATTTTACATCTGAAGTAACTGAGGTACAGAGAAGTGAAGTGACTTGCCCTAAGTCACACAGCAGAAAAATGGCAGAGCCAGAATTAGAACCCATAACCTTCTGACTCCCAGGCCTGTACTCTATCCTCGGGGCCACACTGCTTCTCTAACCATGGGAAAACTTATAGTATTAGCAGTATTTTTTACTTTGGGGCAAACACTATACCAAGAACTGGGGAAGCCACAAAGATATAATTCAACCACAGTCCCTCGTCAACAGAGGACTCAAAAGTAAAAGGGGGAGGGGAGGGAATGGGCAGCAGATGGATTGAGAGAGGAGAAATAGGATAAATACAATAAAAACAATTAACAACGACATAGCTCCCTAGAAAGCTTGAAGCCCAGTTAGGCAAGACTACCAAAACTGCCTTTGCTCGCTTCACCCTTAGATTACAACAGTGCTTGGCACATCGTAAGCGCTTACCCAATACCATCATTGTTATTAGGACACCTTACCCCATTACCCTTCCCAATTTGAAGGAGTCCAGGCTTAGTGACTTATTCCTCAGAGTCAGTCAACATGCAGGGCGCCCATAGTAGAGCTCTATCCTATACTGGTAATGTTGAGACAGAGTAAAAACAAGAAACAGACCTTGATGTTAAAGGAACTCCTAAACATATAGACATTAAACAACTACAAGAAAAGGATTTTGGGCATTGTTTCCAAGGGGGCAGAGATACTGGGTTGAGGTAGAGACCAGTTCTGGAGCTGTGGCTTTTGCTTGCTATTTAGAAGTGGCTACTTGTCCTTTGGCTCCTGAATTCCATTGCCTTTCAAACCAGGAATTCCATTGCCCTTAGCCATCTCCAAGGCTAGTACTCTTGGGTCCCATATCCCTGACTTGGAAGTCACATACGGGCCCCTGGGAACAGGGAAGAGGACACACATATGACACCCAAAAGGTGCAGATTCCTGCCTGCATCAAATGAAAGTTCCACCCTAGGCATTAAGGCACTTAATTAGCTCCCAATCTATCAGTAATACTTGTTGGGCACTTGCTTTTTGCAGAGCATTGTACTGAGCTCTTGAGAGAGCACAATGCAGTAGAGTTGGTAGATATGTTCCCTGCCCAAAAGGGGCTTACAGCTTAGAGGGAGAGCATTATCTCCCACTAACTTATCCACACTCTTCTCCCACTACACCCCAGCTCACACTCTTCATTTCTCTCAAGTTAATCCACTCACTTTGCCTCATTTTCAGCTCTCCAACTCCCACCATTTACTCCCTCCCTCCTCCTTCCATTTCAATGCCTTTCTGAAAACCCACTTCCTCCAAGAGGCACTCCTCAATTTTTTTTTCCCCTGTTCATACCCATCCAACTACACTCTCAATGCCTCCACACTTTTGCATACAAAACCACCCAAAACACCTTGGTATATATTGTTGACTTGACTAATTAAGCACTTATTCATTCACAAATCAGTTTTCCATCCTCCTCTTCCTCCTCTTTGTAAATTATTTTTTGTCCATCTCCCCTCTACAGTATGCAGAGCAATGTTCTAGTCAATATGACAGAGTTGGTACTCACTTGCCTAAAAGAAGCTTACAGGTTAATAAACTCCCTGAAGGCAAGGATCACGTTTTCTTATTTTGGCACTCTCTCCAGTACTTAGTATGTTGCTCTGCACAAAGGGGTTGAATAAATACTATTCATTGATTAGAGGAC
The DNA here is from genome assembly GCF_015852505.1 of Tachyglossus aculeatus. NCBI lineage: Eukaryota > Metazoa > Chordata > Mammalia > Monotremata > Tachyglossidae > Tachyglossus > Tachyglossus aculeatus. Next base: position 46,473,473 of record NC_052071.1, read on the forward strand.
TCATTCAAAACCCTGGAAATATAGAAAATTGAAAATCCCGGGAATCTACTACTCTCTGCTACATTTGCCAGGCATTTAGTAGAGTGGCTGGGTTAGTTAAGGTATTTATTAAGTGCTTGTTAGGTGCCAAGAATTATGGTGTAAAAATAATGCAATCAGACACAGTCCCTGTCCCACACAGGGTTCACAGTTTATGGAGTCGGGAGAACAGGGATCTTAACCCCATTTTACACATGAGGAAACTAAGGCCCAAGCAAGTAAGTGACTAACCCAAGGTCACATAGGCCACACTGGTGGAGCTAGGATTAGAACCCATTTTAGTGTCTGTCTTCCCTTGCATACTATAAACTACTTGTGGGCAGGGACCACACCTACCAATTTTTTGTTAATGATGTGCATTTAGCTTTAATTCTATTTGTTCAGATGACTTGACACCTGTCCACATATTTTGTTTTGTTGTCTGTCTCCCCTGTTTGTGAGCCTGTTGTTGGGTAGGGACCGTCTCTATATGTTGCCAACTTGTACTTCCTAAGTGCTTAGTACAGTGCTCTGGACACAGTAAGCACTCAATAAATATGATTGAATGAATGAATGAATGCTGTATAGAACTTTCCCGAGCATTTAGTACAGTGCTTTGCACCCAGTAAAAGTTCAATAAATACCACTGATTGATTAATAGAAACCAAAGTAGCTTTTCTACCAATCCTGTGCTCTTTCCAGTAAGCCATGCTGGGGTCTGTTAGGGTTAATTTCAGTCCTTTAACATGAGGAAACCATATTTTGGTTCATTCATTCAATCATATTAAGTGTTTATTGTGTGCAGAGCACTGCACTAAGCACTTGAGGAAGTACAATACAAAAATAAACAGTGACATTCCCGGCCCACAACGAGCTCAGAACAAGTCTGTGGGCCAGGAAGATCAGCCTTCCATTGAGAGCAGTAGACCTTTAGGGAAACAGATATTTTTGTAGGATGAAATGGCTGCGGACAGGAATGAGGGCCTGAAGGTAGTAGATATAAGGCAAACAACAGGAGATCCTTCTTCCATACTGTTGGTTACAATGAAGGACCACACATAAAGGGTAGCTCAGTTTACTGAAAAACCCACTGGGGTGTGCAGGGCACTGCAGGAACTGCAGTGAGGCTTGGAATGACAACATTTCTATCAGTAGTGCCCCTTTCACGTCAGTCGCTGTGCAACTATCACCAGTAATCTATCCCATCCATTGATCTGGAACTAGGGTGCGACCACAAGTGGTTGCAGAGAAGTGAGAAAGGTGGAGTTAGCCAATGGCAGGCATTCCTACCCACGCATCCACCTGGCCTCTCTCCTTCCTCCCCAACCCCAGTCCACAGGAGTCTTTCTTCCAGACATTAAGTGAAAGACCAATGGTAATAACAATAACAATTGTGGTATTTAAGCACTTACTCTGTACCAAGTGCTGTACTAAGTGCTGGGGTGTATACAAGGTAATCAGGTTGGACATAGTCCCTGTCCCACATGGTGCTCACAGTCTCAATCCCCATTTTACAGATGAGGTAACTGAGGCACAGGGAAGTGAAGTGACTTGCCTAAGAGAAGCAACGTAGTTTAGTGGAAAGAGCACGGGCTTAGGAGTCAGAGGTTATGTGTTCTAACCCCGGCTCTGTCACTTGTCAGCTGTGTGACTTTGGGCAAGTCACTTAACTTCTCTGTGCCTCAGTTCCCTCATCTGTAAAATGGGGATTAAGACTGTGAGCCTCACTTGGGACAACCTGATTACCTTGTATCTACCCCAGAGCTTAGAACAGTGCTTGGCACATAGTAAGCACTTAAATACCATCATTATTATTATTAAAGCCATACAGCAGGCAAGTGGTAAAGCCAGGATTAGAACTCATGACCTTCTGACTCTCAGGCCCATACTCTATCCTGAAGGTAGACATACTGCAAAGAGGCTCAGTCCTGCAGCCCTTACATAGAGAAAGATCCAATGAATAGTGACCAGTGATCAGTGGGAGCAGTACTGTTATTATACAGTGAGTCTGTTCTGTATGCTTCTTTGGTAGTTGGTTCCAGTGTAGATTCACTTGTGTGAAGAAGACTTAGAAACTCACATTTAAGTCTTAGCATATGAGCAGTTCATATTTTTTCCCACCATTTTCAACTGATTTCAAAGCATCATTAATTTCAGAACATGGTTTCTGAGGGATCTGAAGATCGGGGCTCAGAACTGTTCAAAGATCAGGTTGTGCTCTGCAGAGTGCTAGGTTCTCATTCTCTTTCTTGCTTTCTTTTTCTCATCTTCTCTCTCCTACCCTTCTTCACTCCACTCTCCTCCATCTCTTCCTCTCTTTCCCCTATCTCTATCTTCCTCTCTCTCCTATTCTATCATTCTCTCTTCCTCATTTTTTCTTCCTCCCTCTCCCTCTCTTTCTCTCTTTCTCTCAATCTATCTTTCTCTCCTTCTTACTCTCTCTGTTTTAAGCTATTTATAAAATGCTTACTATGTGCCAAAAACTGTACTAAACACTGGGGTAGATATAAGGTAATTAGATTGGACACAGTCCATGTCCCATCTGGGGCTCACAATTTCAAACTTCATTTATATAATATTATTTATTCATATCAATATCTGTCTCCCCCTCTGTACTCTAAGCTCATTATGGGCAAGGAGCATGCCTGCTAATTCTGTTGTAGTGTACTCTCCCAAATAATGCAATGTTCTACACATAGTAAACATTCAATAAATACAATCGATTGATTTGCACATGAGGTAACTGAGGCACAGAGAAGTGAATTGATTTGCCCAAGGTCACACAGCAGATGCATAGAGGAGCCAAGATTAGAACTCAGGTTTTTCTGGCTCACAGGCCTGTGCTCTATTCACTATGCTACACTGCTTTTATCTTCCTCTCTCCCGCTCTCTCTCCCCTCCTTTCCCCCAGCTCTCCTTATGCTCCCACCCCATGCTGACCTGAAAAAACTCAAATTCCAACGGGTTTTTCTCACTCATGCAATTAGGTAGCAGGGTTGACACTGGACTATCGTAAAGACACAGAGAAAATGCCCAGTGCCCAGGTCATTCCCCATTCAACTACATTGACTGGTGAAGGTGACTGAGCTCACTGGAAAAAATGAGTCCAGAGCAGGGACCCTGTGTGCTTTTTGACTAATGAAGAAATGAGGTATGGTTCATCCTTTTGAGGCCTGGAGTTTGCAAAGGCTGAATAAGTCATTTTTTAAAAGTGATTTTAGATGGCCTGATTACTATAAATAAAATCTTGACTAAAAAATACTCTGAAACATGTCCAAGTGATGAAACGGTGCCATGGGGAATTTCTCCAACTCTCAGTTAGTTATTCTGGGAAAGTGAGATGCCCCACCCAATAGCTGAGCCGACAGTGTACACAAAGTGTGGGAGGAAAAAATGCTAGTGGAACTCTCTTTTCTAAGAAAACAGCAGCCTACACTTATAAAATAAGTACCTTCTGTCAGGATTGAGTGTTAAGAAAGCTGGTACGTTTGATTTGGAGTTTCATTACTCAAGACAAAAGTACCAAAGGGCTATAAGTCTATAAGCAAGGCCACTGCAGGTTCAAAGCAGTGACCATCTAGCCCAGTGTTGAGAAGCAGCCTGGTCTAGTGGATAGAGCACAGGCCTGGGAGTTACAAGGACCTGGGCTCTAATCCCTGCTTTACCACTTGTCTGCTGTGTAACCATGGACAAGTCACTTAACTTCTCTGTGCCTCAGTTACCTCAATTGTAAAATGTGGATTAAGACTGCGAGCGCCATGTGGGACTTGGACTGTGTCCAACTTGATTAGCTTATATCTACCCCAGTGCTTAACACAGTACCTAGCACATAGTAAGTGCTTAACAAATACCTAAAAAAGTTCTGTGATGGTGGAGTCGGATGCTTAGTGTAATGGTAACAGTCCTGGTCATTCATGTTCACAGGTAGGAACTAACAACCCTGACTTGTCTCCTTAAGGATCCATTGTGAACTGCTTCTTGCCTAAGAACATAAATCTTTTTTTCTAGAATCCCTTAGGCAATTGTATTCGTTTTCCTCCCTGGGTCAGGAAGCACATATTCAGAGGAGAGAAGACCTTACCCTACCTCTCGACTAACTCTCCCCATCTTGTTGATCATTAGTGATGATGTTGGGAACCAAATAGATCACATTTCCATTCAGAGGATTTTGCATTAAAAGTCAAAGTGTCTGAACAAGGAGAGAATATGAAAACAGACACTGTGAAGCCTAGAAATTGCTCAACTGTACAAATTGTACTTCCAAATTACTTACAGGCAACAGACATAGCAAGGAATGTGTCCACTAACTCTGTTCTATTATACTCTCCCAAGTACTTAGAAGAGTGCTCTGTGCACAATAACTGCTTAATACCTATCACTGATTTAATTGATTGTTGCTGGCTATGTCCCAAGCCTCCAAGTAAGTTCCAGAAACGAATGAGCTAATTCTCTGCTCTCAGCTTGGAAGGAGAGTCTTCTCTCTGTTTCCCTTCATTTTCCCTACCTCCTCTGGTGTTTTCCACTCTGATCAATTTGATTCTTTCTGAAGAGGTCAGTTGCTCAGCAATTGTACTCATCTAGCCAAAAGCCCAAGAGAGAGGAATGGTTTTGAACTCTTATGAATGCTAGAGAAAGGCAAAATGAGCCTAGAAGAGAGGAAAGACTCAAAGAGAAAAGCTCTGTCCCCTCCAGACTGAGCAGTTGATGAACAGTGGCTAATGCAGAACTTTCTTTAAATGAAAAAAGTATATATGTACATTAAAAGCAGACTTTAATACAAAGAACTACAAGAACACAAATATTCCAGGGCCATAAATATGACAGAGACAGCATATTTTGACTAGCATCTTTGCAGTTAAAAACCTCCCATTTTAGGAAGGTATATTATAAATTATTCAATTATATTAAAGTCTATCTCCCCCTCTAGACTGTAAGCTCATTATGGGCAGGTAACAATTCTGCTAATTCTGTTGTACTCTCCTATGTTCTTAGTACAGTGCTTTGTACATAGTAAGCACTCAATAAATGTCACTAACTGGCTAATTTAACAAATGCTGCTTAATCAGTGCCAGTAATAACAATAATAATGATGGTATTTAAGTGCTTTACTATGTGCTAAGCACTGTTCTAAACACTGGGGTAGATACAAAGTTATCAGGTAGGATGCAGTCCCTGCCATACCTGGGGCTAACAGTCTTCATCCCCATTTTACAGGTGAGGTAACTGAGGCAAAGAGAAGTGAAGTGATTTGCCCAAGCTCACATAGCAGACAAGTGGTAGGGCTGGAATTAGAACCCAGATCCTTCTGACTCCCAGGACTATACTGTATCAGATTGCTTATTCATATTCCCGGCTCTGCCAATTGTCAGCTGTGTGACTTTGGGGGAGTCACTTAGCTTCTCTGTGCCTCAGTTCCCTCATCTGTAAAATGGGGATCAAGACTGTGAGCCCCACGTGGGACAATCTGATCACCTTGTATCCCCCAAGCCCTTAGAATAATGCTTTGCACAAAGTAAGTGCTTCATAAATACCATCATTATTATTATTATATCATGGGGCTGCTGCTTCAGCCCCACTACCGGCACCTACAGTGGTCTTTCTTCCCTCCACTTCACCCTCCTCCCTTAGTCCCCAAATTCCCAACACTTATTTTGATTGCTCACAATTGAGGGGGAAAAAAAGTGTAAGTATGGGATTTTATAGCCTCCTCTCTTTGGCTGTGCAATTGTAATCATCATCAGTGATATTTATTGATTGCTTACTGAGTGCAGAGCACTGTACTAAGCGCTTACGAGAGAACAATGCTACAGAAATGGTAGACATATTCCTTGCCAGGGCATTAACTACTGCAGAGAGGGTAGGGGTTGCATTCATTAAGGTAAACGTTGCCTTTCCCTGCCTGGTAATTTATATTATGTCTGTCTTCCCCTCTAAACTGTAAACTCACTGTAGCAGGGAAAGTGTCTGTTTATTGTTATAATGTTCTCTCCCAAGAGCCTGAAGCTTACTGTGGGCAGGGAATGCATCCATTTATTGTTATTTTGTTCTCTCCCAAGAGCTTAGTACAGTGCTGTTCACACAGAAAGCGCTCAGTAGATATGATTGAATGAATGAATGAAAGGTACTTTCAACCTCCCACCTGGATGCTAAGTTCTCAGCTCTGGTTGAATATTTGAATTTGTCATTAAAGCTCATTTCCAGCCCTGAAGATTACCCTCCCTCCCCACCTCAGACTGTCCTTCCCCTGTGGAGTAAGATTTGCTTTAATGTTGCTAGGCAGAGATCAGGGGTGGGTTGAAGTGCCAAGGGACACTTACTGCTCACTGTGAGCCGAGTCCTGTAGTTGTTCACTTGAAACTTCTCTTGGAGCTGAATGGCCAAGGTATAGAATCCTTCATCTGTGCACTGCAAATTGTGAAACTGGAGGGAGAAGTTGGTGGGAGAGAAGGAAATACGCTGCTGGTAAGCTGCATTAGTGTAGGAGTTCTTGGATGAGGGAGAGAAGGACAGGATCAAGACCTCTTGGGACAGCTTGATTCTCCATTCTACACTGAAGACAGATGATAGAGCAATATCCTGTCCAGGCAGAAGCACTGAAGTATTCAGGGCTCCATGAATTTCCATAAGCAACTGGTCCATCATGACTTCTTCACGAGAGAAACCAATTGAAAACAAATTTGCATTATTGGCAGGAGAGGGGAGAGTAGAGAAAGCCATAACACCCCACCCCCAACTCCACAGCACTTATATACATATCTCTAAATAATGTTATAAATTATGTATTTATATTAATGTCTGTCTCCCCCTCTAAGCTGTAAGCAAGTTATGGGCAGGGAACATTTCTGCTAATTCCACTGTGCTTACCCAAGCACTTAGTACAGTGCTCTGAACATAGTAAGTGCTCAAAAAATACCACTGATTGATTAATAAGTGGCAGCCTATAGGCACAGTCCTGCTTGGGCACCTTAATAAATAAAGTTGGGATTTTAGACTGTAAACGCACTGCGGGTAGGGAACTTGTCAACCAATTCTGTTGTACTGTGCTCTCCCTAGCACTTTGATATAATACTCTGAACACAGTAAGTGCTCAATAAATACCATTGATGATAATGATGATGATGACCCACTAGGGTTTTGGGTAACTGGTGACCCTCATTCCTGGCATCAGCTTGGGTTAAACTGTAGCCGACAGAATCGACAGAAGAGTGACGCAGTGAAGAGTGAAGAAGAGCGAAGCAGGAGATGAAGAGGCTGATACAGTAGCTGGGGAGGGCTAAAAGTGCTTGGACTGGTGTGGCAGTGGTGTGGATGGAGAGGAAGGGTGGATTCTAGAGTTGTTATTGTTGGGCGACTGGCTGAGTAAGTGGGTTGAGTGAGAGAGATGAGTTGAAGATAATGCCATGGTTGAGGGCTTGTGAGACAAGGTTGTCAGCAGTTGATATGTTTCTTGTACTCTTATCCGTGCCTTATAGATGGTACTATAAACAGGCTAGATGATTAATAATAGTATGACGATATTAATAGTGTGTGACTCACACTCTCTAAAGGGTAGGAAAGGTGGTCCTGTGGAAAGAGTCCGGGACTGGAACTCAGAAGACCTGAGTTCCAGTCCTGGCTCTGCCACTTGCCTGCTGTATGACTTCAAGCAAGTTACTTAATGTATCTGGGCCTCAGTTACCGCATTTATAAAATGAGGATTAAATACCTACTCTCCCTCCCCCATAGACTCTGTGACAGGAACTGTGTCTGATATGATTGCTATATTTACCCCAGTGTTTGACACATAGTAAGCAATTCAAATACTATTATTATTACTAGTTATTATTGTCAGAGTGGAAAGGTGGCGGAAGAAGCTGAAAGACTGGAACCAGAAACATGAATCCAGTCCCCCAACCAGTGTAACTCCCTTAGGGCAACCATTCTCCATGAGACAAGCTTTCTGAAGAGGCTGAGGTATTAGATCAATCAGTCAGTGTTATTTATTGGAGTTTCCTATGTGCAGAATGCGATACTAAGCTCTTGGGGGAGCACAATACAACAGAGTTGGTAGACTCATCCCCTGCCTGCAATGAGCTTACAGTCTAGATTTAAAGTGATTTTATTCCCCCCAACTTCATTTTGCTCATTTCTTCAGTGCAGAACAAAATGGGAGGAGACTGTTTCAAGTGAAGTATTCCCGAAGTACACCAAACTGATTACTTTGTATCTATCCCAGTGCTTGAAACAATGCCTGGCACGTAGTAAGCGCTTAACAAATGTCATCAAAAAAGTGCTTAGTACAGAGCTCTGCACACAATAAGTGCTCAGTAATCAACATTGGTGGATTTATTGGTGGATTTGGGGCTCTAATAGGAAGCTTCTAAGTCTTGTCAGAGACCTGAGATGAGCGACCCAGCTCAGATATTTGTGGGACCTGTCACCCCCAGGGAATGAACACTTATTCTAAAGATAGTGACCCTCCCTCATTAAAAATGAAGTAGAATTAAGGGGTCACTTTCAGGAATTAAGTAAACCAGTGTAAGCTGAACTCCCCTATAATTTTTTTATGGTATTTAAGCGAAGTACACCTAATTTTCTGCAAAGCAATGTAGCATCAACCAAAAGAGCCATTTTTTTCCCCTCCCAATGCTAATGAGCATCCAAAGACAATGTTGAGGGCAGGGAATGTGTTTAACTTGTTATACTGTACTCTCTATGCCATGCACTGTTCATATAGGGATCACAGTCTTTATTCCCATTTTACAGATGTGGTAACTGAAGTACAGAGAAGTGAAGTGACTTAACCAAAGTCATACAGCAGACAAGCGGTAGCGCCAGGATTAGAACCCAGGTCCTTCTGACTCCCAGCCCCTTGGTCTAACCATGAGGTCATGATCCTTCTCCAGATAAATGCTTTATCTGCAATTCCAACTTGGCTTGGAGCTTTCATTGACACAGCCAAAAATTGACCATCAAAAAGCTGGTTCTCTTTCTCAGAAAAAGTTCCCACTTACCACTTCCTTTGATGGTCATATTTCATAAAAACAGCAAAGCAGGAGAGGATGAACACTGAATGAATTTGAGTTTGCTGGAACCTAGGCTATAACCAAATCACTCAATCATGATATTTGAGCACTATTTAGTGAGTGCTTACTTTGTGCAGAGCACTGTATTAAGCACTTGGGAGAGTACAATATAGCAATTTAACAAACACATTCCCTGCCCTCAACATTGTCTTTGGAAGCTCATTACCATTGGGAGGAGAAAAAAATGGCCCTTTTGGTTGATGTCACCTACTTTTGCAGGGGATTAGCTTTTAAACTGCAGAGGAGAATGTGGACTTGGGGTGGTTTTTAGCTGCCTTCCCTCCGTGTGATTTCCCTTGAATTTTATATGCAATTTATTTCAGGTATGCTTTTTTGCAGCGGGAGCTGTGGGTTAAACATTTGCAATTAGGATAGGGAGGTGATTATCTGTGTTTCAGGTAGATTTTTTAAAAAATTCAGTTTTATGTGGTCTTTTATTGTTCCGATTCTTATTGGACAGAATCTGTAAGGTAAGGTCCCAGAATCTATTGTCTTTGCAAACATCCATTATGGATAGCACTGCAAACAATAATAATAACAATAGTTGTGGGTATTTGTTAAGCGCTTACTATGCGCCAGGCACTGTATTCATTTATTTATTCAATTTTATTTATTGAGTATTTAATGTGTGCAAAGCACTGTATTAAGCACTTTGGAGAGTACAATACAACAGCAGACATAGTTCCTACCTGCAACAAGCTCACAGTCTACAGGGAGCGGTACTAAGCCCTGGGGTAGATAAAAGCAAATCGGTTTGGACACAGTCCCTGTCCCACATGAGGCTCACAGTTTTAATCTCCATTTTACAGAAAGGGGTACTGAGGCCCCGAGAGGTGAAGTGATTTCCCCAAGGTCACACAGCAGACAAGTGGCAGAGCCGGGATTAGAACCCAGTCCTCAGACTCCTAGGCCCCTGCTCTATCTTCCAGGCCATGCTGCTTCCCAAATTAACAAGTGGTCTGGTCAGAGCTGACTTTTGGCACCCGCTGAAATGTTAAGGGAATTCAGCTTAATTTAGGGTAATGGATCCCAGCATCAATCCCAAATTAAGCCATATTTATTCAATTGTATTTATTGAGGACTTGCTGTCTACAGAGCACTGTACTAAGCACTTGGGAAAGTACAATCCAATAATAAGCAGGCACATTCCCTGCCCACAGTTAGCTTGCAGTATATCTGAATCCCAGTTTGGAGGGAGGGCTCTATAATAAAGTATGAAAAATTGACCCTCCCCCAAGGGACAAACCAAAACTGACCGAGAGTGTCAGTTACCCAAGGAAGCACAAGCCTCCTTACAATGGAGAGAAGGGAAAGTCCCTAGAAAAAAAACATATTGATAGCACATTTTAAAATGTCCAAACTCCCGACATCACATTTCTTAATACGTTACCTTACATAGACAACAGTGAGATTTGAATGACGCAACACAATCAACTAGTTTACCATGGCTAAAGTAGAGTGGATTCTTTAATGAATTTACGGGCATTTTGGCCGTGAAAATTCTGAGAAACAATTAAAACTTTTTTTCTTAAATTGGGAGATTTGGGAGATGGGGGGGTTAATTAAAAAAGTATCTGGGAGCTAAATCAGGTATGATCCTAAAAATTCATTCAAACATAATTCATTAAGTAGAAAAACATGATTAACGGGAACAACTGCAAGAACAGAAAAGTTGTGACCCAACAAATAGATTTAACAATTTAAATCTAATTTAATTTAAATGAGAGCTCATTTTAACACCTCATTTTCTGACTGTTGGCATGTTGTCAACCACACTCTCTTAGTGTCAACTGACTACCTTCTGTAAGAGCCAAAATAATCAATTGAAGAGAGAGTAAACAGAATTTCCATTTTTCATTTAACTATTATCTGAAGTTCATGCACCATTTACTGTATATGGAATCAGAAGGTGGTTCCATTTTCCCTTATGTCACTAACTCTTGATCTGACCAGCTTCTCATTTTGAAGAACATTTTGGATGTGTTCCAAAACTAAGTTTCAGTATTACACATTTTCTGATAACAAAGACAAATCTAGAGGGTCCTAGGATTTGTTCAAATGCACATATCTATATGCAAAATGTTCCTATCTTAATCTGTGTGCTGTTTGGAGAGTCACCCCGAGGGTACAATAACTGTGGTATTTATTAATTGCTTATTCTGTGTCAAGCACTTTAAGATACATCCAGATCAGGTATAATCCCTGTTCCGCATCTAGCTCACAGCCTATTTGGGGAGGGAGAACAGGAATTGAATTCTTATTTTACAGATGAGGAAACTGAAGCCCAGGGAAATTGAGTGACTTGTCTAAAGTCACACACCATGGGCAAGTCACAAGAAGCTGCATGGCTTAGTGGATAGTACACAGGACTGGGAGTCAGAAGGGCCTGGCTCTATCACTTGCCTGCTGTGTGACCTTGGGCAAGTCACCTAACTTCTCTGTGCCTCAGTTTCCTCATCCGTAAAATGGGAATTAAGATTGTGAGCCCCATGTGGGACATGGACTGTGTCCAACCTGATTAGCTTGTATCTTCCCCAGTACTTAGTAAAGTGCCTGGCATATCATAAGTGCTTAACAAATACCATAAAAGAGGGGGCAGAACTGGGATTAGAATTTAGGAATCCAGACTCCTAGGTCTTTTGCTCTCTTCACTAGGTCATGCAGCTTTTCAGCAAATATCCCGTGAATCCTGGACAAAACGTTGACTGAGGCAGTTCAAGAGGGAGCAACCCACATAATAATAATAATAACAATAATAATGGTATTTGTTAAGCCCTTAATATGTGCTTTGCACTGTTCAAAACATTAGGGTGGATACAAGCAGATAGGGTTGGACACAGTCCCTGACCCACATGGGACTCATTTTCTCAATCTCCATTTTACAGATGAGGTAATTGAGGCCTAGAGAAGTAAAGTGACTTGCTCAAGGTCACAAAGCAGACAAGTGACAGAACCAGAATTAGAACCCATGACATGAAGTTCTCACAGAAAACATGAAACTCTAGACTGTAAGCTCTTTGTGGGCAGGGAATATGTCTACCAACTCTGTTGTTTTGCACTCTCCCAAGAGTTTAGTACAGTGCTCTGCACCCAGTAAGTGCTCAGTAAATATCATCAATTTTCCTCTATTACCAATCTTGAAAACTTGCACAGGAGGAGGGAGGCAGGAGGAGAAGGAATATTTGTACATTTATGAGCACATTTATAACTATGAAGAATTGGAAAACAAACTTAATGAGCTCAGTTAATGGTGTCAACAGTTTTACCCTGGAACTCCCTCCCTTTTCGCCCGCTGTTGGGTAGGGACTGCCTCTATGTGTTGCTGACTTGTACTTCGCAGGCGCTTAGTACAGTGCTCTGCACACAGTAAGCGCTCAATAAATACGATTGATTGATCAGGCAGACTACTGCTCTCCTCATTTTCAAAGTACTACTAAGATCACACCTTAATACAATCAACCACACAAGGAGACTGAGTCTCCTTGAGCCTCCTTGAAGAAAAGTAAGCCTTTCTTCTGTAAGAGATATCCGTTTCCTGAGAACTTTTTCTTCAGAAAGCAGTGCACCACTGCCCCTCTTCTCAGTAAAATCACAAGCTCTTGAAGTTGAGCAAGCAACTATCAGCAGAGGGTGGAAATAGTTGGCGTCTAAATTGCGTCTCAGATGGGCACTACTCATTCATTAATCGTATCTATGCAGTGCTTACTGTGTGGAGCACTGTAACAAGCACTTGGGAGAGTACTATAAAATAGACACATTCCCTACCCAAAGAAAGCTTACAGTCTAGAGGATAAGTTTACAGTCGATTAGCTCTTAATCGCTGTGAATATCAGAAGAGGAACTTTATCACTTAATTCCACTTTCATCCCAGCTGCCTCCAAAGGTCATCAATCCTCCACTTACCAGCTAAGAAGCAGACAGCAGACAATAAAACCAAAAGTCGCTCTCTTCCCATGGCCTTCTAGGATGTGTCCTAGTGAAGATTTCACAGATGGGACAAATGCTTGGATGTTTGGCCAATGAGGAGAGATGCTGAAATAACTGCTCCGGTATCCTTTAGAGCTACTGATAAAAGGATTTCAGGAGGAATAATGCTGTCTTGAGAGTGAAGCAATTACTTTAAAAGAGATGTGAAAACCGTGATCTTCCTTTACCAGCTCAAAGAAAACAGGAAATTGAGAGAGGGGCTTTGCCCAACTTTATCTAACCTGTGGCTTACCGCCTTATCTCTGCCTTTAGCAAAGGCATAGTGAGTGGTTAACTAGCAATGTCTTGTTTTTATATTTATCATCCACTAGATAAAGTGTCACAATGGAGAGAAACCCAGGTATCCCGTTCACTGAAGAGATGTCCTCTGTTCTCTAACAAGCAAGATCAAGCTTTGTCATAAAATTATCCACAGATATTGGGTTGAAGCAGTGGACGGATATAAACCTTTTTGGTTTAGTATGCTGAACAAGCAAAGCCAAAACCCTTTACTTTTCTGAAACCTGATTTCTAAAGTCAATCATGTTTACCGAGCACTCACTATGTACAAATCTCTGTGCTTAGTGTTTGGGAGAGAACAATTTAAATGTAGAAATTTCCATAAATTTTATAGGAAATGAGTGCATTTAAACAAGAAGGATTTTGTGTATTTGAAGATTTAAAGATGAAATAATGATTTCCCTAGTTCCTCCACCTCCAAATCCACTTACTCCACAGCACATGATAACAATAGAGAGCTGTGTCAGTTCAGAAGAATTCAGGAAATATATTATCAAATGAGGAAAGTCTGCTATGTCCCTCTAGACTGTAGGCTCGTTGTGGGCAGGGAACCTCTCTTCCAACTCTGGTGTATTCTCCCAAGCACTTAGTACAGTGTTCTGCACATAGGAAGCACCCCAAAAATAGAATCGATTGATTGCTATTGGCTAGAAAACAAGGATGAGCATATAAAGAAGGGTAGCCAAACTTAATAATAATACTTGTGGTATTTAAGTGCATACTGTGTGCCAGACACTGTACTAAGTGCTGGGATAGATACAACTTAATCAGGTTGGACACAGTCCCTGTCCCATATGGAGCTCCCAATCTCAATCCCCATTTTACAGATGAGGTAACTGAGGCCCAGAGAAGTGAAGTGACTCACCCAAGGTCACAGAGCAGACAAGTGGTGGAGCTGGGATTGGAACCCTAGACCTTAGGCTTGTAAATCACGTTTTCCTCTGCTTGCCTGTAGTGAAAAGCTAAGTAATGTAAGCTTTGTGTCTCCATTCATTCATTCAATTGTATTTATTGAGCCCTTACTGTGTGCAGAGTACTGTACTAAGCACCTGGGAAGTACAAGTTGGCAACATATAGAGACGGTCCCTACCCAACAGTGGGCTCACGTCAGGAGAGAAGATAAACTGGAATTGGCCACACGGTTGTACCAGGAGGAGAAATGTGGGACCACCCTGTGCCCATGTTTCAACCCTTGTTGTAGCACTAATATGGGACCAGGTGGACAAGAGTTGCAGCATCCAGCCCCTCCCGTAGCCCATGGCCAAGTGGTCAAGTGCCTGTTCTCCACCCCTCACCGCCCCCTTAGCCTCCAGGAAGGCAGCAGTGTTACCCTTCATTTCCTGTGACTTCGCAGGCCCTTTTTTTATTTGTATTTTTATGGTAACTGTTAAGTGTTAACTATGTTCCAGGCACTGTACTAAGCCCCGGGGTAGATATGAGATAAGGTTGGACATAGTGCCTGTCCCACCAGGGGCTGACAGTCTGAGTCAGAGGGAGAAGGATTTAACCCCCTTTTGCAGATGGGGTAACTGAGGCACAGAGATATTAAGTGATTTGCCCAAGATCACACAGGAGACAAGTGACAGAGCTAGGAGTAGAACCTCTGACTCCCAGGCCTGTATTCTTTCCACTAGGCAATACTGTTTCCCTTCAATTCATCAGTCTTGGCTACTCCCAATATAAGATTTTTGAAAACCTGTAGTATTTAGTTCTTTAGGAAATTTTTCATGTTTTCACTGGATACCAAAATCACCTAGGAGATACCTGGGGGTGTGGACCAAGAGCAGAAGCGATGAGCATTTAGTTAGAAAATCAAGTAGTTGAATTGATGAAGCTACAGAAGTTCTTCACATCTACCAAGATAAACAATGGATTTATTTTCCAGTAAGTAACGTATGAATCCTAACAATGTTTTACCTGTTTAAATAATTCTTCCGAACCTGAATCTATTATCTGAATTAAGAAGGAATATGCAATGGAGTTTAGAAATACTTTCTGATCTCTTTGGGTATATTGTCTTGGAACATAACATTGAGATGAAACTTAAAGGGAAATAAAATGTTTGAAGAGTGCCATCTGAGGTTTTTCTTGAAAGAATGCAGACTTCAGCTGATAATTGAAGTGTGACTTCCTGCCTAAGTTCGCAGGTACCATTTCAGAAGTCAATCATGGAGTCATTTTAATCAAACCAAACTGAGGAGCTTTGCCTGACCTGACCTATAAGGTCCTGATAGGTGCTTGGTAAACGGTAACTCTGCTGTCAGTCCAGTGGAAAGAGCCAGAGAACTTGCTCTGCCACCTGCCTGCTGTGTGTCCTTGGGCAAGTCACCTGTGGCTCAGTGGAAAGATCATGGGCTTTGGAGGCAGAGGTCATGGGTTCAAATCCCGGCTCTGCCAATTGTCAGCTGTGTGACTTTGGGCAAGTCACTTAACTTCTCTGGGCCTCAGTTCCCTCATCTGTAAAATGGGGATGAAGACTGTGAGCCCCCCGTGGGACAACCTGATCACTTCGTAACCTCCCCAGCACTTAGAAAGTGCTTTGCACATAGCAAGCACTTAATAAATGTCATCATTTTTTAGGAGAAGCAGCGTGGCTCAGTGGAAAGAGCATGGGCTTGGGAGTCAGAGGTCATGGGTTCTAATACCAGCTCCACCACTTGTCTGCTGTGTGACTTTGAGCAAGTCACTTAACTTCTCTGTACCTCAGATACCTAATCTGTAAAATGGGGATTAAGACTGTGAGCCCCACATGGGACAACTTGATCACCTTGTATGCCACCCAGTGCTTAGAACAAGTGCTTAACAAATACCATCATTATTATTATTGAGAAGCACCATGGCTCAGTGGAAAGAGCACGGGATTTGGAGTCAGAGGTCATGGGTTCTAATACCGGCTCCACCACTTGTCTGCTGTGTGACTTTGGGCAAGTCACTTAACTTCTCTGTGCCTCAGTTACCTAATCTGTAAAATGGGGATTAAGACTGTGAGCCCCATGTGGGACAACCTAATCACCTTGTATCCCCCTCAGTGCTTAGAACAGTGCTTTGCACATAGTAAGTGCCTAACAAATACCATCATTATTATTATTATGTGGGGTAGGAACCGTGTCCAACGTGATTGCTTTATATCTACCCTGTTTTTATTACAGGGCTGGGCACATAGTAAGCACCTAACAAATATCACAATTATTGTATCCTCTTATGCACACCAAAGTTGCTCAGTAAATACCGATTGAATCGACTGAATGAATCCTGAAAAAAGATAGCTAGTGTAGGCTGAGGGGATCATAGTGGTTATTAAGATAACCACCTACTAGTTTATGATTTTTCAGCATACAGCAGCGGAGTGCTGGCTATAAGTGGTCCTGAACATAAGCAAACTTATCTGATCTTCCTAACGTGCTGCACCTTAGTCCATCAACTGGTCCGTCATACTTCATGATTCACGGGGAATGTGGCCAACAGGGATGAGAGAGAACAAAAGTGGTGTTGCAGAAATCACTGTGACTAAATTCAATTCCTTCATTTCAGGTCCTCAGACCTGAGCTCTCAGGACTGAAGCCACACTGACATTTTCAGTGGGAGATGCCATCCCGTACGTTACCCCAGAGAAATGACTACTGGAAGCTCCTTGTGAGCAGGAGGTTTGCCTAAAACTCTATTGGACTGTACTCACTGTGCTTAGTACAGTGATCTGCCTGAAATAAGCATTTAGTAAATACTACTGACTGATTGATCTCCTGTTTCCACTGGAGATTGTGGTGAAGTGTTCCAACATAGTTATTAAGAAGTGGCTGCAAATCAATCAGTGGTATTTATTAAGTACTTATTGTGTGCAGAACATTGCAGTAAGCTCTTGGGAGAGTACAATACAACAGAGTTGGTAGACGTGTTCACTGAAGATCTCCTCATAGGTATCTCCAAGAGCCAAGAATTTAGCCAACTTGGCAATTGAGAGACCACTCTTTCAAGCTGTGGTTTTGTGGTCATTGTGAATTTGGAGTGTGTTAGACAATCGTTGGCCCTGTGCTCTGCTTCATACATGACTTCTGCGATCCATCCATCCTTAAGGGCCCTCAGCTACCCACATTACCTTATGACTTCTGAGAGGTCCACATTATAAGCCGTGGGTACATCCAAGCTGCTGCTGTCACACTTAATAAACACTATCACTATTCTGAAGAACTGGAAAGCAGAGAGCCCGAGTGGATAGAACACAGGCCTGGGAGTCAGAGGACCTGGGTTCTAATCCTAGCTCTGCCACTGTACAACCTTGGGCAAGTCTCTCATCTTCTCTATGGCTTTTCATTCATCTGTAAAATGGGAATTCAATACCTGTCCTTGCTCCTAGATAGACTGTGAACTCCATGTGGGATATGGACTGTGTCCAACTTGATAATCTGGAAATGACCCCAGTGCTTAGTACAGGGCTTGGCACATAGCACTTAAAAAATAGCACAATTATAATTATTATATGAGATGATGTGGTGTTGGTCACATTCTCTGAGTAACAGCACTTTACGGGGTCTAGCAGTTTTCTTCTGGGTATTGGTTCTAAAGTTTTCAAATCACCCACACTGATCAGTTTTTCAGTTGTTTTACCGTATCTTCACAGCTCCTTCCAGGTGAGCTTCAGAAGGGTGGTTTCGGCTTCCATTCACAAAAAAAAAAAAAGGGTAATTGTAAGCTCCTTGAGGGCAGGGATCGTGTCAACCACCCTGTCTTTTGTGTTTTTATTTTTTTTATTTTGAGCATTTCTCTTTGTCCTGAATGCTGCTTTTGCATTTTATCATTCCATCAGTGGTGTTTCCTGAATGCTCACTAGGTGCGGAGTGCTGTACTAAGTGCTCGGGAAAGTGTAATACGATAGAGATGGTAGACCTGATCCCTTCCTTTAAGGAGCTTACAATCTTAATGGGGGAGACAGATATGAAAATAAATTACACATAGAAGAAGCGGCATAACACAAGGATATGAATGTAAGTGCTGTAGGACTGTGGGTGAGTATCGAAGTGTTTAAGGGGTACAGATCCAAGTACATAAGAAAGAGGAGGGCAAATAAACTCGGGAAATGAGGGGTTAGTCAGAGAAAGTCTCTTAGAGATGTGATTTTAGGAGGGGAGAATGATCGTTAGATATGAAGAGAGAAGGGAGTTCCAGGACAGATGGACATGAACAAGGACTGGTGGCAAGATAGATGAGATAGATGTATAGAGAGTAGTTTGGTATTTAGAGGAGTGAAGTGTGTAGGCTGAGTTATAGTAGGGAATTAGTAAGGATAGGAGGGGGAGAGTTTCATGGCTCCTTATATGCTTGTCCCTAATCCTTTCTTCCCCCTTATCTTCTTAGACTATGAGCTCCTTAGGGCCCAGGACTACATCTAATTCCCACCTGTTTATTTTCTCAGCAGTTAGTACAGAACTCTGCACCTAGTAAATACTACTAAAACTACCAGTTGTACTCTCCCAAGCCTCAGTACAGTGTTCTGCACAAAATGGCCAATAAATATCACTGACAGGATGATTGTGGAGAATAGTCTACTTTTTTTTGATGTCTGTTAAGCACTGAACTAAGCACTGGGGTAGATAAAAAGTAATCAGTTTGGACAGTGTCCGTATCCCATATGGGGATCACTGTCTTAATCCTCATTTCACAGATGCGGCAACTGAGACCCAGAGAAATGAGTTGACTTGCCCAAGGTCACACAGCAGACGAGTGGCGGTGCCGGAATTAGAACCCAGGTCCTTCTGACTCCCAGGCCCATGCGGTATCCACTAGGCAATGCTGTTTCTCTGGTGACTTGTCGCCCAGATATGCTTTTTTATTTTTTACTTACTCTTCCTGCCCCCGACTCACTCACTCCCACTTCCTGGCCCTCCCTTATTATTTTCAAACTTGATCCTCTCCACTACCCTGTGCCACCCTCTTTTTCTACTGCCACATTCCTCCCTGCACCTCTTGCAGGTCCAGCTGCTGCCCTGAAATCTTGAAATCAATCAATCAATCAATCAATCAATCAATCGTATTTATTGAGTGCTTACTGTGTGCAGAGCACTGAAACCCTCCTGCCTAGCTTCAGGAGTCCCAAGAGGGCATGGGAGCTGTAACATACCCCTGTGACAAGAAAAGGACTGAGATAACTGCACTGAGATTGGTGAAGGACACCCTTCTACCCAGGGGTAATTGCCCAGCTTCCCCAACCTTGTGAGTAAAAGCAGTCAAAGGCTCCAGGTTTCCCTGGGCAGCTCCAGTTCTTTTACGGTATTTGTTAAGCACCTACAGTGTGTCAGGCACTGTACTAAGTTCTGGGGTAGATACAAGGTAATCAGGTTGGATACAGTCCATGTCCCGCATGGGGCTCACAGCCTTAAAACCTATTTTACAAATGAGGGAACTGAGGCACAGAGAAGTGAAGTGACTCACCCAAGGTCACACAGTAGACAGGTGGTAGAGCCCAGGCCTGTGCTGTATCCACTAGGTTACGCTGCTCCTTGTGAGCAGGGACTATGTTTACCAACTCTGTCATACTGCACTCTCCAAGTGCTTAGTAGAGTGCCCTGCACAGAGGAAGTGCTCAATAAATACCATTTATTGATTGACTAACAATTGGGGTATTTTTAAGGAATCACTGTGCTAAGCACTAGGACAGATACAAAATAATCTCACAAGAGAATCACAGTCTAAAGGGGAGGGAGAACATGTAAGTATTTAATCCCTATTTTGCAGAGGAGGACACTTGAGGCGCAGAGACCTTAAGTGACTTGCCCAAGGGGCAAGGGGCATAGCAAGAATTAGAACTCAGATCTTCTGACTCTCAATCAAGGGCTCTTTCCACTAGGTCATTGTTATTCTCATTTATCTACATAATCCACAAAACATTCACTTATATAGAACACCGGCCTGGGAGTCAGAAGGTCATGGGTTTTAATCCCAGCTCCACCACTTGTCTGCTATGTGTCCTTGGGCAAGTCACTTCACTTCTCTGGGTCTCAGTTACCTAATCTGTAGAATGAGGATTGAGACTGTGGACCCCATGTGGTACAGGGACTGTGTCCAACCCCATCTGCTTGTATCTGCCCCAGCACTTTAGTACAGTGCCTGGCACATAAGTAATCACTTAACAAATACCATATTTAATATTATTATTATTATGTTTACAGAAAAGGTTAATAAAATTCTAACTTTGATATGATCTGCTGGAGTTGAATGAGCCTTCAGCTACTTTCCTCCTGTTTTTTTCAGTCCACAGTACCTGGGAGAGTACCTGGGAGGGTCTGGAGGATGGCGTGTATCGAAGGCATTTAGGAGGGGCAAAGTATAGCAGAAGGAAAGGGAGAAGTGATGTGTTGGAATACCAAACCTTTAGGAGAGCAGATGTTCCAGAAGGAACCATGAAGTCACAAAGAGCTAGCATAGACAGCAGCAGAACAGAGCAGTTCAGACAAGATAGCCTGTAAACTGATAAGTTCTGAAACTGAATATGTTACTGTTGCTTCATCATATATGTAGGGACTGGTTTTATCATCACTGAAGACACACAAAAGTGTAGAGTGAAACACCTACTGCTAAGCTGTGAGATATAGCACTCCTTCCTTGCAGAGACACCATTTTTCTTATCATCCCTCCATCAAACTGGAGTGATAAAATGCTGCTTCCTGGTTAGTTGAACCAAAGCAATGGGTATTTGTGAAACTGCTATCTAAACATCCAAGAGGCATCTTGCTCCCCGCCTCAGATCTGCTGCTTGTCTGGATTTTGGTGGCTACATGGTTAACTGTGAGCCCACTGTGAGACAGGTACTGTGATTGACCTGATTGTCTTGGATTTACCCTAGAATTTAGGACAGTGCTTAGCACAGAATAAACACAGAGAAGATATAAAAATTATTATTCCTACCATTCTCTCCCTGGACCAATCGACTTTTTCCCCCCAGATAATGGTGAAATACAAGCTACATTTGTTTTGTAAAATCTAACCAAGATTTCTGTTGGAACAGAAAGACCAGAAGGTGAAGCAGAGGGAATGAAGGGGATTGGCAAACTTCAAATGTTTCTTAATTATTATTATGATTATTATCTAGTGTTTCTTAATAAACACATGCCCAGATGACATCTATGCAAGACAATGTTTCCCAAATCAATGTGTTTTCCAAGAATGCAGTCAATTTAGCATCTGGTGTCTGAATCATCCTCATCAAATCACACAGTGAAATTTTCATAAGGGAAAAACAGTCCACAGACAGAGAAGGATACCCTCAGGAAGGTCATGAGCGGCTGAAATAGGAATCATCAACGTCATCTTCAATGGTATATAAGGAGAGTTGTTGGTTTGCAGAGCTCTGTACTAAGCGTTTGGGAGAGTACAATGCAACAGAGTTGGTAGACACGTTTCCTGTCCACAAAGACCTTACAGTCTAAAGGGTTGGCTGTTCACGGTGGGTGTCGAGTATGCAGAGGTGACTTTCCCTGAAATGGCCAACTTTCCTTCATCCACTTTTTGCCCAAGATACTCTGAGCATCAGGCTTGGGGACGGTCACATTTGTTGCGATTCAGGAACCGAAACTTGCACCAAGCCCCTCTGAGGAATTCTTGCCTGCCCCTCTTGGGATCTCTCACCTGATTCTTGATTCCAGTCCTGCTAGAGTGGAGGGGATTTCCAAAAGATTCCAATGGAGGGTTTGATGTGAGTTAATTATGAATTTAAGATGGAAACTTTTCTCAGTTGGTCCTTCTCTGGGCTTTTAGAACAACTTTCCAAAACAAAGATACTGCAGTAATGGAGGTGTCCTCCTATCAAAGGGCCCAGTACAGGGGAATGGGACACATAAATGGTAGTCATCTGTCTCATGCAACTTCTCACTGCTCCAGTCAGCCTCAATTGGAACTTAGCAGTATGACCAAGGGTCAGGATCACGTCAAAGGGCATTTTAGTGAGGAGAAAAAGGAGAGGCTGAGAGGCTAGAGTTGAAGCTCAGTAGACACCACTTTAGCCTCAGGAACTCTCCATCACCTGAACCATCCCCACAGCATCTGCCCAAATGCCTGATGGGAAAATCCAGCCTTAGTCCACATCTCCTGTGTGTCCACACCACAGCTGCAGTTGAAGGAGGTTAACAACACTAATAATCACAATATTTAGAGGCTATGAGCCCCAAGTGGGACAGGGACTGTGTCCAACCCAATTTGCTTGTATCCACCCCAGCGCATAGTACAGTCCCTGGCACATAGTAAGCAATGAACATATGCTATTATTATTATGTGCCTGATATAATAATGATGGTATTAAGCACTAACTGTTGCCAAGCACTGTTCTAAGCACTTGGGTAGATACAAGATAATCAGGTCAGACACAGACCCTCTTCCACAGGGTGCTCATACTCGAAGGGGAAAGGAGAATAGGTATTTTATCCCCATTTTACAGATGGGGAAAATAAGGCCCAGAAAAGTTAAATGATTTGCCCAAGGTCACACAGCAGGCAAGTGGTGGAGTCAACATTAGAACACAGGTCCCCTGATTCCAGAGTCCATGTTCTTTCCTCTAGATCCCAGTACTTCTCAATGAGATGCAAGCCAAGGCTCCTTAAAGCTTAAGTACCCTGCTTTGATCCTCCTTGGACACAGGGAGTCACTGAACTTGATATTTTTTTTAAATGTCATGCCCATTTCTGGTTTTTTAGTTCTGAGAAATCATGGAATAACCCCAACTTATAAGCAGGTTATAAAAGCTTCCATGCTGATACAAGCACTTATCACTCCTCACCTTTACTTCAACAGTGCTTAGAACAGTTCTTGGCACATAGTAAGTGCTTAACAAATACCGTTATTATTATTACTTCAACAACTTTCTTGCTGTATCATGAATCCTGTCTCTCCCCTCTCCCCGCTGTCTGGATCATTTTTCTGAAAAACCATTCCGTCCATATCTCTTCTTTCCTCAAAAATGTCCAATTATTTCCCATCGACTTCCATATCAAATAGAAACTCCTTACTATCAGCTTTAAGGCACTCAATCAGCTTTCTACCTCCTATGTTACTTAGTTGATCTCTTACTACAACCCAGCCCACACACTTTGCTTCTCTAATGCCAACTTACTGACTGTACCTTGATCTAATCTAGCTCACTGCCAACCCCTACTCATGTTCTCCTTCTGGTCTGGAACTTCCTCCCCCTTCATATCCAACAATCCACCCCTCTTGCCATCTTCAAAGCCCTCCTAAAATCACATCTCCTCCAAGACACCTTCCCTGATTAGGCCCTTATTTCTCCTACTTGCCCTCCCTCCTATGTAGCCTATGCACCTGGGACTGTCCCCTTTAAGCACTTGATACTCCCACGACCCCCAATCCCAGGCCTTAGATCTTGTCTTGTCTTATGCTGTAGAGTCACCTCCGACCCACAGTGACTCTCTCTCTCCCAGAACATCCCACCTCCATCTGCAATCATTCTGGTAGTGTATCCACAGAGTTTTCTTGCTAAAATTACACAAGCGGTTTACCATTGCCTCCTTTCACGAAGTAAACTTGAATCTCCACCCCCGAATCTCTCTCATGCCGCTGCTGCCCAACACTGGTGAGTTTTGACTTGTAACAGATTGCCTTATTGAGATTGCCTTATTACTGCAAACTTCCTGCATTCAGACTACTGTACTGAGCTCTTGAGAGCATACAGTGCAATAGAGTTGGGAGGCAGTCTCTGCTCACAATACCATTAATTGGTTGATTAAATGACTATATTAAACTGAGATGAGTCATTGCTCAGTCAGAAACAGACTGTGAGACCCATGTGGGACTGTGACCAACCCAATTTGCTTGCATCCACCCCAGTGCTTAGTACAGTGCCTGGCATGTAGTAAGTGCCTAACAAATGCTAGTATAATTATTGTTATTATTCAGACTTGTGACTCTGCTGACCCTTCTGACCCCTGAGCTAGGCATTTGATCACCCTGCCTCCTCCCTTTGGGAGGTTCAAAAGACACATTTCTAGCCACAGAAATGTGTAAAGAGTAAACACTAGCTATTTGCTTTTGGGTGGTAGTGAAATGACTGTTTCGTGTCAGAGGCGGAAGGTTCGGATGTGGCTACCAGTGAGGGAGCTCTGGATCAAAGGGAGCCACTGAGCCTGAATACACACTGCCACCCTTCATCCGGGGATGGTTTTGTTCAGTAATGAGAGAGAGGGAGAGGGAGAGGGAGAGGGAGAGGGGCCAGGAATGGAAAGCCTGAGTTTACATAAAATTTATTCCGTGAGGCGAATTGAATTATTTAATTGTTTAGGTGCAATGGATCAAACTTCCCTTTCAGGAGGAATGTAATCAATTAGTAATATTAGAGCTTCCCTAATGGGAGGAAAACACATATACATTACTTGCACATGGCAGAACCCCCAGGTCCCACCCAGGTGGAATTCCCTACAGTTTGCACTCCTGTGCACTTCCCACTCAGGAGGAATCCACCTGAGTTACACACCCATGGGGGAAGCCCCTAGCTCCCACCCACGAGGATTGTCCATTTGCAAGGAATCCATTCATTTGTCTCATACCCATGGGCCTGGCTTCCAGCCCCATGAGAGTCCAGGAGGATGGGACCCTCACTCCCCCATCCCACGGCTTTTCACTTGGTGGAGGCAGAGTGAGTTTCTCATGCTCTGGACAGAGGCACTGTGCAGCCTTCTTCTGCAAGTCTCCATCCTCTGCCAAGAGGGCCAGAGGCCACAGGTATTTATCACCTGTGCTCCTAGGCCATTCCATCTTCTGGCCTCAGTTTATCCAATCTCTGCCCTCCCCCCTCCTCCATACCTAATTTGATTGGCACGGGGGCAAAGGACACCTTCTGTATTCCCAGCTTGGGCTGTCAATCTAGCAGTTTTGGTTGTGGGGACGGTATCCCCCCCCCCCCCACTTCTGAGTTACGCCTACTGGCTCAGGAGGTCATGAGATACATTTGACCTTGAGATGACTGGTACACAGGGGTCACCTTGGAACACACACTCAAACCCAGGTACTGAGGGCAGAAGTATAAATGGGAAGGAGGCTAATGGGAGGCAGAATTACCAATAGGGAAGCCGGGACAGTGGCCAGAGGCCTGGTCTCCCCGTCTGTACTGTCAGCTTCTGGTGGTCAGGGAATGTGTCTACCAATACTGTTTTATTATATTGTACTCACCCAAGTGCTTAGTACAGTGTTCAGCCCACAATAAGCCCTCAATAAATACAATTGATTGTTTGATTGACCTGGGGTTGGGTTGACGAAGGAATGCGGAGAAGGATGCCAAATTCCACCGTGGTCCATCCAAAGTCTGTGGCCGGGCACATAATATTCAGAATCTGGCCAGTGTGTCTCAGGACCTCAAAATACCTGAGCTCTGGGCTCCTTTCCCCTGCTTTCAAGGTCAACAAACAGGAGAGCTGAGAGGGGACTCAATTTGAAAACTTGCTTGGGGACACACGCAGCGCAGTGTCTGCACACGCACACGCAGTTACATGCCTGGAATTAATTTCTCACAGCTCTGGGCTGCTGTTGGGTGTATGACCTTGAAGGGAGGTGATGGCAGCTTGAAAGAGTCCCCACCCAGATGACATTTGAAAGACTCTGTCCTATAACCAGGACTCTGTGCCTCTCCTCCCAACTCACTTCCGTAAGGCCCTTCATTGGCTGCCTGCCTCTTAGTTCTCCTCTCTATTGTCTCACTATATCCCAGCTCAAACACTTTACTTTCCCCAAGATCACGTTATGGCTTTATCTTGGTCAAGACTTCTTGGCCTCTGACATGGTGCTGACTCCTTTCTTCCCATATGGAATTTCCTCCTCACTCAAATCTGCCAAATCATGTTCCTCCCCACCTTCAGAGCCTTCTTAAAAAGTCACCTCCTCAAGGAAATATCTCTGACGTATCCCCAATACCCTAGGTATGTGATCTCTTCAGATGTGTTTATCTATTTTATTTATTTGACTCCGTTTTTTTTTGGTCATCTGCATATTTGTTCTTACTCTTCTCCTATTACTTGCTGTCAACTGGTGGCTCATCTTCTCCATTCGATTTTAAGTCTCTCAAATGCAGAGACCAGAGAAGCAACATGGTCCAGTGGAAAGAACCCAAGCCTGGGAGTTAGAGGACCTAGGTTTTAATCCTGACTCTGCCGCTTGCATTGCCACTTAGCTTCTTTGTGCCTCAGTTTTCTCATTTGCAAATGGGGATTAAATACCTGTTCTGCCTCCCATTTAGACTGTGTGTCCCATGTGGCTCAGAGAAGTTAAATGACTTGCCAGAGGTCACCCAGCAGGCAAGTGGCAAATCTAGGATTAGAACCCAGATCTTTTGACTTCCAGGCCAGTGCTCTTTCCACTAGGCCATGCTTCTTCTTGATAAACAGTAGGTTGAGTCGTAAAATTAAAGCAGGGGCCTTTAGGTCTTCAGTCAAAGCTCTCTTAAACAGACTTTGTAGAAAAATCCTTCACTGTCCTTCACTGTCATATGGAAAACATTTGCTTCTTCTGGATGCTTTAGTGTGACGAGAGCTCCCTTGGGAGTAGGTTTAAGCAATTAGAAAATACAAAGCAAAGTACTAGAGTCACTGAGGGAACAATAAATTAAATTATCTGGATTTAGAAATTGCAATCCAGTGTCCTCCCTCTATCTTGTTTTTCTTAATTTTCCCCATTCTGGGTTGCCTAAGGTGAACCAGCTGAACCAAGAAAATATCAGACCCCACAACAAGGCTCCAGGCTTCCAGCCAGTCAAAGGAACGCAGCTCTATGCTCTTCTCAAGATCATTACACAGTTATCCAAATCTCAGAGGGAAAAAGAGAATTTTTGCATGAGTTTCTATGGCTGAGTGCTTCTGTGGGAAAGTTCTAACTTGATCCCAAATCAGCCCAGGAATGCCTCATCTTCAGAGTCAACCCCAACATTTGTGGGGATTGCAGGGGGCAGACAAATGCCTGCTTTTGGATCTATGGACAACTAGTCTCATTTTGGGGGTCACCCCAGGCTTCTTTGATCATGAACAGTTCTGAGAGGAGAAGGCAGGCCTCACAGGTTACAGTCTGTTACAGAGCACAGTCCTGGAGGTGTGGTGTTGAAGTCTCCATAAGCCCCAGTGCAATACCACAACCAAGAAATCTTTGCTGACTAAGCCCTCATTTCCCCTTCCCACTCTCTGCTTTGTGTCACCTAAGCATTTGCATTGCTACTCATTAAGCACTTAAGATTCACCACTCCCTCGGCCCCACGGCACGTAAGTATGTATAATTCATTTATTTATATTAATGACTGTGTCCAGCTTGATTAGCTTGTACCTACCCCAGTGCTTAGAACAGTGCTCGGCACATAGTAAGTGCTTAAAAAGTAATAATAATAATGATGGCATTTATTAAGCACTTACTATGTGTAAAGCACTGTTCTAAGCACTGGGGAGGTTACACGGTGATCAGGTTGTCCCATGGGGTGCTCACAGTCTTAATCCCCATTTTACAGATGAGGTAACTGAGGCCCAGAGAAGTTAAGTGACTTGCCCAAAGTCACATAGCTGACAATTGGCAGAGCTGGGATTTGAACCCATGACCTCTGACTCCAAAGCCCATTCTCTTTCCACTGAGCCATACATCATTATTATTATTATTATTTTATAATATAGTCAGACTCTATCATATTAAGCCCCTGCTTAATTCACCAATCTATTCCCATTACTGAGAGTTGCCTTTAAAGGGCCTTTGCCACCTCCTTGAGTAATCTATTTAACCGTATTTTTGATTGAGAAATATTGAGCTGTAAACGCCACCCACACTATTTTACTTTGGTATCAGTTTCAGCTTCTCCCCCAACAGAATCTAGTCGTGGGAAGCAGCATGACACAGTTGGTAGAGCTCGAGCCTGGGAGTTAGAAGCTTGTGGATTCTAATCAGATGCTCATGGATTCTAATGATGATGATGGTATTTGTTAAGCGCTTACTATATGCCAAGCACGGTTCTAAGCGCTGTATGCCTGCTCTGCCACTTGTCTGCTATGTGATCTTTGGTAAGTCACTTCACTTCTCTATGCCTCAGTGACCTCATCTTTAAAATGGGGGTTGAGACTGTGAGCTCCATGTGGGACAGGGGATTGTGTACAATCGGATTTGCTTGTATCCACCTCAGCTCTTAGTAGAGAGCCTGGCACAAAGTAAGCACTTAACAAATGCCATTATTATTATTATTATTGTGTGTCATTTGAACTGCATTGAACGGACTACCAGGATACTGTTCTATTTGGTAAATTACTGCTTAAGTGTGCTAAATATATGCTAAATACAGCAAAAATGCAGAAGCTGCATAGTCTAATAGAAAGAACACAGGCCTGAGAGTCAGCAGACTTTCATTCATTCATTCAATCATATTTATTGAACGCTTACTGTGTGCAAAGCATTGTACTAGGTGCTTGGGAAGTACAAATCGGCAACATATAGAGATGGTCCCTACCCAACGACGGGCTCACAGTCTTGGGTCCTAATCCTGGTTCTGCCAGTTGCTTGCTCTGTGACCTTGGGCAAGTCACTTAACTTCTCTGTGACTTAGTTTCCTCAACTGTAAAATGGGGATTCAATAGCTGTTCTCCCTCCTATTTATACTGTGAGTCTCATGTGGGACAGGGTCTGTGTCCAACCTGATTAACTTGTATTTACACCAGTGTTTAGAACAATGCTTAACATACAGTAAGTTCTCAACAAATACTGTACTAAGAAAAATTAAATTTCTTCGTAATTAATTATTTTGTAAAAACACTGCCATAAGCTCACTGTGGTCTGGAAACATGACTATGAATTCTGTTGTATTGTACTCTCTCAAGTGCTTAGTACAGTACTCTGAACATAGTAGGGGCTAAATAAATATGATTGATTGACTGATCATGAAGTTCTAGTTGGGTTCAAACATCACTGCAGGACTACAATTTTGAAATAGTGTTCCAAATCCTGTCAATATTCTATAATGATTTACCCACTCTCTCCACTGTATCTCTGATGAGAATCTGCAGCTCTCTGCTTCCTGAAAATGTTTTCAGTGTGGATCTTCTCTAGAGATGACTTTGTGTGTCTGTTTACTCTGACATCAAAGTTTCTTCTCAGGGAGACAAGTCTAGTTTTGGGGATTCAGTTACACTATTTCACTTTCTGGCTGAAGCTGGGATTCCTTACTTTGTTGACTCTTTCACATTTATGAAAGCTACAACTGCTTAAACTCCCTGAAAATAAATAGATTTCTAGAGGACCAAGGCTAGGAGGTTTCTAGAGCTGCTTGGATTTCCATCCAGAAACCAGGCAGGACAACAGGTGCTACTCCAGCCATGTGCGCTTCTGACCCCATTTCCTCTCATCTTATGAAATCTCTCGCCCCTTCCCTCCTCCCCTCCGTAACTTTCATTTTCAACTGTTCACTCTCCACTTGTTCCTTCCCCTCTGCCTTCAAACATGTCCATGTCTCCTCCATTCTAAAAAAAACCCTCTCTTGACCCCACCTCCCCTTCTAGTTATCACCCTATATCCCTCCTACCATTCCTTTCCAAACTCTTTGAATGAGTCATCTACACCTGCTGCCTCAAATTCCTCAATGCCAACTCTCTCCTTGACCCCCTTCAATCTGGCTTCCATCCTCTACACTCCACTGAAACTGCCCTCTCAGAAGTCACCAATGACTTCCTTCTTGCCAAATCCAACGGCTCCTACTCCATCCTAATCCTCCTTGACCTCTCAGCTGCCTTCGACACTGTGGACCACCCCCTTCTCCTCAACATGCTATCCAACCTTGGCTTCACAGATTCTGTCCTCTCCTGGTTCTCCTCTTATCTCTCTGGCCATTCATTCTCAGTCTTCTTTGTGGGCTCCTCCTCCCCCTCCCACCCCCTTACTGTAGGGATTCCTCAAGGGTCAGTTCTTGGTCCCCTTCTGTTCTCTGTCTACACTCACTCCCCTGGTGAACTCATTTGCTCCCACGGCTTCAACTATCACCTCTAAGCTGATGACACCCAAATCTGCATCTCAGCCCCTGCTCTCTCTCCCTCCCTTCAGGCTCGTACCTCCTCCTGCCTTCAGGACATCTCCATCTGGATGTCTTCCCGCCACCTAAAACTCAGTATGTCCAAGACTGAACTCCTTTTCTTCCCTCCCAAACCCTGCCTTCTCCCTGACTTTCCCATCACTGTAGACGGCACTACCATCCTTCCCGTCTCACAAGCCTGCAACCTTGGTGTCATCCTCGACTCCGCTCTCTCGTTCACCTCTCACATCCAATCCATCACCAAAACCTGCCGGTCTCACCTCCGCAACATCACCAAGATCCGCCCTTTCCTCTCCATCCAAACCACTACCTTGCTGGTTCAATCTCTCATCCCATCCTGACTGGATTACTGCATCAGCCTCCTCTCTGATCTCCCATCCTCCTGTCTCTCCTCACTTCAGTCAATACTTCACACTGCTGCCCGGATCATCTTTGTGCAGAAACACTCTAGACATGTTACTCTCCTCCTCAAAAAATCTCCAGTGGCTACCAGTCAACCTATGCATCAAGAAAAAACTCCTCACTCTCGGCTTCAAGGCTCTCCATCACCTTGCCCCCTCTTACCTCACCTCCCTTCTCTCCTTCTACAGCCCATCCCGCATCCTCCGCTTCTCTGCCACTACCCTCCTCACAGTACCTTGTTCTCACCTGTCCTGCCATCAACCCTGGCCCAAATCCTCCCCCTGGCCTGGAATGCCCTACCTCCACACATCTGCCAAGCTAGCTCTCTTCCTCCCTTCAAAGCCCTACTGAGAGCTCACGTCCTCCAAGAGACCTTCCCAGACTGAGCCCCCTTTTTCCTCTCCTCCTCCCCATCCCCCCCCACCCTACCTCCTTCCCCACCCCACGGCACCTGTATATATGTTTGTACAGATTTATTACTCTATTTTACTTGTACATATTTACTATTCTATTTATTTTGTTAATGATGTACATCTAGCTTTATTTCTATTTATTCTGATGACTTGACACCTGTCCACATGTTGCATTTTGTTGTCTGTCTCCCCCTTCTAGACTGCGAGCCCATTGTTGGGTAGGGACCGTCTCTATATGTTGCCAACTTGTACTTCCCAAGTGCTTAGTACAGGGCTCTGCACACAGTAAGCACTCAATAAATACGATTGAATGAATGAATGAATGAACTGGAGGAAAATATTTTATGCCTACTATACTGTTGATTTAAGCTGGTAAATAAACTCACCTGTGAGTCGACGAGGGGGTTAAATCCAGGAACTGAGTTATATCCTGGCTTCTGCTCATCCTTCCATCCTCCTGTCTCTCCTCACTTCAGTCTATACTTCACGCTGCTGCCGGATCATCTCTGTGCAGAAATGCTCTGGGCATGTTACTCCCTTCCTCAAAAATTTCCAGTGGTTGACTATCAACCTTCGCATGAAGCTAAAACTCCGCACTATTGGCTTCAAAGCACTTCATCACCTTACCCCTCCTACCTCACCTCTCTTCTCTCCTTCTACAGCCCAGACTGCGCATTCCACTCCTCTGGTGCCTCTAACCTCCTCACTGGGCTTCATTCTCTCCTGTCTCACCTGTCAACCCCTGGCCCAAGTCCTACCTCTGGCCTGGAATGCCCTCCCTCCTCACATCAACCAAACTAGCTCTCGTCCCCTCTTCAAAGCCCTACTGGAGCTCACCTCCTCCAGGAGGCCTTCCCAGACTGAGCCCCCCTTTTTCCTCTGCTCTTCCTCCCCTCCCTATCATCCCTACTCCCTCACTCTGCTCTACTCCCTTTCTCTCCCCAAAACACTTGTGCAAATTCGTACATATTTATTACTCTAAATATGTATTTTATTTATTTATTAATGATGAGTATATATCCACTTATCTGCTTTGATGGTATTGGTGCCTGTCTACTTGTTTTGTTTTGTTCTCAGTCTCCGCCTTCTAGACTGTGAGCCCATTGTTGGGTAGGGACTGTCCCTATATGTTGCCGATCTGTACTTCCCAAGCGCTTAATACAGTGCTCTGCACACAGTAAGAACTCAATATATACTATTGAATGAATGAATGGCCACTGATAGCTTACCATATGCCGGACCAGGGAACACTGTGCATGCTATGTCCAGAGCACAGTGCAGTATGATGACATCTAAGGTACCATTTTTAGGAAGTATGTGGATTTTGTGCAATTGTAAAGCATTTCTCTGGGGGGAGTAAACACCTGTTCTCCCTTTCCCATGGATTGTGATAATAATAATTATAATAATGATGGTATTTGTTAAGCGCTTACTATGTGTCAAGCACTTTTCTAAGTTCTGGGTTAGAAACAAGCTAATCAGGTTGGAAACAGCCCCTGTCCCACATGGGGCACACAGTTTAAATCACCATTTTACAGATGAGGTAACTGAGGTACAGAGAAGTAAAGTTACTTGTCCAAGGTCACACAGCAGAAAAGTGGCAAAATCAGGATTAGCACCCAGGTCCTTCTGATGCCCAGGCCCGTGCCCGTTGTTAGGTAGGGACCGTCTCTGTATGTTGCTGACTTGTACTTCCCAAGCACTTAGTACAGT
Source organism: Tachyglossus aculeatus (assembly GCF_015852505.1). Classification (NCBI taxonomy): domain Eukaryota; kingdom Metazoa; phylum Chordata; class Mammalia; order Monotremata; family Tachyglossidae; genus Tachyglossus; species Tachyglossus aculeatus. The sequence continues at coordinate 46,506,376 of NC_052071.1, forward strand.
GCTCTGCACACAGTAAACGCTCAACAAATATGATTAAATGAATGAATGCTCTTTCTCCTAGGCCATGCTGTTTCTCCAATGTGGGGCAAGGACTGTGTCAGACTTGATTATTTTGTATCTGCCCCCCAATGCTTATCACATAATAAGTACTGAATAAGTAGCAGTCAAGTATGTACCAAAAAACACCAAGCAGAGCAATAAACTAAGTGCTTGGGAGAATGTAACAGAGTTGATAGGCATATTTCCTGCCTACAACAAGTGTGCAATCTGGGGTTGGAGGGGCAAGGCATTAATTTAAATAAATAATACCTCAATTATTATTAGTTCAAGCTGGGCTCTTTCAAATTTTAGCCATCCACTGGCCCTTTACATTGTTTTCTGTATTTCTGGTCTGAAGCAAGCACTACCAGCTGAGTATTAGAGAGATCACACACTGCCTTCTGCTGGAATAAAGTACAGTAGCATTCAGTCAAGTGTATCTATTGAGAGCATTCTGTGTGCAGAGCACTGTACTAAGCACCTGGGAGAGTACAATATAACAGACACATTCCCTGCTCATAACAAGCTTACAGGCTAGAGGGTGAGACAGACATTAATTTAATAAATTACAGATATGTACATAAGTGATGTGGGGATGAGGAGGATCAGTAAAGGGAGCAAGTCAGGGGGATACAGAAGGGAGTGGGAGAAGAAGGAGGGCTTAGTCAGGGAAGGCCTCTTGGAGGAGATGTGCCTTCAATGAGACTTTGAAGCGGGGGAGAGTAATTGTCTGTCGGATTTGAGGAGGGAGGGCATTCCAGGCTAGAGGCAGGATGTGGGAAAGAGGTTGGTAGCGAGACACACGAGATCAAAGATCAGTGAAAAGGTTAGCATTAGAGGAGCAAAGTGTGTGCCTGAATTGTAGTAGGAGAATAGTGAGGTTCCGTAGGAGGGGGTAAGGAGATTGACAGCTTTAAAGCCAATGGTGAGGAGTTTCTGTTTGATGAAGAGGTAGAAGGGCAACCACTGGAAGTTTTTGAGGAGTGTATTATTTTGTAGAAAAATAATCTGGGCAGCAGAGTGAATATGAACTGGAGTGCAGTCCCTGTCTTTCATTCAGTGGTATTTTATTGAGCCACTAAATAAATAAATAAACTTATTTATTTCTAGACTGTGAGCCTGCTGTTGGGTAGGGACCATCTCTATATGTTTTACTTGTACATATCTATTCTATTTATTTTATTTTGTTAATATGTTTGGTTTTGTTCTCTGTCTCCCCCTTCTAGACTGTGAGCCCACTGTTGGGTAGGGACTGTCTCTATACGTTGCCAACTTGTACTTCCCAAGTGCTTAGTACAGTGCTCTGTACACAGTAAGTGCTCAATAAATACGATTGATTGATTGAGTGGGGAGAGACAGGAGGCTGGGAGGTCAGCAAGGAGGCTGATGCAGTAATCAAGGTGGGTTAAGATAAATCCTTAGATTAACATGGTAGCAATAGCAGTATTATCCACCTCTAAATAAAATGAACAGTGACTGTGAGTGTGTGTATTCATGTAGAGATGTATCATTTTAAAAGTAATTTTTCCACCACTTGGGTTTGTCTTATTATTAATCATAATAATAATGGCATTAGTTAAGTGCTTACTATGTTCCAGGCCCTGGTTTAGTCACTCAACTGTCCCATTCCCATCATCCTAATTACAGCCCAACTCAGAGGGGACAGTGACTTTAAAACAGCAAAAAAAGAAGAAGCACAGCCTAGTGGAAGTCAGAGGACCTGGGTTCTAATCCCAGCTCTGTCACTTACCTACTGTGTGATCTTGAAAAAGTCACTTAACTTATCTTAACCTCTCTGTGCCTCAGGTACCTCAACCCAAAATGGGGATTAAATCCTTCTTCCTCTAATTTAGACTTTGGTCTCCATGTGGGACATGGACTGTGTCCAACCTGATGATCTCTTAGAGAAGCAGCATGGTGTAGTGGACAGACTGTGGGCCTGGGAGCCAGAAGGTCATGGATTCTAATCCCAGCTCTGCCACTTGTCTGCTGTGTGACCCTGGGTAACTCACTTCACTTCTCTGTGCCTCAGTGACTTTATCTGTAAAACGAGGATCGAGACTATAAGCCCTACATGGAACAGGGACTGTGTCCAACTCGAATTGCTTGTAAACAGCGCTTAGTACAGTGCTTGGCACATAGTAAGCATTTAAATAAATACCATAATTACTATTATTATCATTATCTTTCCCAGCACTTAGTACAGTGCCTGGCTCATAGTAAGTGCTTAACAAATACTATTAAAAAGAAAAAAGAGGCAGGAACTTGCCTTTACTGCTGCAGATTGGCTAATTACACATCTATTTATCATTTGCCCAAATCAGTGTCCTGGGGAAATAGGTTCTGAAGGTGGGGAAGGTCACACAAAATTAACTTCCAAACCCCTGCTATAAGGTGTCTTGCTCAGCACTACCTGAGAGATAGAAAGGAGTGATTGTAGGCTCACTTCTAAATGTATGAATGGACATGCAGAAAACCTGTTCTTCACCTAGGGAAGGGCAAACAGGAGAATTGTTCAGAAGAGGAAGAGCCACACACCATAGAGCACAGGCAGGATTGGGTAGGGAGCACTGTTAGAGACTCAAACAGTCACAGCGAGCAGCCTCCACGAATTTTAGAACATTAGTGCTTAAGTAATCATTGAAGGATCATTTTCACCTGCCATTAAAGGATTGTTAAGAAAAGTAGAGTCAACACTTGTTTTCTAAGTGCAAAATCTGACAGCCTTTTCTAGTAACCAAGGGTTTACTGAGTCATTCTCTGACTCTCAATTCATTCAATCATATTTATTGAGCGCTTACTGTGTGCAGAGAACTGTACTAAGCACTTGGAAAGTACAATTCGGCAACAGAGACAAGCCCTACCCAACAACAGGCGACATTTACTGAATGCCTACCGAGTGCTAGAGCCTGCGTTAAGTACAGCAGTAGCAAGGTACAGGTTTCCTGTCCTTATGGAGTTTTATAATCTATTGGAAAGATGGACAAGGATAAAGCAGAAAACGGTACAAACACAACAGAATGAAACAGTCGAGTGGGAGGAATGAAGAGAGTGAGGTGGAAAATAGTGAGTGAGGAGAGCCAATGTGTGAGGTGGGGCGGGTTGGCTGAGAGTCTTGAAGTCGACTGTGAGGTGTTTTTGTTTAATTTGGAGATGTATGGGGAGCCAGTGAAGGACCTTGAGGATGTGTGTAGCAGCTTGTAGTGGAAAGTGGAGTGGAGAGAAACTGGAAGTAGGGAACCCATAAGGAGGCTGATACAATAGTCTAGCTGTGATATGGCCAGACCCTGTACCAGGGTAGTAGCTGTTTAGGTAGTAATACTACTCACCTCGATTTTTTCCTTCTACAACCCAGCTCTCACATTTCGCTCCTCTGGTGTTAACCTTCTGGCTGTTCCTTGATCTCGCCTGTCTCTCCACCGACTCCTGGCCCACATCCTCTGGCCTGGAATGTCCTCCCTCTCTAATCAAACAGACAATTACTCTCCCCCCTTCAAAGCCTTATTGAAGGCACATCTCCTTCAAGAGGCCTTCCCAGACTAAGCCCCACTTTTCCTCATCTCCCACTCCCTTCTGCATGGCCCCGACTTGCTCCCTTTTCTCTTCCCCATCCTAGCCCCATAGCACCTATGTACATATATGTAATTTTGTTCATTTGTATCGATGTCTGTCTCCCCTACTCTACTTTGCAAGCCCGTTGTGGGCAGGGAATGTGACTGTTTATTGTTGTATTGTACTCTCTCAAGCACTTAGTACAGTGCTCTGGACACAGTAAGCACTCAATAAATACGATTGAATGAATTAATGAATACTATTACTATGACTACTCTGGTGATTATTTTAATTAGATACAGAATCATCAGGTTGGACACAGCCCCTATCCCACATGGGGCTAACAGTCTAAGTAGGAGGAAGGATAGCTAGTAAATCCTGAGAAGCAGCGTGGCTCAGTGGAAAGAGCATGAGCTTTGGAGTCAGAGGTCATAGGTTCAAATCCTTAGTCTGCCAACTGCCAGCTGTGTGACTTTGGGCAAGTCACTTAACTTCTCTGGGCCTCGGTTACCTCATCTGTAAAACGGGGATTAAGACTGTGAGCCCCAGGTGGGACAACCTGATCACCTTGAAACCTCCCCAGCGGTTAGAACAGTGCTTTGCACATAGTAAGCGCTTAATAAATGCCATTATTATTATATGGGAAGCTGAGGTCCAGATAAATACAATGATTTGCCTAAAGTCACACAGCAGGGCAAATAGTGCACTGAGATTAGAACCCAGTTCTCCTCACTTCCAGGCCCATGGTCTCTCCACTAGGCCCTGCTAGCCCTCAAACCAAGTGAATGGCACATTCCGATTGCACTGGGGAATACTGTAGCAGGAAGCTAGCCCTCTCTAACAATACACTGCTGAACAAAAGCAGGAGAATCAGTAATAGGTAGCAGAAGTTGCAGGAAGGAGCTGCAGGGATCAGCAGCTTCGGTGGAGATAGGCTGCCCCCTACTGTTAGACCTCTGTTTTATTCATTCATTCATTCATTCATTCATTCATTCATTCACTCATATCTATTGAGCGCTTACTGTGCGCAGAGCACTGTACTAAACGCTTGGGAAGTACAAGTCAGAAACATATAGAGACTATCCCTACCCAACAGCGGGCTCACAGTCTAGAAGTTTCTTGGAACTTTCATTCATTCAATCATATTTATTGAGCACCTATTCATTCATTCAATCGCATGTATTAAGGGCTTACTGTGTGCAAAGCACTGTGTTTAGCGTTTGGGACAGTATACTATAACAGAAGACACATTCCCGCCCACAACGAGCTCACTTATTGTGTGCCAAGCACACTACTGAGCTCTTGGGAGAGTACAATATAAGAATAAACAGACACATTCCGGAACGGTGCGAAAGGGTGTGCCACAGTGCCCCTTCAATGATGAAGGGAGCTGCAGAAATTGGCCTTTCAGTGCTGATACTGACTGGTCTTTGGGCCATAGAGGATGTATTGTTAGTAGTAGTAGTAGTTGTTGGGTAGGGACTGTCTCTATATGTTGCCAACTTGTACTTCCCAACTGCTTAGTACAGTGCTCTGCACACAGTAAGCACTCAATAAATACGATTGAATGAATGAATAGTAGTAATAATAATAATAATAATAATAATGACGGCATTTGTTAAGCGCTTAGTAGTAGTAGTAGTAATAATAATAATAATAATAATGATGGCATTTATTAAGCACTTACTCTGTGCAAAGCACTGTTCTAAGCGCTGGGGAGGTTGCAAGGTGATCAGGTTGTCCCACAGGGGGCTCACAGTCTTAATCCCCATTTTACAGATGAGGGAACTGAGGCACAGAGAAGTGAAATGACTTGCCAAAGTCACACAGTAGCAGTAGCAGTATATTAAGTACTTACTATATGTCAAGCATTGTTCTAAGTCCTGGGGTAGATACCAGTTAATTAGGTCGGTCACAGTCCCTGTCCCATAAAGAGCTCACCATTTAAGTAGGAAGGATTGAGTTCCCATTTTACAATTGAGGAAACTGAGATAAAGAGAAGTTAAGTGACTTGCCCAAGGTCACCTAGCAAACAATCAGCAGCGCCAGGTTTAGAACCCTCTGACTCCCAAGCCCTTGCTCTTTCCTTCTATTACATAAATACATATGTACATATCTAGTCTCTCTAAACTGTAAGCTCTTTATTAGCAGGGAACATGTCTACCAGCCCTGTAGTACTGCACTCTCCCAAGTACTAAGTACAGCGCTCAGCACTAAGTTATCGCTTACTAAATACCATTGATTGATCAATCTATGACTGTTCTCCCTGCTACTGCCTAGACCATATCTCAGCCAATCTAGAGGCAGGAATCACCACCTGCAATCAATCATATTTATTGAGCACCTATTGTGTGCAGAGCAATTTACTAAGGATTTGGGAGAGTATAACACAGAGATCTCTGCTCACAAGAAACTTAAAATCTAACAGGTGAAGCAGACACAAAATAATTTACAAAGAGGAAGATGTACCCCAAAATATAAGAGGCTGTGAATGCCAAGGAAGTGAAATAGGGTGATTGTTGAGATGATTTCTGAGACGATGTTAACTGGGGGAAGAAAGAATTAATTAGGGAAAGCCATCTGAAGGAGATGGAAACTCAGAATAGCTTTGGAAATGGGGATGCTGAGGTCTGGCAGATTTGAAAGGAGAAGGAATTCCAAGCAGAGGGAAAGGCATGAACTAAGGGTTGGGGGTTGGAGATTTGAAGCACAGTAAGAAGGTGAGCTTGGGAGAAATGAGGTTGTGAGCAAAGAGGAAGCAGGAGGAGAGTGTGAATCAGTAAAAGGGAGAGCTGATGGGACGCTCTGAAGCTAATGGTAAGGAGTTTCTGCTTGGTGTGGAGATGAGTGGGTAAACCACTGAAGGGAAGATTTTTGAGCAGTGGAGAGATGTAGGCAGAGTGTTTTAGAATGATGATCCAAGCAGCTTAGTGAAGAAGAGCAGAGTGGAGAAGCAGCATGGCCTAATGGAAAGAGAATGGGTCTGGAAGCCAAAGGACCTGGGTTCTAGTCCTGGCTCTGCCAACTATTTGCTGTGTGATATTAGGTAAGTCACTTAACTTCTCTGTGTCCATTCTTCTGTTCTCCCTCCTACTTAGACTGTGAGCCCCTCATTGTGAGTAAGGAAAGTGTTTGTTGTTATATTCTACTCTGCCAAGCACTTAGTACAGTGGTCTGCATGCAGTAAGTGCCCAGTAAATATGACTGAATGAATGGGACAGGGACTGTGTCCAACCTAATTAACTGTATCAGCCTCCACTCTGTTCTCCCTGACTCCATCCTTTCCCCTTTTCAGTTTGCTCTGCCCTTTTATTTTTATGATATTTGTTAAGTGTTTAATATGTGTCAAATACTGTTCTTAGTGCTGGTGTAGATATGATACAGTTGTCAAACCAGGATGGAACCAACTTCCTGAACAAGAGTGGTGGATGTTTGAATGGAGAGGATGGGGTAGATTGGGAAAACATTGTGGGTGAAAACCCAGCAAGATTTAACAACAGGCTAAATTAATTAAATCATGAGAGCCAGGAGAAAGAGAGGAATCAGAGATGATACCACTGAAGCCAAATAAAAAGCTTAGAGCTGGTCACCCAAATTCAGCTCTAAAGTCAGGTGTTCTTCAGGTCTAACGGTTCATATCTAATCTAGATAGATAAATTGATTGACTGATAATGCTTGAAGGACACCAACCAAAACAGCTAGGGAGTAGGGGTGCTGGGAATCAAGTTGGGGAGAAGGAAATGATCAGACGGAATGAAACAAACATGAATAGAAAGTAGAATGAATTGTAATCAGCTCTAATTAAGGATCTACAGCTCTCATATCTGAATAAAACTCTCCCTGGAATTTCCTCTCAAAGAATCAACCCTGGGATTCATTCAGTCACTCACTTATTTATTGAGCGCTTACTGTGTGCAGAGCACTGCACTAAGTGCTTGGAAAGTACAATTCAGCAACAAAAAGAGACAAACCCTGCCCACAATGGGATTACAGTCTAGAGAGTTGCCTGAGATGGGACAGATGACATAACCTAGCCCAAAATTGCATGGAAAATTAGCAGGGCTATTGAGAGCTATTGCGTTTCTGGTTCTGTTTGCTGTTTGCTTACGGATACCAAGAGGTCAGAATCAATTATCACAGGTACTGACTGTCTGCTTTTTGGTTCAGGAGTAGCATCTGTACTGTGTAGGTGCTTCAACTCTCACAGAAACTTTAACTCCAGTACAAAATACCTGGCTCACATTTAGGACAACCTTCCTTTTTCATTTTCTACAGCAGAATCTTGTGCAATCACTTGCCTCCTGGGCCCCTCCATCGCAAAGTGATGGATGGAAAGATGGATGGATGGAGTCTCCAGTTGAGAACAACAGGTGAGCCCCAGTCCTCAGATCTCACAAATGATAGAGACGAGAGAATACAAAGTGATACAACTCAAACCTCTATTACTATTATAGTCAATTCCGTCATGAAAGAAAAAAAATCAGCAGACTATCACTACATGTGGCAGTGGAACTTCAGGATCTTTAGAAAAATTAACCACCATTCCAAGAGACAGGAAACACTCAGGTTCATTGGGGACTACCCCCAAGTGTCTCTTGAGAAGTTTTCCTAGGACCCCTATTGCTGTATTGGAGGCCAGTCAGTAGAGCAAAAGAGGGAAAAGAAAATTCCGTCACATCCGAACTTGGAATCTGGAAGTATCTCCACTGTTGCCATGAACAATGGCATTCTCTCACCTGTCAATCCACTTCTACTGAGGAAAAACAGCTGATAATAATAATAATAATAATAATAATGACATTTATTATGCACTTACTATGTGCAAGGCACTGTTCTAAGCGCTGGGGAGGTTACAAGGTGATCACGTTGTCCCATGTGGGGCTCACAATTTTCATCCCCATTTTACAGATGAGGGAACTGAGGCCCAGAGAAGTGAAGTGACTTGCCCAAAGAGACACAGCTGACAAGTGGCGGAGCTAGGATTTGAACCCATGATCTCTGACTCCAAAGCCCGGGCTCTTTCCACTGAGCCACGCTGCTTCTCTGATTGGACTCGTACCCTGCTATGAGCAGGGATCTTTAATTGAGCTCAGTAGGAAGAAGTCAGCACAAGGTAAGTCTGCTTTTTTGACCTATTTCAGTCTTTCTATACATACCTGTATATGAATAAAACTGACTGTTGCACTCTTTTTGCTTTATGGTATTTGTTAAATGCTTACTATGCACCAGGCACTGTACAAAGCCCTAGGATAGATACAAGCTAATCAGGTTGGACAATGTCTCTGTCCCACATGGGACTCAATCTCCATTTTACAGCTGAGGGAACTGAGGCACAGAGAAGTGAAGTGACTTGCAGCCCCTAGTGCTATTATTGCCTTTACCTCCTTTTATCACAATCTTTATGAAGCTTCTGATTATTAGAAGCTGCTTCTTTCTTAATTAGTGTGCACCACACTGGACTTTCTCAGGCAACTGACTCCCAGTTCCCAGCTGGGCTGCAGATTTTGTTTTTCTGTATTATCAAAGTGAGTCCTCTGTGCCCCTTACTTCCATCTCTCAGTTTCAGCTCCCCATACATCAGCAGCTTGGGTGTCCAGCTATCTATACTTCTTTTCACCGTGCCCTAGTGGAGAGAGCATGGGCTTGGGATGCAGGGGACCTGGGTTCTAATCCCGGCTCTGCCACATATCTGCTGTGTCACCTTGGGTAAGTCAGTTAACTTATCTGGGACTCAGGAACCTCATTTGTTAAACAGGGATTAAATCCTACTCCCTCCTACCCCTTGAGGGACAGGGACTATGTCCACCTGTTTAACTTGTGTCTACCCCAGGGCTTAGAATAGAGTTCAGAATGTAGTAAGCATTTAACAAGTACCATAATTATTATTATTTTCACGTGTTCCACCCGGTGCATCTGTGGTGCAGTGAGCATAGCTGCCATGTTAGGAAATGGACTTAATTCTACCATGTTGGTGGTGCTGTTCCTGTCCTGTCATTTGATGTGGAATTTGGGTCATTAAATGATGCTGGCAGAACTGCTCAAGGAGTTGGATGTGGTGTTTGTGAAGAATCCGGGTCTCAGAGCCATAGAGAAGGTCTATGACTTCATAGACCTAAATCGATGCTGCTGCCATATTATATTTAATAGTCTCCCTAAGGATGGAATGGCCTTCTTGATTCTGTTTTCTACTTCCTTGTCAGTTGTTATATCGTTGGTCAAAGAGCTGCCTAGGTAGCAGGATTACATGACCGTACTGGCTTTGTGCTGCCAATATAGATTTTAATGTTTTACATGGTTTCCCTAGAGCAGGCTCATGGATTATTTCAGTTATCCTGAGATTTACTGTTATCCTGTGACACTAGGCTGGTACGGTGAAGTAGTTTTCAATCTTTTCTTGGGTTTCTCTCATCTTCCCCCAAAATTGCATCTCCTATTCATTTAGTCATTCCCTCGATCACTTCACTTATGCACATATTTTTAAACTCTGTTGTTTCTCCCTACTTGTAATTTATTTTAGTTTTTATCTTTCCCTCTAGATTGTAAGCTCCTGAGGGCAAGGAAAATGTCAGTTAACTCAATAGTACTCTCTCAAGTGCTTAGTACAGTGCTCTGCACAATGTAAATGCTCAATATATACCCTTGACTGATTTCTCAATCACCCAGCTGTTGCAATGTTGCAAATTAGCCAGGAAATGATGCACTGAGCTAAGAGGTTTCCAGCCTTTACTGTGGTGGATAAGTCTCAGAGTTGACCAACTCTGCTCAGTGTTGGGAAGCAGAGTGGCCTAATTGATAGAACATGGGTCTGGGAGCCAGAGGGGCCTGGGTTCTACTCCTTTCTCTGCTATTTGTCTGCTGTATGACCTTGGATAAGTCACTTAAGTTCTCTGTGCCTCAGTTACCTCATCTGTAAAATGGGGATTAAAACTCTGAGCCCCATGTGGGACAGGGATTGTGTCCAAATTGATGATGTTGTATCTACCCCAGTGCTTAGTATAGCATCTGGCACATCATAAACCCTTAACAAATACCATAAAAAAATGCTGGGACTCGCAGAGAAGAGTAAAGATTTTGTAGTGGTCTGAGGTAAGCCTTCCCACCCCAAGCCCCCTCACCCCACCGTGCGTCCATGCCCTTCTTCCCAATGGTCGGAGCAGGAAGTGCAGGACACTTCCATCACTATATCCTGTCCATCCCACCTTCACAAAATCACTAAAATCCAACCACTTCCTCTCCATCCCAACTGCTACCACGTTAATACAGTCACTCTTCCTAACCCTCCTGGATTAATGCACCAGCCTCCTTGGTAACCTCCCAGCCTCCTGCCTCTCCCATTTCCAGTCCATACTTCACTCTGCTGCCCGGATCATTTTTCTACAGAAACATTCAGGACATGTCACCCCATTCCTCACAAAACTCCAGTGGTTGTCCATCCACCTCTGCAACAAGCAAAGACTCCTCACCATTGGCTTTAAAGCAGTCCACCACTTTGCCCCCTCCTACCTCACCTCACTACTCTCCTACTATAACCCAGCCTGCATGCTTTGCTCCTCTAGTGCTAACCTTCTCACTGGGACTCCATCTTGCCTGTCTTGCCACCCACCCCAGGCCTACATCCTACCTCTGGTTTGGAATGCCCTCCCTCCTCTAATCTGCCAGACTCTCCCTGCCCCATCTCCTCCAAGAGGCCTTCTCAGACTAAGCCCCACTTTTCCTCATCCCCCACTCCCTTCTGCATTGCCCTGCCTTGCTCCCTTTGCTCTTCCCCTTTCCCAACCCCACAGCACTCATGTCCATATCAGTAATTTTATTTATTTATATTGACATCTGTTTCCCCTACTCGAGACTGTGAGTCTATTGTGGGCAGGGAATGTGACTGTTTATTGTTGTACCATACTCTCCCAAGTGCTAATACAGTGTTTAAAGTGTTTAACAAATACCAACATTACTATATAAAAATTAAAATATAAATGTTGATTAATAATAACCAAAAAGCAGAGCTAATACAGCTATTACCACTCTTAAAATTTGCAATAATAATAATAACTATTATTGTGGTACCTTTTAAGCACTATGGGCCAAACACTGTACTAAACTCTGGAATAGAGACAAGATAATCGTTACACACCATCCCTGTCCCACATGGGGCTCACAGCCTTGGGGGTGGGTAGAGGGGTTGAAACAAGTATTTAATCCCCATTTTACAGATGAGGAAATTGAGACACAGAGAAGTTAAGTGAATTGCCCAGAATCACAAAACAATCCAGTTACAGAGCTGGTAGTAGAACACACATCTTCTGACTCCCAGGTATGTGTTCTTTCCATTAGGTTATGTTGAAAGTTCATTTTTTCAGGGAAATTTTAAATGCACTCATTATCCTTTTAGACATATTTTAGGATATCATGACTTGGAAGGCTGCCATAGTGTGGTTGGGACTGATGAATTTCTCTATAATAATAATAATAATAATAATAATGGTATTTGTTAAGCACTTACTATGTGCAAAGCACTGTTCTAAGTACTGGGGTGGTTACAAGGTGATCAGGTTGTCCCACGGGGGGCTCACAGTTTTAATCCCCATTTTACAGATGAGGTAACTGAGACCCAGAGAAGTTAAGTTACTTTCCCAAAGTCACACAGCTCACAGTTGGTGAAGCCGGGATATGAACCCATGACCTCTGACTCCAAAGCCCGTGCCCTTTCCACTGAGCCATGCTGCTTCTCTATCACATGTGTCTCCAAGTACAAAGATCAGCTATATACTAACTGAAATGGTGCCCAGATTCAAAGAGACCTGAGAGAAAAAGGATAAGGCACTGAGAAAAGTTAGGAGTAGGGGTCAGAGATCCCCTTGGAGAAACGTTTGTGTCGGGTGAATTCAAAGTCATTTCCACAGAATGTTTCGTGACATCACAAGCAACACAAAGTTTATTATTTTGGGGTACCACCAAATGTTGCCCTAGTAACCAAATATTTTACTTCTGTTGTGCATTCCCAAGCACCTAGGACAATGTTCTGCACACAGCAGGGGCTTCAAAACATGTGGATGATAGGAGGAGGAAGAAAAGGAGGAGGAATAGGAGGAGGAGGAAGGGGAGAAGAAGAAATTGGTAAAAATAGTATTTATTAAGTGATAATTCAATGCAAAGCACTAAACTAAGCACTTGGCAAGAAATACATTGATGAGGTGTGGAAGCAGACTCTGTCTCCTATTAGAAAATTGAAAATATGCAAACAGGATTGACAAAATTAACATGCAAGTGAATCCTGTGACAAGTGGGCTCTTAACTGTCCACTCCATCTAGAGATAGTGATAGCATTTGTTAAGCGCTTACTATGTGCAAAGCACTGTTCTAAGCGCTGGGGGGATACAAGGTGATCAGGTTGTCCCATGTGGGGCTCACAGTCTTAATCCTCATTTTGCAGATGAGGTCACTGAGGCTCAGAGAAGTTGAGTGACTTGCCCAAGGTCACACAGCAGACATGTGGCGGATCTGGGATTCAAACCCATGACCTCTGACTCCAAAGCCCGTGCTCTTTCCACTGAGCCATGCTGCCAGCCTTTTTTGAGTTGGTCTTTCAGAGTTACTTTTCCCAAATCTCTGACCACATTGCTAAATTGTAAATTCTTTGAGGGTAGAGATCCTATTTATTGTTTATATTACACTCTCCCTAGAACTTTTTACAGTGCTCTGTACAGAGTAAATGCTCAATAAGCATTACAGATTGATGAAGAAGATGGAGGAGTTTCCAGTCAGGGCTGAAAAGACACAAAATGGCAGGTTTCTGAACTGTTAGTTCTCTGAAGCTTGTCTGCTCTCAGTCCTTATTCCCTCCTGTTACCCCGCTTAAATCCCCACTCTGTTTTATCTCCCAGACTGAAAAGACAAAGCTGACACCTCGGTTTGGCATGGCATGTCCTTTGCATATAGTAAGCTCTCAATAAATATGAATGGAATGATTGAATGTTGGCAATTCAGGGCCAACTCAGGAATTCACTGGCAAAGCCTGCCAGAGGACTCATCCACTCACCCACACCAGGAATTCCCCCTACTTGAACTGTTGGGGTTTCTTGTAATCTCAAGGTCCCCAGACTCCTATGCTCCTGTGGGAATGTTTTGCAAGTAGAACACTTTAAAATTACTCAGGCATACTGCCACAGCTATCTTATGATTTAAAATTGCAACTCCCAGTTCCCCAAAAGGCTCAGGAATCTTTCAGAGTCCCACTATCCAAGTCCATGCTTAACTGGGGCCAGTGGCTGTGTTGGGAGGGAGGTTTCTGCATCTGAATTCTTCCCAAGGCAGTGTGGTCCCAATATGGACTTTAATTTCCAAAAGGCAGGACACATAGGCTTTCCTTCATTGCATGAGAAAGAGATAAGCACTTTAAAGCTAAAAGAAGTTCCAGTGTTGAAGAAAAACAATCCACTATTAGAATTATATAAGCTTATCATAGATAACAAAAGTATATCAACAATCTCCAGTTATCCAACTTCTTTCAAATTCTTCTTACCACTGGTTTCAAGGTTCTTCACCAACTCTCTTCATCCCCACAATGGCTCTCTTCACCTACTACTCCACAAGTTCCACTCTTGGTTCCTTCCAAGCTCTCCATCTCACTGTACCTCCCGCTCGACTCTTCCACTCTGAATTTCTAGTTCATGCTGCTCCTCTAACCTAGATATCTCTTCTCATTCAACTTCCCCCAGATCACAGTTCTTCGCCTCTTGCAAGCCCTCCTAAAAATCCCATCTCCTCCAGGAAGTCATCTCCGATTAATTCACATCACCTCCATTGCATCAGACCAACACCCACATTTAAGACACGTACTCGAATTGAATCGAATAAAGTATATATATTTTATTCATATAGCTAAATAATAATGATAACAATAATAATATGGTACTAATAAATATCACACTTACCATGTGCCCTACTCCACATGGAGTTCACATTCTAAGAAGAAGGGAGAACAAATATTGACTGTCCATTCTACATATGAGGTGATTTGCCCAAGGTCACACTGCAAGCAAATGGTAGAGCCAAGATTAGAACCCAGGTCCCCTGACTTCAAGGCCTCTGCTCTCTTTCCACTAGGCCAAACCGCTTCTCTTTGTGTATTAAATAAATTATTCAGTTGTTTTTCCTGACGTGGTTGCACTCCCTCCTGCTTCTACTTGCCTTTCCTCCAACTTTCTGAAAATTTTATTCTATCTCCCCTTATCTTTGGACATTTGAACAGGGAATTAATTAATGCTTATGGGATGGGGCTGTTATGCTGTGTTTTGGCTCCACCAGGTAACCCTGCCCCTCCCCACCCACCCCGGAGAGGGAAGATTTTCCCACCCTCTTCTCTTCCTGAAGGCCTGGGGGTTTCCCCCCTTTCCTGATTTAGTTAAAATGAGTCTGGGGTCTTCTGAGCCAGGTTGGCTGAGGCTGAAGCTCAAATGTCCCCAGCAGCAAGATGGCACTGCAGGAAGGAGATGGAGACCCTACTGTGGGGTGGGAGAGGAAGCTTGCTCCATCTGGTTTAGCTCGAGGTTTGGGCCGGGTGGGAGGGAGTCTTACAGCTGGAGGCCCCCAGGAATCCCTGCATTTATCCAGCCCTGGTTTACCCCATTAGTTTGTTAACTACCCCTGGAGGACAGGGAACAGTTACAATAAGCAGTGCGGCTTATTGGAAAGAGCACAGGCTTGGGAGTCAGAGTTCATGGGTTCAAATCCTAGCTCTGCCACTTGTCAACTGTGTGACTTCGGGCAAGTCACTTTGCTTCTCTGTGCCTCAGTTACCTCATTTGTAAAATGGGGATGAAGCATGTGAGCCCCACCTGGGGCAACCTGATTACCTTGTATCTACCCCAGTGCTTAGAACAGTGCTTGGCACATAGTAAACACTTAACAGATACCATCATTATTATTTTTATCAGCAAACTGGACACAGTCCATGTCCCACATGGGAGTCAATATTTAAAGAGGAGGGAGAAAAGATATCAAGCTCACTGTGGGCAATTAATTTGTCTGTTTATTGTTGTATTGTACTCTCCCAAACACTTAATATAGTTGTCTATATACAGTAAGTGCTCAGTAAGTATGATTGCATTAATATCCCAACGCCATCATTTCAAATGAAATAACTGAGGTACATAGAAGTTGAGGGATTTGTGTAGTGTCACACAGCTGGCAAAAGACCATCAGACATTGGTTTTGACTCTCAATGGCATCATAGTATAAGAACAAGGAAACAGGGAACTGACAGACACGCAAGGAAAAATTCAACCATAAGAATGGCAAAACAATCAATGGCAACAAGAAAAGCACTGAAAATAATAAAAACTAAGGTGCAATTGTCCCACGAGGCCAATCCAGAGTCCCAACAGCTATAATTGTCACACCAGTATTGATGTTTCTTCCTGTTTCACTCCAAAGGGTGATGGAATTCAATGGAGGGTGCAGCAGAGGAACAGAAGAGCTAGTGAAATAAAACAGAGTGAAATATTTTGAATAATCTGATATTTATTGAGCGCTAACTGTGTGTAGAGTACTGTAGTAAATGCTTGGGAGAAAACAATACAAGAGTTTGTACACAGGAGTTTACAGAGGGAGGGAGACAGACATTAAAAAAAATTAAGGATAAGTACACAAGTGCTGTGGGACTAAAGTGCGGTGAATATCAAGTGCTTGGAGTACAGATTCTAGTGCCTAGGTGAAGAAGAATGAGAAGAGAGTAGGGGCAATGAGGGCTTAGTCGGGGAAGAATTCTTGGAGATGTGATTTTGTTATTAGTAGTAATAGTATCATTATTAATAATAATAATAATATATAATAATAGTGTCATATGCAAAGGGGGAAGGAGTTCCAGGAGGATGTGGGCAAGGGGTCAGTAGTGAGATAGATCAGATTGAGGTACAGTAATAGACTGGCATTAGAGAAGCAAAATCTGTGGGCTGGATTGCGGTAAGAAACCAGTGAGGTAAGGTAGGAGGGGACAAGCTGATTAAGTGCCTTAAAGCTGATGGTAAGGAGTTTCTGTTTGATGCGAAAGTGGATGGGCAACCACTGGAGGTTACTTGGGGAGGGAAGATGTGGACTGAATTTTCTTTTAGAAAAATAACCCGAGCAGCAGAGTAGAATAAAGACTGGAGTGGGGAGATGGGATGTAGGGAGATCAGCAAGGAGGCTGAGGCAGTAGTCAAGGGTGTCAGGTCAGACATAGTCCCTGTCCCACACTGGGCTCACAGTCTAAGTAGATGGGAAATCAGATATTGAATCCCCATTTTACATATTACCACTAGCTGAATGCTTTACACTCTTGCCATTCTTTGCTACTTTACTGTATTTACATTTTTGCCATTCTTTGCTACTTTACTGTATTAAAACTGAAAAGTTGCCAAAACACAAAGAGACACAAATTGTTGTGAAGCAGATGTTGGGAAGCATAGTCAGTACATTGTATTTATTGAGTGCTTACTGTGTGAAGACACTGTACTAAGCGCTTCAGAGAGTTCAATATAAGACACATTACCTGCCCACAATGAGCTTACCATCTAGAGCACTACCTTCCATTGTAGTCTATAAAGTCTGTAGCAATATCACACCTTGGCAAAAACCATGCTCAAGCACTGAGCCACTCTTTCTAAACTAAATCTAAACTAATCTAAAGTAGATCCTAAACTGAATCTACTTGTGCCAGTGTGACCTTGGGCAAGTCACTTAACTTCTCTGTGCCTCAGTTCCCTCATCTGTAAAATGGGGATTAAGACTGTGAGCCCCACGAGAGACAACCTGATCACCTTGTATCCCCCTCCAGCTCTTGCAACAGTGCTTTGCACATAGTAAGCGCTTAACAAATGCCATCATTATTATTATTACTAACAATAATAATAAGAATAATCATTAAACCCTTACTATGTATCTAGTACTGTTAAATGCTGGGGTAGAAACAAGTTAATCAGGTCAGACATAGTCCCTGTCCCACACTGGGCTCATAATCTAAGTAGATGGGAAATCAGATATTGAATCCCCATTTTACAGAAGAGGGAACTGAGGCACAGAGAAGTTAAGTAACTTGCCCAAGATCACACATCAGGCAAATGGTGGAACCAGGATTAGAACTCATGTCCTCTAACTCCCTGGCCCATGCTTTTTTTTCTCTAAGCCATGATTGCTCCTGTGTTTACTGAATTGTACCTTTCCAGTGCTTAGTACAGTGCTCTGCTCACAGTCAGTGCTCAGTAAATACGGATTATTGATTGATTGATTGGATCGGCATAGTAGAAGTTTGGATGTAGAGGAAAGGGTGGATTTTAGCAATGTTGTGAAGGTAGAACTGACAGGATTTGGTGACAGATTGAATATGTGGGTTAAATGAGAGAGATGAGTAGGAACTAATGTCAAGCTTGAGAAGCAGTATGGCCTAGTGAATTGAGCACGGGCCTGGAAGTTAGAAGAACCTGGGTTCTAATCGTGGCTCCACCATTGTCTGCTGTGTGACTTCGGGAAAGTCACTTCACTGAGCCCCAGTTCCGTCATCTGTAAAATGTGGATTAAGACTATGAGTCCCATGTGGGACACAGACAGAATCCAACCTGATTATCTTGTAGCTTCCCCAACATTTGGAGTGTGTCCAAGTTGGTAAGTGGGTGCGGTGCAGTGAGGTCAGTAGTGCTGAGGAGTGAGAGGGAATAAAGGGAGGAACAGTATTGTTATTAAGTCACCATTCTCCTGAGGAAACCATTTATGCACCCTGCTCTGCTGGTAGTTATCTAGACTGCCACCAGATGGAATATGGAGGGATCAGGAGAGGAATGAAATAGGGACAATCCTTCCTCTTTTAGCCCCAGGATCCCCATTGCTATGGGGGAGACAGGGAAGGGAGTGTTCAGTCAGTCAGAAGAATTTGTGGTTGGGGGTGGTAGTGGGAAACCATCTAATAATAATAATAATAATGACATTTATTAAGTGCTTACTATGTGCAAAGCACTGTTCTAAGCGCTGGGGAGGTTACAAGGTGTTCAGGTTGTCCCAAGGGGGGCTCACAGTCTCAATCCCCATTTTGCAGATGAGGGAACTGAGGCACAGAGAAGTGACGTGACTAGTCCAAAGTCACACAGCAGACTGGTGGCAGAGCCAGAATTTGAACCCATGACCTCTGACTCCAAAGTCCGGGCTCTTTCCACTGAGCCATGCTGCTTCATCTCTCTCTTGTACTCTCTTGGATTTTTTTTTAAACCTTCTCTGGTTGGCCAGTGCTGTGCTCTCCATGTAAAACATGGCATTGCTCCTTAACATGGGCAAACAGAATAATTAAGTAGAAACTGATTCCTTCTGGCCAATAAAGAGTAAATTCCCCTCACAGTAATAGGAAGTTAAACTCTACAAACTTCCAGCATCCAGGACCACATCCCCACCTCTGAGCTTAATAAATATCCATTGACTTTGGTGACTTTGGGTAAGTGGACAAAAAGATGAAACAGTTTCTGGTGAGGGTGGTTGGGGCCATGAGAAATGTGGTGAGCTGATTGATGAGTGTGGACTTCTGGTATAAAATGATTTCTAATAATCTGGAGGATGATTTGGGAGCAGTTCCTAATTCTATAATGATAATTCTCCACCTCCTGAATGTAAAATTAGGAGATTCTTGAGAAAAAGAACACTATTTTGTATTTGGGCTGTGACTGGATCTCCATGGGGTGAGAAATATTCTTAGTAGAACTCCAGTCTCAATGAATGAACTGCAGCTCACAGAAATCCCAAAGATTTCATTTTTGAAAAACTGTATTTGTTATTATTATAATTAATAATAATAATAATAATAATTGTGGCATTTATTAAGCACTTGCTAAGCACCAGGCACTGTTCTAAGCACTAGGGTAGACACAAGTTAATCAGGTTGGACATAGTCCATGTCGCACATCTGGGCTCACAGTCTTAATCTCCATTTTACAGATGAGGTAACTGAGGCATAGAGAAGTGATTTGCCCAAAGTCACAAAGCAAACAAGTGGCAGAGATGGGATTGAGAACTCAGGTCCTCTGATTCACAGTTCCATGCTCTTTTCACTGGACCATGCTGCTTCTCAGTGACTTCTCTGGTACTCTTATCAGGGGCGGGACTTACCCACAACAACAGCAATGCCCTGGAGCATCTTTTCTGGAGATCTACCTGGATCCTGTGAGGGAACTGTTGGAAAAGAAAGCTTTTATTTGAACAAAGCATAGTCCAGGGACAATCAAGTGACACACAGGAACTTGTGATCTCCCAGGGAAAAGTCATACTGTCACAAGAGTTTAGTCCAATCTCAAGTCATTACCAATAGTCCAATCTCAAGTCATTACCAAATCATGACAATATGTATAATTTCTCAATTTCCTTATGTTTCCAGGAAAAAGGATAAGGTCTGCTTGAACCACAAAAGTACCTTTAGGTTTAGATTTTGATTTTGATATTAGTGATGATTTTGCTCCCAGCCAGCCACGAATTCAATTGCTTACCTCCCTTCCTCCTGTCTCTCCCAACTCCAGTCTATACTTCACTCTGCTGCCTGGGTCATTTTTCTTCAAAAACATTCAGTCCATGTTTCCCTACTCCTCAAGAATCTCCAGTGGTTGCCTATTCACCTCTGTATCAAACTCCTTACCATCAGCTTCTCAGTTACCTCATCTGTAAAATGGGGATTAAGACTGTAAGCCCCACGTGGGACAACCTGATCACCCTGTATCCCCCCCAGCGCTTAGAACAGTGCTTCGCAAATAGTAAGTGCTTAACAAATACCATCATTATTATTCTTATTATTTAAAGCACTCAATCACCTTGCCACCTCCTTCCTCACTTTGTTAGTCTCTTACTACAACCCAGTCCACACATTTCAATCCTCTAATGCCAACTTACTCACTGTACCTCTATCTCATCTATTTCAGTGCCAACTCTCATTCATGTCACACCTCTGGCCTGGAACCCCCTCCCTCCTCATATCCGACAATTACTCTCCCCTGCTTCAAAGACTTACTAAAAGTACATCTCCAAAAAGCCTCTCCTGACTAAGCCCTCTTTTCCTTTTCTTCCACTCCCTTCTACATTGCCCTGCCTTGCTCCCTTTATTCATCCTCCCCTCCCAGCCCCACAGCTCATTTACACATATGCAATTTATTTATATTAATATCTGTCTTCCCCTCTAGATTGGAAGTTCATTGTGGGCAAGGAATGTGTCTGTTGATTGTTATACTGTACTCTCCCAAGCACTTAGTACAGTAAGAGCTTAACAACTATGATTGACTGATGGCGAGAGCAGATTCTAAAGCAATATATTCAGTTCTATTGCTAAACAGTCACCCATTTGATCAAGCATAACTTGGGCCAATGTCATCAGTTACAATTTATTTCCACCCCTATTAGCATTTCACACTCTTTGCTCCTCCCAAACCCACCATCTAAGTAGACCTTACTAATGCAACTCCCTGTACTTAGAACTCCTGACTCCTCAAATTTTCTGGACCATAGCTCTCCCTAGTTTCAAAGTCTTCTTGAATTTCACTTCTTCCAGGAAGCCTCCTCTACTTCAAATTGTGTCAAACAAACACCCTTAGCCCTTGTGTACGTATTTCCACCCATACAGAGGTAATAATGGTATTTATTAAGCGCTTACTGTGTACCGAATGTTGTATTAAGCACTGGGGTTAATCAGGTTGGACACAGTTCATATCCCTCATAGAGTTCACAGTCCAGATAAGATGGAGAAACAGGTATTCATTCATTCATTCATTCACTCAATCATATTTATTGAGCACTTACTGTGTGCAGAGCACTGTACTAGGCACTTGGGAAGTACAAGTTGGCAACATAAAGAGATGGTCCCTACCCAACGACGGGCTCATAGTCTGTTGAATCCCCATTTTACAGAAAGGGAAATTGAGGTACAGAGCATTTAAGTGACTTGTGCAAGGTCATAGAGCTGGAAAGTGACAGAACTGGGATTAGAACCTCGGTCCTCTGACTCCTAGGCCCGTGCTCTATCCAGTAGGCCATGTGGCTTCATACATGAGCTCATAGAATAGTGGTGTCGGGGTCGGGGGGATAAGTATATTTCCGCTTAATTATTCATCTAGTTCATCTTTTCATACTCCTGTTACGACCAGATCAAAAATCTCCAATGGCTACCAATCAATCTGCGCATCAGGCAGAAACTCCTCACCCTGGGCTTCAAGGCTCTCCATCACCTCGCCCCCTCCTACCTCACCTCCCTTCTCTCCTTCTACAGCCCAGCCCGCACCCTCCGCTCCTCTGCTGCTAATCTCCTCACCGTACCTCGTTCTCGCCTGTCCCACCATCGACCCCCAAACCACATCATCCCCCGGGCCTGGAATGCCCTCCCTCTGCCCATCCCCCAAGCTAGCTCTCTTCCTCCCTTCAAGGCCCTACTGAGAGCTCACCTCCTCTAGGAGGCCTTCCCAGACTGAGCCCCTTCCTTCCTCTCCCCCTCGTCCTCCTCTCCATCCCCCTCATCTTACCTCCTTCCCTTCCCCACAGCACCTGTATATATGTATATATGTTTGTATATATTTATTACTCTATTTATTTTACTTGTACATATCTATTCTATTTATTTTATTTTGTTAGTATGTTTGGTTTTGTTCTCTGTCTCCCCCTTTTAGACTGTGAGCCCACTGTTGGGTAGGAACTGTCTCTATATGTTACCAACTTGTACTTCCTAAGCGCTTAGTACAGTGCTCTGCACACAGTAAGCGCTCAATAAATACGATTGATGATAATGATGATGATGACCAGATATATCCTTGTATTCTGACTGCTCCCACTGGGTGTAATTATTTGTGTTCGCTTCTTTCTCCTGTTAGATTGCAAGTTGTTTTGAGGGTAGGGACAACATCATTAGCTTCCATCATTCTCTCATAAGCCCCTAATATGGTTTTTGTTTGTTTTTTATGATATCTGTTAAGCACTTACTATATGACAGACACTGTTAATTCAGTCATTCATTCAATCGTATTTATTGAGTGCTTACTGTGTGCAGAGCACTGTACTAAGTGCTTGTTTAATGTTGATATTTGTTAAGTGCTTACAATGTGTCAGACACTGTACCAAGCACTGGGGTGGATACAAGCAAGTTGAGTTGGACAGAGTCCTTGTCCCATGTGGGGCTCAGAGTCTCCATCCTCATTTTGCAGATGAGGTAACTGAGGCACAGAGAAGTGATGTGACTTACCTGATGTCACACATGACTAGTGGCTTCCTTCCCCTGCACTCCACCGAACTGCACTCTCAAAGGTCACCAATGACATCCTTCTTGCCAAATCTAATGGCTCCTACTCTATCCTAATCCTCCTCGACCACTCAGCTGCTCTCAACACTGTGGACCATCCCCTTCTCCTCAACATGCTATCCAACCTTGGCTTCACAGACTCCATCCTCTCCTGATTCTCCTCTTATCTCTCTGGCTGTTCATTCTCCTTTGCAGGCTCGTCCTCCCCCTCCCATCCCCTTACTGTAGGGGTTCCTCAAGGGTTAGTTCTTGGTCCCCTTCTGTTCTCTATCTACACTCACTCCCTTGGTGAACTCAGTTGCTCCCATGGCTTCAACTATCATCTCTACGCTGATGACAACCAAATCTACATCTCTGTCCCAGCTCTCTCTCCCTCCCTCCAGGCTTGTATCTCCTCCTGCCATCAGGACAACTTCATCTGGATGTCTGCCTGCCATCTAAAACATGTACAAGACTGACTTCCTTATCTTCCTTCCAAAACCCTGTCCTCTCCCTGAATTTAGCAACACTATAGACGGGACTACCATCATTCCCATCTCACAAGCCTGCAACCTTAGTGTCACCCTCGACTCTGCGCTTTTATTCACCCCACACATCCAGTCTGTCACCAAAACCTGCCAGTCTCACTTCCACAACATTGCCAAGATCCACTCTTTCCTCTCCCTCCAAACCACTACCTTGCTGGTTCAATCTCTCATCCTATCCCTACTGGATTACTGCATCGGCCTCCTTTCTGATTTCCCATCCTCCTGTCTCTCCCCGCTTCAGTCTATACTTCACTATGCTGCCTGGATTATCCTTGTACAGAAATGCTCTTGGCATGTTACTCCCTTCCTCAAAAATCTTCAGTGGTTGCCTATCAACTTTCGCATGAAGCAAAAACTCCTCACTCTCGCTTCAAAGCTCTCCATCACCTCACCCCCTCCTACCTCACCTCTCTTCTGTCCTTCTACAGCCCAGCCCGTACACTCTGTTCCTCCACCACTAACCTCCTCACTGGGCATCATTCTCGCCTGTCCCACCATCGATCCCTGGCCCACACATCCCTCTCTCCACACATCCGCCAAACTAGCTCTGTTCCTCCCTTCAAAGCCCTTCTGAGAGCTCACCTCTTCCAGGAGGCCTTCCCAGACTGAGCCCCCCACTTTTTCCTCTCCTCCTCTTCCCCGCCCTATCACCCCCTCTGCCCTTCCCCCTTCCCCTCCTCACAGCACTTGTATATATTTGTCCATATAGACTGTGAGCCCGTTGTTGGGTAGGGACTGTTTCTATATGTTGCCAATTTGTACTTCACAATCACTTAGTACAGTGCTCTGCACACAGTAAGCACTCAATAATACAATTGAATGAATGAAAAGTGGCGGAGCCGGGATTAGAACCCAGGCCCTGTGCTCTATCCGCTATGCCATGCTGCTTCTCTTATTTTACAGATGAGGTGACTGAGGCCCAGTGAAGTTAAGTGGCTTGCCCAAAGTCACACAGAAGACAAGTTGCAAAGACAGGATTAGAACCCAGGTCCTTCTGACTCCCAGACTCATGTTCTATCCACTAAGCCATGCTGCTAGTTTTCTTCATAATAGTGATTGGTTGATTTTGAAAAGTCACCCCCTACCTGTGGCATTACTGGACAGAAGAGCAATGTGTGCCCCAGAAACTCTATCCTGCAATAGCTGGGCCATGCCTGACTTTTGGCCCCTATAGTACTTTAAGACTATCTCTCCACATGCCAAGAGCCAAAAGGGGAGTCCTAGAAAGAATCCCTCCCAAGCTGAAAGAAAATGCTCTCAAATTGGCCCACCTGGAACTGTCAGTGTGGCTTAGTGGATAGAGCAACCTGAGAGTCAGAAGGGCCTGGGTTCTAATTCCTGCTCCGCCACTTGTCTGCTCTGTGACACTTCTTTGTTGCCTTAGTTACCTCATCTGTCGAATGGGTATTAAGAATGTGAGCCCCATGTGGGGCATGGATTGAGTTCAACCTTGTATCTACCGCAGTGCTTAGAACAGTGCTTGGCACATAGTAAACGTTTAACAAATACCATCATAATTAGTAGTAGTAGTAGTAGTAGTAGTAGTAGTAGTACTGTCAAATAATCCCAGCTCCCCCACTTACTAATAGTAATAATAATAATTGTGGTATTTGTTAAGCATTTACTACGTGCCAGGTACTGTACAAAGTGCTGGGGTGGATACAAGTTAATCGGGTTGGACACAGTCCCTGCCCCAAGGGGGGCTCACAGTCTCAACCCCCATTTTACGGATGAGGGAACTGAGGCCCAGAGAAGTGAAGTGACTCACCCAAGATCACACATCAGACAAATGGTGGAGCCGGGATTTTAACCCATTACCTCCTGACTCTCAGACCCATACTCTATCCATTATACCATGCCTACTTGTCTGCTGTGTGATCTTGAGTAAGTCATTTAACTTCTTTGTGCCTCAGTTACCCCATCTGTAAAATGGGGATTAAGACTGCAGGCACCACAAGGGGCATGAATTGGGTCCAATCTGAATTGCTTGTATCTATCCCAGTGCTTAATACAGTGTCTGACACATAGTAGGCACTTAAATATCATTAAAAATAAAAAAAAACCCACTGGAAATAATGTTGGATCTCTACCTTCCTGGGGGAACCAATTTAGACCAGCAGAGGATGAGAGGAAATGCCCAGGGGCCTTTAACTTACCAGTGACCTCCAACCAGAAGCATTTTTCTTCTCCTTCTACCTTGAACTTATAAAGACCTCTATCTCCCAGCTTCAGCTGGGAAAGGGCTAGTGCCCCACTAGATATGTTGAAAGTCACCCGATTCAAGAATGTTGAATGGATATTTGGTAGCTCTGAAGATTGCATGTAGTAAATGAGGATGGATCCATCAGTGCTGGAGTTTCTTTTTCCATATTCCCATCTTAAGGTGCCGGTAGTGGGGAGTCGTTTGAGTCCAGGAAATGTCACAGTTGAATCCACATTCTCCGCCAACCTCTCCAGGTTACAGGTGGAATGACTAGGTTTCACAGTCAACCCTGAAAATCAAAACTATATTTGTTGAATGGAATTTCAATCTGGTAAATATTCTGAAAGAAAACATATATCTCTGTGTGCATATCAAAACCCTGTCATATCACATGCTCTACAATACTGCTATGGGTAGGGACTGTCTCTATTTGTTGCCAACTTGTACTTACCAAGCACTTAGTACAGTGCTCTGCACACAGTAAGTGTTCAATAAATGAATGAATGAATCAATCCGTTGATGGATCAATGGTAATAATCAGTCAATTAGTGGTATTTGAACATCCACTATGTGCAGAGCACTGTATAAGCACTTGGGAAAGTATAATGCAATGGAGTTGGTAGACACGATCCCTGTCCACAAAGAGCTTACATTCTACAAGGGGAGGTGGCAGACAGACATTTAGATTAGAGATGAGGAAAATAGTAGAGTTTAGGAACATTTAGATTAAAATAGCCAGGGGTTGAGATGAGTATCAAAGTGCTTAAGGAGTACACAGCCAAGTGCATAATAAACACAAAGGGAAAGGCATGTAGGGGACATAAATGAGACTCATTACTATTGGATGTAATGTATTGGATGTAAGATTGTTGAACAGACTACTAGTATTTGTTTTACCAAGCAAGGATGAGAGTAGCTGGATTACATATTTGTTTGCTTTCCATCAGTACAATTTAACACCTACTGTGTGCAGAGTGTGGTACTAAGCACTTAAAGAGCTTAGAAGATATGATTCATGACCCCGAGGGGCTGACAGTCTAGTAGGGGGAGACACATAAAAAATAATTTACAGGAAGAAGAGAAAGGGAAAACCAATTTGAGCTTTCTGTAAGTGCTTAAACAGTCAAATGCTTATGATAATATGTCCAAAAGTGCTATGGGTGATTGTGAACGCATAAGTGTGTACTTGGTGAAAAAAAAAAAATGGGATGGAGATAGAACTTGGAAAAAAATAATTGGGAAAGGCCTCCTGGAGGAGATGGGATTTTTGAGAAGAGCTGTGGTTTATTGATATGAAATGCAGAGGAGTTCCAGGAAGTCAGAAAGGCATGAGCAAGAAGTCAGAGAAACAAGAACAAGACCTAGTAAATGGGTAGTCTTGTAAGGAAAGAAGAGTGTGAGTTGGGGGATAGTGGAAGAAGAATATTGATAATTAAGAGAGAGAGTGTCGTTGGAGTGCTTTAAAGAAAATGGCTAGAAGTTTCTGCCTGATTCAGTGATTGGTTCATGAGGTATGAGGAACATTAGAAACGTTATTGATATAACTGTAAGCCCATTGCTGGGTAGGTATTTTCTCTGTTGCCGAATTGTACTTTCCAAGTACTTAGTACTGTGCTCAATAAATATGATTGAATGAATAAATGAATGTACGGATGGAAGACGAGGGATACTGGAGGTCAGGAGACCAGTGAGATGACTGGTTCAGAACTGTTGCCTCTTGTGAATAATAATAATAATAATAATAATAATGTTGGTATTTGTTAAGCGCTTACTATGTGCAAAGCACTGTGCTAAGCGCTGGGGTAGATACAAGGTAATCAGGTTGTCCCACGTGGGGCTCACAGTCTTCATCCCCATGTTACAGATGAGGGAACTGAGGCCCAGAGAAGTTAAGTGACTTGCCCAAAGTCACACAGCTGACAAGTGGCGGAGCCGGGATTGGAACCCACGATCTCTTGACTCCAAAGCCCGTGCTCTTTCCACTGAGCCACACTGCTTGTTTAATGCAAAAGGCTTATTTATTATTAAACTTTGCTATCTCCTTGGTGTTGTTTTAGTTCTGCAGTCTAGATCTAGCAATTGTTCCTCCATCTTACCACAAGGCTTCAATCATTCAATAGTATTTATTGAGTACTTTGTGCAAAACACTGTAACAAGCCCTTGGGAGAGTCACCTCTGACTCCAAAGCCCGTGCTCTTTCCACTGAGCCATGCCGTTTCTCCAATTTTTCTTTAATTTTCTTTAATTTTAATTTTCTTTTCTTTAATTTCTTTAACTTCTCTTTAATTTTTCCTTCTCAAAAATCCCAATGGAGAACAGTTCATACAAGGAGTTCTCACTGCAACCATTTATGTAAAATCCCTCTCTTGGATGCTATTGATGCCTGTCTACTTGTTTTGTTTTGTTGTCTGTCTCCCCCATCTAGGCCGTGAGCCCGTTGTTGGGTAGGGATTGTCTCTATCTGTTGCCGATTTGTACTTTCCAAGTGCTTAGTACAGTGCTCTGCACACAGTAGGCACTCAATAAATATGACAATGAATGAATGAATTTAGAGTCTCTCCCAAAGGACCATGTTATCTTAGCCCTTCCATTAAAAGAATAGGTAATCCAAAAAAAAAAAATTGGAAAAATATTGTTAATTGAGCTTAATCCTTCAAACTGGAAAAAACAACTCTCTCAGAAAATGCTGAGCTATTTTGGTTCCCTACACTATGTAAGATAGGTTCATTCCTTCAATCGTATTTATTGAGCACTTACTGTGTGCAGAGCACTGTCCCAAGTGCTTGGGAAGTACAAGTTGGCAATATATAGAGATGGTCTCTACCCAACAATGGGTTCACAGTCTAGAAGGGGGAGACAGGCAACAAAGCAAAACATGTAGACAGGTGTACAAGTAAAATAGAGTGATAAATCTGTACAAACATATATACGGGTCCTGTGGGGAGGGGAAGGAGGTAGGGCGGGGGGATGGGGAGGAGGAGAGGAAAAAGGGGGCTCAGTCTGGGAAGGCCTCTTGGAGGAGGTGAGCTCTCAGTAGGGCTTTGAAGGGAGGAAGAGAGCTAGCTTGGCTGAGGGAGGGCATTCCAGGCCAGGGGAAGGACATGGGCCGGGGTTCGATGGCAGGACAGGTGAGAACGAGGCCCAGTGAGGAAGTGAGCGGCAGCAGAGGAGCGGAGGGTACAAGCTGGGCTGGAGAAGGAGAGAAGGGAGGTGAGGTTCCTGTGGTGTTAACACTCAGCATCAGATCCACTCTTTTTGTAGGTGTTTCCAACATGCTGGTTAACTGTTAGCACTGTCATTGTTCTCCGAACATCAATTCCTCCAAATTTCTGAAGGTGCGCGCGCGCGCACACACACACACACACACACACACACACACACACACACACACACAAATAAAACAAACAAAAAAACTGGGCCTTATTTCACTGTGTGGACCGTAATGTGGAAAAGATTCCCCTTCAAGGAAACAACTCTCTGTCACTCACCCACCCACCCAGCCACAGCAGTCACGCTTTTGGACAGATGTGACTATGTCTAAACATGTAAGTGTTTCGTTGGAGGTACTCTTCTGCTCTGGGGGAATTTGATCAAACAGGTGTATTCACAACAACATCCTATTCCACAATGAAAACAAATAAAAATATGTTCACGGAGAGGCAATCTACCTAGTGGATAGACTATGGGCCTTGGACTCAGAATCAATCAATCATCAATCAATCAATCGTATTTATTGAGCACTTACTGTG
The DNA here is from genome assembly GCF_015852505.1 of Tachyglossus aculeatus. Taxonomy (NCBI): domain Eukaryota; kingdom Metazoa; phylum Chordata; class Mammalia; order Monotremata; family Tachyglossidae; genus Tachyglossus; species Tachyglossus aculeatus. Next base: position 46,535,722 of record NC_052071.1, read on the forward strand.
TGCAAAGCACTGTACTAAGCGCTTGGGAAGTACAAGTTGGCAACATATAGAGATGGTCCCTACCCAACAGTGGGCTCACAGTCTAGAAGGGTGAGACAGAGAACAAAACAAAACATATTAACAAAATAAAATAAATAGAATAGATATGTACAAGTAAACTAAATAAATATAGTAATAAATATGTACAAACATATATACATATATACAGGTGCTGTGGGGAAGGGAAGGAGGTAAGGCGGGGACCTGGGTTTTAGAAGGAACTGAGAAAATGGCTTCTCCATTTTCTGTTATTTGACCAAAGTGTCTGTGCCTCAGTTACCTCATCTGTAAAATGGGGACTAAGATTGTGAGCCCTTTGTGGGACATGGATTATGCCCACCCTGATTTGCTTGTATCTGCTCCAGAGCTTATTACAGTGCCTGGCAGAAGCAGTGTGGCTCAATGGAAAGAGCCCAGGCTTTGGAGTCAGAGGTCATGGGTTCAAATTCTGACTCCGCCAATTGTCAGCTGTTTGACTTTGGGCAAGTCACTTAACTTCTCTGAGCCTCAGTTACCTCATCTGTAAAATGGGGATTAAGACTGTGAGCCCCCTGTGGGACAACCTGATCACCTTGTAACCTCCCCGGTGCCTAGAACAGTGCTTTGCACATAGTAAGCGCTTAATAAATGCCATCATTATTATTGTTATTATTATAAAAAGAGTCCTTCGCTGCTCTGATGCATGGATTGGAGGCACAGGACAGCCAGTTGTAAGGGAATTGAGGGTCACTGTTTATCCAGCAGCAGTGCTTGGGAATGGTGGGATTTGAGATTATTAGAGGGTTTCCAACCTAATTAATTTATATCTACCCCAGCACTTAGGACAGTGCTTGGCACAGAGTAAGTGCTTAACAAGTACCATAGTTATTATTATTATTATTCATGGGAAACTAAAAATAAATAAATAAATAAAGATACTCAGCTGCCCAGGTGGGACTATTATAAGAAATTGGGTTGGGGGAGGAGGAGAAGAAACCTGACACAGATTTTCAGTTCTCATGACTGAACCCTTTGTTCCCTTCAGCTGAAAACCAGGTTCCTTTCTCCAACCTGGACTTGCCTGGCTCCAGACTGTATGCTCTTTATGGGCAGGGAATGTGTCTGCTAATTATTCCATACTGTATTCTCCCAAGCACTGAGTATAACGGCCTGCACATAGCATGCACTCAATAAATACCATTAATTGATGGATTGATTGACTGAAGCACACAGGGTCAGTGTCAGATTCATTCAGTCAGTCGTATTTAGCGAGGACTTACTGTATCCAGAGCACTGTATAAAGCTCTTGGGAGAGTAAAACAATAAACAGACATATTCCCTGTCTACAACGAGCTTACAATCTAGCTGTGGAGGCAGACATTAAAATAAATGCATTCCCAAAAGGTGCAGGAATTCTTGGGTTCTGAAGGGATGGGAGAGTTTGGGAGGGGAGCGAAGAATAGGAAACTAAGGGGTCAAGAAAGTACACCTCCTATCCCTGTAGCGCTCCAGCCAGCCAGCTCCGCTCAATCTATCAATTGTATTTATTGAGCAGTTACCATGTGCAGAGCACTGTGCAAAGCATTTGGGAGAATACAATATAACAGAACTGGTAGAGACAGTCCCTGCTCACAAGTTTATTGCCTAGAGCAGGAAAAAGACTTCAGTATGGCGTAGTGGATAGAGCACAGACCTGAGAGTCAGAAGGTCATGGGTTCTAATTCCAGCTCTGCCACTTATCTGCTGTATGACCTTGAGCATGTCACTCCACTCTTTCTCAGTTACTTCATCTGCAAAATGGGGATTGAGACTGTGAGCCCCATCAGCCCACTGATTATTCAAAAAACCTCTTTTGTGCAGGGAAGATCTTGTTTTACTGAAGAAAAAAACTTATGGAAATAGATTACGTTAAAGCTCTTAGTACAGTGCGTATAGCAGGTGCTCAATAAGTACTTTTTGTCAGTTGATTAGTGCGTTACCAAGAGAACGTAATCAGTTCTTTTTCCTTGCCAGTTTGCTCTCTGAAATAACAGTTGAGTGAAACGGCTCAAAGGCTTGATTTCGGATTAGCTCAATACAGAAGTCCTCATCTTCCCACCCAAACCCTATCCTTCCCCTGTCTTTCCGGGTATATATCCTGTATATATGTATATATGTTTGTACATATTTATTACTCTATTTATTTATTTATTTATTTTACTTGTACGTATCTATTCTATTTATTTTATTTTGTTAATATGTTTGGTTTTGTTCTCTGTCTCCCCCTTCTAGACTGTGAGCCCACTGGTGGGTAGGAACCGTCTCTATATGTTGCCAACTTGTACTTCCCAAGCGCTTAGTACAGTGCTCTGCGCACAGTAAGCGCTCAATAAATACGATTGATTGATTCATTCATTCATTCATTCATTCAGTCGAATTTATTAAGAGCATACTGTGTGCTGCAGAGCTCTGTACTAAGCGCTTAGGAAAGTACAATACAACAATAGTGACAATCCCTTTCATTCATTCATTCATTTGTATTTATTGAGTGCTTACTGTGTGCAGAACACTGTACTAAGCGCTTGGGAAGTACAAGTTGGCAACATATAGAGAGGGTCAGTACCCAACAGTGGGCTCACAGTCTAGAAGGGGGAGACAGAGAACAAAACAAAACATATTAACAAAATAAAATAAATAGAATAAATATGTACAAATAAAATAAATAAATACGTACAAACATATATACAGGTGCTGTGGGGAGGGGAAGGAGGTAAGGCGGGGGGATGAGGAGGGGGACGAGGGGGAGAGGAAGGAGGGGGCTTAGTCTGGGAAGGCCTCCTGGAGGAGGTGAGCTCTCAGTAGGGCCTTGAAGGGAGGAAGAGAGCTAGCTTGGCGGATGAAGTTCACAGTCACGTGGGACAGGGACTGTCCAACCCGATTTGCTTATATCCATCCCAGCACTCACTACAGTGCCTGACACATAGTAAGCACTTAAATACCATAATCATTATTATTATAATTACTAATCATATTTATTGAGCCCTTACTCTGTGCAGAGCTCTGAACTAAGCGCTTTGGAGAGTACAATCTAACATCAAACACATACCTTGGGCAAGTCACTTAACTTCTCTGTGCCTCGGTTCCCTCATCTGTAAAATGGAAACCAAGAGTGCCAGCCCTATGTGGGACAGGGACTGTGTCCAACCCTATTATCTTGTATCTACCCGAGCGCTTAGAACAGTGCCTGGCACATAGCAAGCACTTAACAAATACCACCATCATTATTATTATTTATTCCCTGCCCACAACCAGCTCACAGAAATACGTAAATTAGGGATATGGACAAAAGGGCTGTGGCGCTGAGGAAAGGGTTAGTAAAGGGAGCAAATGTAACGGAAGAAGAAGATGTCACTTCGTTAAGGCTTTGCCTCTCCTTCCTCCCTACGCCACCCCTGCACCGGTAAAATTTCTCTGAGCGCTCAGATTCCGGGGTTGCAAGACCTTCTGATCTCTCTCCCCATCCCCACCCCAACGCATCCAGGGACGGCCGAGGACATCTCGGGGGGCTCGGGGGTGTTCCATCTCCCCCTGAGCCCCCCTTCATTCATTCAATCGTATTTATTGAGCGCTTACTGTGTGCAGAGCACTGTCCTAAGCGCTCGGGAAATACAATTCAGCAACAGAGACAATCCCTGCCCATAACGGGCGCAGAGTCTAGAAGGGGGAAGACAGACACCGAAACAAGTAAACAGGCATCAGTAGCATTATTATAAATAAAAAAAGAATCATAGATACACATCAGTACTAAAAATAAATAGAATGATAATTATAAATACGTACATCTATACACAAGTGCTGTGGGGAGGAGAGAGCTAAAGGAGTGAGTTGGGGCGATTTGGAGGGGAAGCAGAGGGAAAAGGATGTCCCGAGACGATTGTCCCGATAATTTCTCACCGAGCAAGGCCAGGCCAAGGAAGAGTTTCGAAGCCGGAGGCCCAGCCGGGCCTCTGTTTCTCCTTTCATTCATTGTGGGGGGCTGGGAATGGAAAAGAAGCGTGCCTGCCCCGCGCAGAGACAAGTGCTTAAAGTGGTTAAAGCCCTCCTTCTGTCCTCTGAATATTCTAACTTCTTTGGGTGGGAGGAGCTGAGGAGGAGGAAGTGACTGAGGCATTTTATTACAAAAGTGCCGTAAGCAGGAGAGAAGGGAAAGTGGGGGGGGAATAAAAAAGGAAAAGGGGAGTTAATCAATCTGTGGCTTTTTTGAGCTCTTACTGTGTGCAGAGCACTGCACTGAGGACTTGGGAGAGTACAATAACTTACAGTTTTTAGATACGATTGTTTCTTTTAGACTGTGAGCCCACTGTTGGGTAGGGACTGTCTCTATATGTTGCCAATTTGTACTTCCCAAGCGCTTAGTACAGTGCTCTGCACATAGTAAGCGCTCAATAAATACGATTGATGATGATCCCTTCCCACAAGGAAATCGTCTGCAGAAGAAGCGTATAGTATTGTCATACATTGTCGGAGGTCGTGTGGTTTATTTTTATTGATGCCTGATTATTGTTCTGATGCCTCTTTCCTCACCCCTTCCCCCACCACAGACTGTAAACCCGTTATGGACAGGGGTTGTCTCTCTTTATTGCTTTATTGAACTTTCCAAGCGCTTAGTACAGTGCTCTGCACACAGTAAGCGCTCAATAAATCCCACTGAGTGAATGAATGAGTGGAAAGAGCGCAGGGCTGGGAGTCAGAATTTCTGGGCTCTAGTTCCCAGCTGCACGGCTTTGCCTGCTGTGTAACCTTGGGCAGGTCACTTAACTTCTTTGTGCCTCGGTTTCCTCATCTGCAAAATGGGAATTAAATCCCTGTTCTCCCTCCTTGTCGGACTGTGGGCCCCATTTGGAGCGAGGGCAGTTTCCGATCTGATTATCCTATATTTAGCCCAGCGTTTAGCACAGTGCTCGACAGACTGAGAGCTCGTTGTGGGCAGCGATTGTCACTGTTTATTGTTAATTATAATGATGGTATTTGTTAATCGTTTACTGTGTGCCGAGCACTGGGTTGCATTGTACTTTCCCAAGAGCTTAATACAGTGCTCGGCACACAGTAAGCACTAAATAAATACCTTCGAATGAATTTAGTAAGTCATTTATCACTATGAATTCAAGAGCTTTTCGGCCACAGAGTGGGGAAAAAATATCACCGTGTCTGGCGTTGTAAGGAAGAATCAACTACGTAGGCGTCGGGTTTTTTTCAACTTCTCCCTCACCATTAGTAAAAGTTGTTACTGGTGATGCTAGAAGAAAATCAGTCAATCAATCAATCGTATTTATTGAGCGCTTACTGTGTGCAGAGCACTGTACTAAGCGCTTGGGAAGTACAAGTTGAAGAAAGAAAGTACAAGAAAATCTACTACCTCCGTCTGCTCTATCCCCCTCCCCTCCCCACAACACTTGTGTATATATGTACATATTTATTATTCTATTTATTTTATTAACGATGTATATATATATATCTATAATTCTATTTATTTTAAATGATGCTGCTGATGCCGGTTTACTTGTTTTGGTGTCTGTCTTCCCTCTTCTAGACTGTGAGCCTGTTGTTGGGTAGGGATTGTTTCTGTTGCTGAATTGTAATAATAATAATGGTGGTATTTGTTAAGCGTTTACTGTGTGCTAAGCACTGTTCTAAGCGCTGGGGGGATACAAGGTGATCAGGTTGTCCCACGGGGGGGGGGTGCTCACAGTCTTAATCCCCATTTTACAGATGAGGTAACTGAGGCCCAGAGAAGTTAAGTGACTTGCCCAAGGTCACACAATTGACAAGTGACTGAGCCGGGATTCGAACTCTTGACCTCTGACTCCCAAGCCCGCACTCTTTCTACTGAGCCACGCTGCTTCTCTTCTAATTGTACTTTCTCTAATTGTACTTCTCTCTAATTGTACTTTCCAAGCGCTTAGCACAGTTCTCTGTGCACAGTAAGCGCTCAGTCAATACGATTGAATGAATGAATAGAAATAGTATTACCAGCGGAATTCCAGCCAAACTGTACGGGAAAAAAAGTAATAACAATAATAATAATAATAATAATAATAATGGCATTTGTTAAGCGCTTACTATGTGCAAAGCACTGTTCTAAGCGCTGGGGGGGATACAGTGTGATCAAGTTGTCCCACGTGGAGCTCACAGTCTTAATCCCCATTTTTACAGATGAGGTAACTGAGGCTCAGAAAAGTTAAGTGACTTGCCCAAGGTCACACAGCAGACTTGGGGTGGAGCCGGGATTCGAACCCATGACCTCTGATTCCAAAGCCCGTGCTCTTTCCACTGAGCCACACTGCTTCTCTAAAAGTACAAATAAGCAACGCATTAAAAGGATAAATTTTAATGTATTACAAAGTGTAATGGTGTCATTATAGAGCCCTCTTGAAAAAGCGTCTTCAAAAATAAAAAAAGAGGTGAAAATCAAGAATACAAAAATAAAGTCGAGTAAATACGATGGGGAAAACAGAAAAAATGCGAGCGCGTCAAAGGCTCCCTGCATCCCAAATCAGCTGTCCTTCTCTCCATTTGATCTGGTGCCCAAAGGGTACGTACCAGGCGGCCCTCCTGCCATTTTACTGGCAGCTCCTAAATTTGTTACCTAACTTTAGAGTCCTCCCGAAAACCCACCTCTTTTCCGAAGCATTCACCAACTAATCCATATTAATTCCGTCCAATCGACAGATTCATTCCCCTCAGTTTGTTTCCTATTTAAATGGAATGAATATATCGATATATATGGAACTAGAGCAACAAAAATTAAGATTTCCTATATAATCCTTTTTAATGATGATGGCATTTGTTAACCGCTTACTATGTGCCGAGCACTGTTCTGCACTTTTTCTCCCGGTGTTGCTAAACTCTGATTTCCCCTCCCCGTCTCTCCTCTAGAATATTAAAATCCACGAGGACGAGGATTTTATCTTTTATTCATTCATTCAATCAATCGTATTTATTGAGCGCTTACTGTGTGCAGAGCACTGTACTAAGCGCTTGGGAAGTACAAGTTGGCAGCATATGGAGACGGTCCCTACCCAACAACGGGCTCACAGTCTAGAAGCGGGAGATAGACAACAAAACAAAACATGTGGACAGGTGTCAAGTCATCAGAATAAATAGAAGTAAGGCTAGATGCACATCATTAACAAAATAAATAGAATAGTAAATATTTACATGTAAAATAAATAGGGTAATAAATCTGTACAAACTTATATACAGGTGCTGTGGGGAGGGGAAGGAGGTGGGGCAGGGGGATGAGGAGGAGGAGGAGAGGGAAAAGGGGGTTCAGTCTGGGAAGTCCTCTTGGAGGAGGTGAGCTCTCAGTAGGGCTTTGAAGGGAGGAAGAGAGCTATTTTAGCGGTTGTGCGGCGGGAGGGTATTCCAGGCCAGGGGGAGGACGTGGGCCGGGGGTCGATGGCGGGACAGGCGGGAACGAGGCCCAGTGAGGAGTTTAGCAGCAGAGGAGCGGAGGGTGCGGGCTGGGCTGAAGAAGGAGAGAAGGGAGGTGAGGAAGGAGGGGGCGAGGGGATGGAGAGCCTTGAAGCCGAGGGTGAGGGGTTTTTGCTTGATGCGTAGGTTGACTGGTAGCCACTGGAGATTTTTGAGGAGGGGAGTAACATGCCCAGAGCGTTTCTGCACAGAGATGATCCGGGCAGCAGCGTGAAGTATAGACGAAGTGGGGAGAGACTCCGAGCGCCTAGGTTTGTGCTCTGCCACAGGCGCTCAATAAATTCGATTGAATGTCTAAACTATTAAAAGCGTAAAACGGGGTAAGGACAGCTCAGTTTAGGATGGTCGAAAAAAATATTTGGAAAATTTATATATAATATGTAATTATTAGAATTATATCGATATTACTTTATTACTTTAGAGAAGCAGCGTGGCTCAGTGGAAAGAGCCCGGGCTTTGGAGTCAGAGGTCATGGGTTCAAGTCCCGGCTCTGCCAACTGTCAGCTGTGTGACTTTGGGTAAGTCACTTAACTTCTCTGTGCCTCAGTTACCTCATCTGGAAAATGGGGATTGACTGTGAGCCCCCTGTGGGACAACCTGATCACCTTGTAACCTCCCCAGCGCTTAGTACAGTGCTCCGCACAAAGTAAGCGCTCAATAAATACGATTGAATGAATGAATGATATGATTATAGTTATATAATTATACAGTATAATTATAATTACGTAAGTACAATAATAGATATAATAATTGATGTAATAAATATAATTAAGATTCATTGATATAAAATATAATATACCGTAAAATACGATTATAATTTATATAATATAGTATATTATATTATTTAATATGAATGCAATATAACTTTAATTGTTATAAATTTTTGTATAAATTTATCTATTAATATGTATCGGTATATATCTATAATTCTATTTATTTATATTGTTGCCTGTTCACTTGTTTTGATGTCCGTCTTCCCCCCTCTAGACTGTAAACCCGTTGTGGGCAGGGATTATCTCTCTTGCTATATTGTACTTTCCAAGCCCTTAGTACAGTGCCCTGCACAAAGTAAGCGCTCAGTAAATACGAATGAATGAACGAATGAATTAAAACTTCCCTGGCCACTCAGTCTCGTCTCATTCGCGAGCTCCTCCGCTTTCATTCATTCCAATCGCTTACTGTGTGCAGAGCACTGTAGTAAACTCTTGGGAGAGTGTAATATACACATTAGATACATTAGGTTCAGCTCTGTGTCCCCTTCTATCCTCCAAATAGTCCGACTCCCTTGGAGAACTCATTCGTTCCCATGATTTCAACTACCATCTCTAGCCCTGATCTCTCCCCTTCTCTGCAGTCTCGTATTTCTTGCTGCCTTCGGGACATCTCTTCCTGGGTGTCCCGCCGTCACCTGACACTTATCATTATCCCGACTTTACTGCATCAGCCTCATTCATTCATTCAATCGTATTTATTGAGCACTTACTGTGTGCACAGCACTGTACTAAGCGATTGGAAACAGAGACCATCCCTACCCGACAACGGGCTCACAGTCTAGAAGGGGGAAACAGACAACAAAACAAAACAAGGAGACAGGAGTCAATACCATCAAAACAGATAAATAGAATTATAGATATATATGCATCATTAATAAAATAGTAATAAAAATGTACAAATATACCCAAGTGCTGCGGGGAGGGGAAGGGGGTAGAACAAAGGGAGGGAGTAGGGACGATGGGGAGGAGAGGAGGAGCAGAGGAAAAGGGGGGGCTTTGTCTGGGAAGGCCTCCTGGAGGAGTTGAGCTCTCAGCCTCCTCTCTGACCTCCCAGCCTCCTGTCTCTCCCCACTCCAGTTCATACTTCACTCTGCTGCCCAGGTCATTTTCTTAAAATTCCGTTCAGTCCTCGTTTCCCCACTCCTCAAAACCTCCAGATGTTGCCCACCCACATACACATCAAACAGAAACGCCACACCATCAGCTTTAGGGAATTAAATTAGCTCTCCCGCCTCTCTCTGATTTCCTCGTAGCCCGCATACTTTACTCCTCTAACGCCAACCTAATCACTGTACCTCCGTCTTGCCTGTCTCGCCTCCGACCCCTTGTTCACTTGCTCTTTCTGGCCCGTAACTCCCATTTCTACATATCTAAGGATCTAGCACTCTCCCCACCTTCAAAGCTTTCCTAAAAAAAACAACACATCTCCAAGAGACCTTCCCTAAGTGCTCATTTCCTCTACCTGCCCTCCCCACCTCAGAGTCTATGCACTAGGATTTGTAACACCTAAAGGACTTGATATTCACTCCAACCCCAGCCCCACAGCACTTAAGTACATAACTTCACACTCTCCCATTTCCCCTATCTCTAATTTATTTTATTAACAATGATGGTATTTGTTAAGCTAATTTATTTTAACGTCTGCCTCCCCACTTAGACTGTAAGCTCCTTGTGGGCAAGAAACGTATCTACCAAACTGTATTGCATTCGTTCATTCAATCATATTTATTATTAATAATAATAATAATAATGATGATGATGATGGTATTTGTTAAGGGCTTACTATGTGCCAAGCACTGTTCTAAGCGCTGGTGTAGATACAAGGTAATCAGGTTGTCCCATATGGAGCTCAGTCATAATCCCCATTCTACAAATGAGGTAACTGAGGTACAGAGAAGTTAAGTGACTGGCCCACAGTCACACAGCTGACAAGTGGCAGTGGCGAGATTAGAACCCACGACCTCTGACTCCCAAGCCCGTGTTCTCTCCATTAAATCATATGAGCTCTTACTGTGTGCAGAGCACTGTACTAAGCGCTTGGAAAGTACAATCCGGCAACAAATAGAAACAATCCCTAACCAACAACGGGCTCACAGTCCATTCATTCAATCGTATTTATTGAGCACTTACTGTGTGCAGAGCACTGTACTAAACGCTTGGGAAGTACAAGTCGGCAACATATAGAGATGTTCCCTACCCAAGAAGGGGGGAGACAGACAGCAAAACAAGTAGGCATCAGTAGCATCAATATAAATAGAATTATAGCTATATACACTTTAGTAAAATTAATTGAATAAAAACTATGTACATATTTACATAGTGCTGTGGGGCGGGGAGGGAGGGAGTCGGAGCGATGGGGAGGGGAGTAGGAGCAGGGGAAAGTGGGGGCTCAGTCTGGGAAGTCCTCCTGGAGTAGATGAGTGTTTAGTAGGGGGTGAGTGTTTTCCCAAGCGTTTAGTAGAGCAGTCTGCACACAATAAATGCCATCATTGATTGATTGGGGGAGGGGGGTGGTGCCTCTCTCTTCCCCCAAATTGTTATGACACCCCACAGCAGGGCAATCAACCTCCATAAATAAACACATACACACCCGCATGGTAAAAAGTCTTCCTGACAGTGCTTTTTGTGAATTTATTTTCACCATTTTTTTTATATTTTCAAAAAGTAGAAATCAGGACTTCATGAAATCTGAGAATATGAAATTGATACAGAGACCAAATCAATTCAACAGTGATATTTACTGAGCGCTTACTGAATGTAGAGCACTGAACTAAGCGCTTGGGAGAAACAGTACACCAGAGTTGGTAGACATGTTCTCTGCACACTATGAGCTCACAGTTTGGAGGAGAAGCCAGACATAAATATAAATAAATAGTCATTCCTAGCAAAATACTGAATGCACTTCTGAAATGTGTCAAAAAGGTGACACATTCAGAACTCATTCAAATGAATCAGTGCCTTTTAAATACAGATTGATTGGTAATTTGGGTACTTTGAATTCCCAAACAGTCGGTCAGAGGGTATGTTTCATCTTTGCACGAACAATTTGTCAAAAATATATTTTTCCAACAAGGAAGCTCCATCAGGAGCCCGATAGACAGACAATTTTATTGTTTATTTTAATATTGGTTCCAGTTGAAATTGATGAGGTGTACCTGTGCCACTAAGCTTTTGGAATTTCTTAGAAGTTCTGTTTCCTGTCTGGACATATTTTAAGTGCCCCCTTCCCTCCCCACCCATGCCTGTCTCTCCCCCTACACTGTTAGCTCCTTTGGGGTAGGGAACATGCCTACCAACTTTGGGAGAATATTGCTTTGCACCCAGTAAGTACTCAGTAAATACCATTGATTGATTTACTGGATGACTAAAAAACTGTCTCAAGTTGGTTGGAGAGAGTGGGGAGGAAGAGGGGAATGTGGGATCACATCAAGAAGAATCATATGGGTTTAAATGAGGAAGAAGCAGGTTCCTTTCCCATGGGAGGGAAAAGTTCCATAAAATACATTTGGACCTTATTGATGTTGGTTCTTCAGACGGCAGGAGGGAGCCTCTCTGCAGATTGACCAATGGATGACGTCAGGCCCTGGGATTGGCTAGATGAGGAAGACCATCTGTATATGTTGCCAACTTGTACTTCCCAAGCACTTAGTACAGTGCTCTGCACACAGTAAGCACTCAATAAATGCGATTGAATGAATTAATGAGGAAGGGCAAGAGGAGGAGGTGGGGGAAGGGAAGAAAAGAGGTTTTTTTCCTAGGAATTCAGAAAATGTTTTCTTGTGCTCTTGGGAACTGGTACAGTATCCAATGCTTATTGCAGTGCCTGGCACAAAGTAATTGCTTAACAAATACCATTATTATCATTATTATTATTATTATTATTATTATTATTATTAAAGGGGAGAATCAAGCTTTGACCCTGTCTTTATATAGTCGTTTGTCAGCATGGAGCAGTTTCCACTGTCTGATCCCCTCCGAAATGTTGGCTCTGCCATATGAAATTCTCAATAGAAGCAGCATGGCCTAGTGGATAGAACATTGACCTAGAAGTCAAAGTAAACTGGGTTGTAATCCTGGCTTTGCATCTTGTCGGCTGTGCAAGCTTGGGTAGATCACTTCACTTCTCTGGGCCTCTATTACCTCATCTGTAAAATGGGGATTAAGACTGTGAGCCCCATATGGGACATGGACTGTGTCTGATCAGATTAGCTCGTATTTATTTACTCCAGGGCTTAGTACAGTGCCTGGCACAAAGAGCTTAACAAATACCACAAAAATATAACAATTAAAGAAGTTCTAGCTACAGCAGCTTTAAATGCCATTTATTAAGAAGCAGTAAGTACTCAAGGCTGTTCAAAAAGCATATTTAATGTAGTGAAATTGACCTTTCCCTTCCTCTCTGGATCTACTCACTCTGCTTTTTCTCCTTTTAAAGGAATGTTGGGTAGGGACTGTCTCTATATGTTGCCAATTTGTACTTCCCAAGCGCTTAGTACAGTGCTCTGCACATAGTAAGCGCTCAATAAATACGATTGATGATGATGATGATGATGAATAGGAACACAGGTTCTGTTAAAGGACATTTCAAGAGAAAACCTCAAGACTATAAGGATTAGTAGGAATTCCCCCTAAATAGAAAAGTGGTTTGCATTTAGTAGCACACTAATGTTATCTCAAATAAAAGAGTAGTACTGATAGTATTAGTCAAGTACCTACTGTGTGCAAAGCACTGAATTAAGCAGCATGGCCTAGCAGATAGAGCACGGGTCTAGGAATCAGAGGACCTCGGTTCTAATCCTGTCTCTGCTACTTGTCTGCTATGTAACCTTCGGCAAATCACTTAAAGTTGCTTTGCCTCAGTGACCTCAGATGTCAAATAGGGATTAAGACTGTGAGCCCCATGTGAGATATGGACTTTGTCCAACCTGCGTCCTCCTCTTATCTCTCTGTTTCTTTATTATCAGTCTCTTTTGCAGGCTCCTCCTCCCCCTCCCATCCCCTTACTGTAGGGGTTCCTCAAGGTTCAGTTCTTGGTCCCCTTCTGTTCTCGATCTACACTCACTCCCTTGGGGACCTCATTGGCTCCCACGGCTTCAACTATCATCTCCACGCTGATGACACCCAAATCTACCTCTCTGCCCCTGCTCTCTTTCCCTCCCTCCAGGCTCGCATTTCCTCCTGCCTTCAGGACATCTCCATCTGGATGTCTGCCCTCCACCTAAAACTCAACATGTCCAAGACTGAACTCCTTGTCTTCCCTCCCAAACCCTGCCCTCTCCCTGACTTTCCCATCATTGTTGACCATCCTTCCCGTCTCACAAGCCCACAACCGTGGTGTCATCCTCGACTCCGCTCTCTCATTCACCCCTCACATCCAAGCCGTCACCAAAACCTGCTGGTCTCAGCTCCGCAACATTGCCAAGATCCGCCCTTTCCTCTCCATCCAAACCGCTACTCTGCTCGTTCAAGCTCTCATCCTATCCCATCTGGATTACTGTATCAGCCTCCTCTCTGATCTCCCATCCTCCTGTCTCTCCCCACTTCAATCCATACTTCACTCCACTGCCCGGATTGTCTTTGTCCAGAAACGCTCTGGGCATGTTACTCCACTCCTCAAAAATCGCCAGTGGCTACCAATCAATCTGCGCATCAGGCAGAAACTCCTCACCCTCAGCTTCAAGGCTGTCCATCACCACACCCCCTCCTACCTCACCTCCCTTCTCTCCTTCTACAGCCCACCCCGCACCCTCCGCTCCTCTGCTGCTAATCTCCTCACCGTGCCTCGTTCTCACCTGTCCCGCCGTCGACCCCCGGCTCACATCATCCCCCTGGCCTGGAATGGCCTCCCTCCGCCCATCCGCCAAGCTAGCTCTCCTCCTCCCTTCAAGGCCCTACTGAGAGCTCGCCTCCTCCAGGAGGCCTTCCCAGACTGAGCCCCCTCCTTCCTCTCCCCCTCCTTCCCCTCTCCACCCCCCCGCCTTACCTCCTTCCCTTCCCCACAGCACTTGTATGTATGTATATATATTTGTAAGTATTTATTACTCTATTTATTTATTTATTTTACTTGTACATATTTATTCTATTTTATTCTGTTAATATGTTTTGTTTTGTTCTGTCTCCCCCTTCTAAACTGTGAGCCCACTGTTGGGTAGGGACCGTCTCTATATGTTGCCAAATTGTACTTCCCAAGCACTTAGTACAGTGCTCTGCACACAGTAAGTGCTCAATAAATACGATTGAATGAATGAATGAATGAATGATTAGCTTATTTCTACCCCTAGGATTTAGTACAGTGCCTGGCACATAGTAAGCACTTAAATACACCCGCCCCCCCCCCCCCCCACGGCACACACACACACACATAAGGACTTCATAATCTAACAATAAAGGTAGAGGAAAAGGATTGGCCACCCACATATAGGAAGAGATGAAACAATAAAGATAAGGAAAAATGCTAAATACCATAAGAGCAAAATGGCCAGTAGCTAAAGGAACTGAGATTCTGCATTTTGTGGCTCAAGATCAGCGTTGAAGGAGCTATGGCAGCAATTCTAGCAAAAATAATTAAATAAATATATAAAGAAAAAAAGTCTTACAACTAGTCAGATCTATTTATTTTGCCAAAACATTGGGGAGATTATCCCCAAGGATATCTTGGGGAGATTATCTCTCTGGCATCTTCTTGAGCAATTACATGCATTTTTTTTAGTACAATTAAGACTGCCTCAGACATTGGAGAATTTTCTCAAATAATTCA
Source organism: Tachyglossus aculeatus (assembly GCF_015852505.1). NCBI lineage: Eukaryota > Metazoa > Chordata > Mammalia > Monotremata > Tachyglossidae > Tachyglossus > Tachyglossus aculeatus. The sequence goes on from NC_052071.1 coordinate 46,550,743, forward strand.
TTCAATTGTATTTATGGAATGCTTACTGTGTGCAGAGCACTATACTAAGCACTTCTGAAAGCAATGTATTGAACTTTGTCTAAAGCAAATCAGTAAAGACTAAGACCAAAAGGATGCTTCAAACAAATGGAAAGTCAAACTTTTTCCCTGCAAAAAATACCCAGTTAAATTTATTGATTACAATAAATTTTAAATCTTCCTTCACAATCTTACCTTTCAGAAAATCCAAATTAGAAACAGCAGTGATGAACAGTGATGAATGAAAGCAAGGAAGTACAGTGCTAAGCACTTAGTATAGTGCTCTGCACACAGTAAGAGCTCAATAAATATGAGAAAGAACTCAATAAATATGAGTGATATACAATTGAATGAAGGAAGCAAAAACGGGGCCTTAATTTCCAAAGTGAATGGGGCACTAGGGAAGGTGAATTTTGTAGTGGTGAAGAGGATATGTTATCCTTAAAATGCATAAATAAATCATTGTTGCACTTTCGTACTTATCAGTTTGTGTGTATATATATATATATATATATATATATATATATATATATATAATTTACATATTTAAATACATATATCTAGCCCTTAGTACAGTACCTGGCACATAGTAAGCACTTAAAAAATACTATTTAAAAAAATACCCTCATGTAAATTAATTTGGATCCATCTCCACTGATACATTATAAACTCCTTGAGACTCCATTGTAGTCTTCCAAAAACTTAGTACTGTGTTTAGATTGTAGATACTCAGTACATATGATTTATTGCATAGGAGCAGAGTGGCCTAGTGGAAAAAGCATGGGTTTAGTAATCAGAGGACCTGGGTTCTAATCCCAGCTCCACCATTTTTCTGCTGTGTAACAAATGTATAACATATACCTAAAACTAATATCATAAAACATGCCCAGTGCTCTGTACACAGTAAGTGCCTTTCATTTGTTCACAAATCTTAGCTTCTCAGCTCCTGAAACAAGATTCACATACTCACGGAAATTGAGTACTTAGAAACATTGAAAGTCTAAAATTTTACTGTACTGGGGCAGGAAGGAACTCAATTTTTAGGGGATTTCCATTTAGACTTGTGCATTGGCCTCATCCAAGCTCTATCTGCTTTCAAAGCTTCTCCCTTACTATTTAAAGGCTTTTCACCAAAGGCTTTATAGGGAAGCAGCATGGCTTAATGGAAAGAACAGGGGCTGGCGAGTCAAAGGTCATGGGTTCTAATCTCTGCTCCACCATTTATCAGCTGTGTGACTTCGGGCAAGTCATTTAACTTCACGGTACCTTAGTTACCTCATCTGTAAAATGGGGATTAAGACTGTGAGCCCCACGTGGGACAACCTGATGACCTTGTATCTACTCCAGCGCTTAGAAAAGTGCTTGGCACATAGTAAGCGCTTAACTGCCATTACTATTATTATTATAGAGAACGCCCTACTCACACTGATGCCAGATGTACGGGGAAGTAACTCCCAAGGTTGGAAGGGCCAACTTTGGTTGTGTCTCACTAGTTGCAACCAATCAACAGTATTTAATGAGCACCTTACTATGTGCAGAGCACTGTACAAATGCTTGCTCAGGTCTCGGTCCATAGTGCTTTGCAGCTTGAGTCCAACAAAAGCAAAGTCTAATTAAATTGGCTTATCATGTCCGTTATTTGTTTCTGGCCTTAGTATTTAATTCAGGTATAAAACCGACTGAAAGATCTGATTTTCTCTCGAGGATCCTTATGGCCCTCCCCCTCTTGTCGTTCTTCCCCCTGTTGCTGCTAATTTCCAGAGAAAGAGAAAGGAAAAAAAAAAGAAATTGGTTTCGGGTAGAAGGAATGGGTCCTGCTGCTGGCACTGTATTTCCCTTGCCCTCCTTGCCACCACCTAAGTAAAACCCTCACCCCCCTTTGTCTTCTCCCCTCTTTCCATTGCAAGCCATAAAGTGGGGAAGGGGCTGCGTCCCACACTTCAGAGTTCTTTGGAGGTTGAGAGGGAGAATTGGGCTGGAAGGAGGGAAATGGACTGATAAGGGGTCTCCCTCGGTCCTGGTGGGGCTGAGAAGCAATGTGGCTTAGTGGAAAGAGCAAGGATTTGGGGGTCGGGGGGGTGATTTCGATTCCCGGCTCTGCCACTTGTCAGCTGTGTGACTTTGGGCAAGTCATTTAACTTCTCTGTGCCTCAATTCCCTCCTCTGTAAAATGGGGATTAAGACTGTGAGCCCCACGTGGGACAGCCTGATCACCTTGTATGCCCCCCATAGTAAGTTCTATGTAGTACTAGTAAGTATTCACACATAGTAAGCGCTTAACAAATGCCATCACCATAATTATTATTATTATTATTACCCCAGCACTTAGAACAGTGCTTGACACATAGTAAGTGCTTAACAAATGACATCATCATCATCATCAATCCTGGTGGGGTTAGGACATGGGAAAGGCAAAATTCTCTGGAAACAGAGCAGCCCCAAGCACCAAAAGGATCTCAGGAGCGGAGCAGCCCAAAGGAGGCTCAGGGCTAAAACCATTTTACAATTAATCAGACATATTTATTGAGTGCTTCTGTGTGCAGAGCACTGTACTAAGCGTTCAGGACAATACAATATAATAGAGTTGGTAGACATGTACCCTGTCTTTTAGAAATCTCTGACGTGTACTTTCTGTGGTTGGACTAGATACAAGATAATCAGATTGGACCTATTATCTGTCCCACAGCCTGAGCTCTGTCTCCCCCTTCTAGACTGTGAGCCCACTGTTGGGTAGGGACTGTCTCTTTATGTTGCCAACTTGTACTTCCCAAGCTCTTAGTACGGTGCTCTGCACACAGTAAGCACTCAGTAAATACGATTGATTGATTGATCGATTGATTGATTTTGGGTTTTTTGTTTTAGGGGGGAGTGGGGGACTTCTGTGTTTTTATCCAGAGGATCTCTTCAGGAAATTGAGGCACAGAAAAGCCAAATGACTTATGCAAGTTCACACAGCAGACGTAATCCTGGGTGTGAACCCTGGTCTCTTGGTTCCCAGGCCCAGGCTCTTCTCATTAGATTCTGCATGATCGCTGCCATCCCCCTGTCATCCCCCGGTCAACTTCCTGACATCCCCTTCCCCAGCTGCCGAAAAGGAAAAAGAAGAAACTTGGACTGGAATGAGTGTCAGGAAGGGTGGATCTTTGCCAGCCTGGAAAAAAAATGGTTGACAGGAACTCTTCAGAAGATATTTGAATGGGAAGCAGTGTGGCCTAGTGGAAAGAGCCCGAGCCTGGGAGTCAGAACGACCTGTCTTCTAATCCCACCTCTGTTGCCTGTCTGCTGTGTGACCTTGGGCAAGTCACTTCACATCTCTGTGCCTCAATTGCCTCATCTGTGAAATGGGGATTAAGACTGTGAGCCCCGTGTAGGACATGGATTGAGCCCAGGCTTGCGCCTACCCCAGCACTCAGTGCCGTCCCTGGCACGTTGTAAGTGCCTAAAAAATACTATTAAAAAAACAACGATGAAGAAGGCGTCACATAGGCACTAAAACTGCTGCGCCACAACTTGTCCGTTTTGCCTCGGGCTGTTCCTGCCTCTCTACCTTCTTTGGAGAAATAACAGGGAAATAATAATAATAATAACAATTGTAGTATTTGTTAAGCGCTTACTGTGTACCAGTCACTGTACTAAGCGCTGGGGTGAATATTAGCAAATTGGGTTGGACATTGTTCCTGTCCCATGTGGGGCTCACAGTCTCAATTCCCATTTTATAGATGAGGCAACTGAGGCACAGAGAAGTAATTCAATTCAAACATATTTATTGGGTGCTTACTGTGTACAGAGCACTGTACTAAGCACTTGGAAAGTACAGTTCAGCAACAAAGAGACAATCCCTGCCCACAACGGGCTCACAGGCTAGAAGGGGGGAGACAGGCATCAAAACAAGTGAACAGGCATCAATAGTATCAATATAAATAAACAGAATTATAGATATATACATATTGATAAAATAAGTAAAATTACAAATATGTACATATATACACACAAGTTCTGTGGAGCAGGAAGCGGGGTAGAACAGAGGGAGCAAGTAGGGGCAATGGGGAGGGGAGGGGAGTAGAGGAAAAGTGGGGGCTTAAAGTGACTTAGTCTACCAGAAAACACATCATACAAGGTTTGGCCCTTTAGAAGACTTCCGGACCAAGATCCTCCTAGGTCTCTAGGCCTTAATTTCCTCATAAGAATAATGAGAATAAAATACTCCATCTCCCTCTCTCGCTCCCCCTTTAAGTGTTAACCCCATATTGGACAGGGATTGTGTCTGATCTGCTTATATTGTATCGTTCCCAGGGTTTCATGTAGTGCTTGGCACGTTGTGAGTGCTTAACAAATCATCAATCAATGGTAAAGATTGATTCTTTCCCCTAATGACCTGGCCACATACTTCATCAAAACAATTGGAGCCAGCAGGTGTGATCTTCCTAAGATCTCCTCTGCTCCTCTCCAATCCCCCCCACTTCATCCACCTTTTCGATTCTCCACATATTCCCTGTAGTAACTCAAAATGAAATCTCTTGCCTCCCCTCTAAATTCACACCCTCCACCTGTGCTTCTTACCCCATCCCTTCATACCTTTTAAAAGCTCTCACTCCCGCCCTTTCTTCCCTCCTTGACTGTCATCTTCAACTGTTCACTTCAAAATGGCTTCTTCCCCACTGCTTTCAAACATGTTTATGTATCCCCTTTCCTAAAAAAAAAAACCCTCCCTTCACCCCACAGCCCCCTCCAGTTATCACCCCATCTCCCTCCTACCATTTCTATCCTAACTTCTCTAGAAAATTGATTACACCTACCATGTCCATGATTCATCTTCGATTCTCTCTTAGAACACCTCCACTCAACAGAAACAGCCCTCTCTAAGTTAACCAATGAGTCCTCACCTAATTTCCATCCTCATCCTCCTATACCTCTCAGCCGCCTGGCTTCTAATCCCACCTCTGTTGCTTGTTTGCTGTGTGACCTTGGGCAAGTCACTTCACATCTCTGTGCCTCAATTGCCTCATCTGTGAAATGGGGATTAAGACTGTGAGCCCTATGTAGGACATGGATTGAGCCCAGGCTTGCACCTACCCCAGCACTCAGTGCAGTACCTGGCACATTGTAAGTGCCTAAAAAATACTATTTAAAAAAAATAGATGAAGAAGGAATCACATAGGCACTAAAACTGCTGCATTCCAGCTCATCCGTTTTGCCTCGGGCTGTTCCTGCCTCTCTACCTTCTTTTGAGAAATGACGGGGAAATAATAATAATAGTAACAATTGTAGTATTTGTTAAGCACTTACTATGTGCCAGGCACTGTACTAAGAGCTGGGGTGAATATTAGCAAATTGGGTTGGACACAGTTCCTGTTCCACGTGTCCACCCTTGAATTCACCAACACTGACCTCTCTTGGTTCTCCTCTTATCTCTCTGACCACTCCTCAATCTCTTTTGCCGGCTCCTTCTCTGCCACCCACCCTCTGACAGAAGGGTTTCCTCAGGGCTCAATTTTAGCTCTCCTTTTCTCCTCTATACCCACTCCCTTGGAAAATATATTATGACAGATTATGGTCAAATTGGAGGCTCGGAAGTAATGGTTAGCTTGTGTTAATTAGTGGGACTTCTTTCACACATAAAATAGAATAAAGATATAACCCATACTAATTACAGCTCCAGTTTTTATATCATGTAGTAGTAGTATAAGAAGTATTTTCATTCATTCAATCATTTTTACTGAGAGCTTACTGTATGCAGAACACGGTATTAAGCGCTTGGGAAAGTACAACAATAAACAGTTACATTCCTTGCCCAAAACAAGCTTACAGTCTAATAGGGGTGGAAGGGGGAGGCGGACATCAATACGAATAAATAAAATTACAGCTATGTACATAAGTGCTTTGGGGCTGGGCAAAGGGAGCAAGTCAGGGCAAAGCAGAAGGGAGTGGGAGATGAGGAAAGGTGATGCTTAGTATTGAGGGCTCACTATATTCAAAGTCCCTTACTAAATGCTGGGAAGAAGTACCACTCTTTATGGGCTGGGAATATGACTACTAACTACGTTATATTGAATTCACCCAAGCACTTAGTACAGTGGTCTGCACACAGCAAGTGCTTAATAAGTATGGCTGATTGATAGATTGAAGTGCTTGGATGCGGTATTGATATGGTCCCTGATTCCCAAGGGTTTCACAAGTTAAGAATGAGGAGAGGTGGGGGCAGGTGGTGACCAGTGCATAAGGAAAGGCAACCAACTGACTTTAGCTTTAACCTTGACTTCCAACTCTAGGTAATCCCATCCTGGCCCTGCTCCTAAATCCCAAAAGGCAAGAACCGTAAAAAGCCAAAGGACTGTTTGCCCACCTACCTCTGTGGCAAACAGAAACTCCTTACTATCGGTTTCAAAACCCTCAATCCTACCTTACCCCACTGATGATAATAATAATAATAATAATAATAATAATAATGATAATAATAATAATGTTGGCATTTGTTAAGCGCTTACTATGTGCAAAGCACTGCTCTAAGCGCTGGGGGGGGGGGATACCAAGTGATCAGGTTGTCCCATGTGGGGTTCACAGTCTTAATCCCCATTTTACAGATGAGGTAAATGAGGCTCAGAGAAGTTAAGTGACTTGCCCAAGGTCACACAGCAGACGTGGCGGAGCCGGGATTCGAACCCATGACTTCTGACTCCAAAGCCCGTGCTCTCTCCACTGAGCCCCGCTGCTTCTCTTGCTACAGATCTCCTGCTACAGCCCAGCCCACACACTTTGCTCCTCCAACGCCAACCTTGATTTTGTCTATCTCGTCGTTGACATCTTTCCCACATCCTACCTCTAATTTGGAACTTCCTCCTCCTCCACAAAAGCTAGACCACCACTCTCCCGACTTTCGAAGTTTTATTAAAATCACAATTCCTCCTTAGAGGCCTTTCCCGACTAAACCCTTGCTTCGCCTAAGCACTTGGGACTGCATCCTTTAAGAGAAGCAGCATGGCCTAGTTGGTAAAACACGGACTTGGGAGTCAGAGGACGTGGGTTCTAACCCGGATCTGCCACTTGTCCTTTATGTGACCTTGGGCATGTCACTTAACTTCTCTGTGCCTCAGTTACTACATCTGTGAAATGGGCATTAAGACTATGAGCCCCATGTGGGACAACCTGATTATTTTGGGTCCACCCCAGGGCTTAGAACAGTGCCTGGCACATAGTAAATACTTAGCAAATACCATTATTATTATTATTATTATGCAGTTGATATTCACTCCACCTTCAGCCCCACAGCATTTGCGTATATATCTGTAATTTATTTTAATGTCTCTGTACCCCTTTAGCCTATAAAATCCTTGTGGGCAGGGAGTTTGTCTACCAATCCTATTGTACTGTCCTCTCCCAAGAACTTAGTACAGTACTCTGCCCACAGTAAATGCTCAATAAATGTATTGATTGATTGGTGAAGTGACAGCTATATATAAAGTATATATATATATATATATATATATATATATAGTTTTTTGTATTTTACATATATTTATATACATTTATATTTTATCACGCCTCTAGACTGTAAGATCATTGTGGGCTGGGAATATGTCTGTTACAATATTATGCCGTACTTTCCCAAGTGCTTAGTACAGTGCTCTGCACATAGTAAGTACTCAATAGATGCAATTGATCAATTGATTAAATATTTGTATTATATAAATGAGTTAAAAGAACAAAAACACCCTGGAGGAAGTGAGAAAGGGCACTCAGTGAGAGTGGTGAAAACCTGAAAGATACAAAAGAGCTGAGTTAGATGAAGCAAAAAAGGAAGTTCACTTGGAGAATCCGCCAGTAAAGAAATGGAATCAGAATGCCCTGGAGTTTAATGCTGCTAATAGCAGAATGCTCAGTTCCCACAATTTCTCAAATTCTTAATTTACTACTTGGACCTCTCAAGAGCTGAGAACAGTATTCTGCACATGGTAAGCACTCAATAAATATCTTTGTTGAGGGTCTCTGTACTGTAGTTTTTGTGAAGGAACAAGTGAAAAAGAATTATGACGGCAGACTGTTAGAAGTAAACGGGTAATCATCATACCCATTCTAAGGAAGAAAATTTTATGATCCAAAGTTTTGGGGGAAGGAGCCTGGAAATTAATGAAAGCATGTTTTAATGTATTTGAAGACTGAACGTTAGAGAATATTGCCAGTAAGACTCTTTATAAATGAATGAAAGCAGTTTTTCTTATTATTACTCTCGGTTTAAATATAAATATAGAAACTAAATTTTGTGATGTCTTCAATATATGTAATATGTGTTGGAGCTTTCACTTAAGAACCTTCAATAACAGGACTTTAAGTTTGCAGGAATTTTTAGTGTATTAAGGAGTTTGCTTATTATTTTCATGTACTCTGCCCTCATTGTCAGAGTTCCTTGAAATTCTGATACTTTTGCCTTTACTTTGGTTGTTTGGAATAGTTTTATTATTATCGGTGTTATTTATTATTAAAGGAAATCAATTTGGGAGCATAGCTTGGCTTGTTTCGAATCTTCCATTACTTGGAAGGATATGAAAGTGTTATGAGTTATAGTTTTCCTTTCTAAAAATCCTCCTCCACCTCCTCTGATTCTGCTCCTGTTTCATGGCTTTAGCAATCCTTGAAAGAGGGACTGAAAGCATGAATGAAGCATGGCTGCAAGTAAAGAAAGAACGAATGGGTTATGGCCCACACAAATGCATAAATAGGAAATCGGTCCTGAGGGGGAGAGGAGGGAGAAAAGCCAGAATTGCAGTGAAGTTAGGTACTACTCAGGGTAGCTGGGTGAGAGGGCAGAAAAAAAGATTTAAAGATGGGCTGGAGGGTTAGGGAAGGGTAAAGTCATGGTTCACTGTGGTCACCCAACCCTGCCCGCTTGGAAAGGAGGACTCCCACCCCCTACCCCTCCCCATTTACCCCAGTGGCCTTGCTTTCAACTAACCACCTGGTCAGGTTTCCCAGGTGGCATTCTCGGGCCTCGAGGTCCTAAGCCTTTCTTAACCCCATGCGGGCAGGGAACATGTCTACCAACTGCTATATTATATATATATATTCTCTCTCTAGTGCTTAGTACAGTGCTGTACACACAGTAAGTGTTCAATGAATTCAAATGATTGATCCTGGCCTTCCTCGGTGACATAATCCCAGTAATGCAAGACAGAGCTTCTGGGGCAGAGATTTCTCTGGAGCCCAAAAATGACACAGAGAGGGTGCCACCCTACAGGCAAATGGATAATAGTGGAAAGGAGCTGAAGGCTGCAGAGGTTGGCACTGTTTATGGAATGATTTGTCCAGGGGTCAGCAATAAAATTATGGCTGTAGGCCCTGGCTTCTTGGGAGAGATCGTCATTATTACTACTACTTTTACTACTACTACTACTGCCTATGATAATGATGATCAATCAATCAATCAATCGATTGTATTTATTGAACGCTTACTGTGTGCAGAGCACTGTACTAAGTGCTCGGGAAGTACAAGTTGGCAACATATAGAGACGGTCCCTTCCCAACAGTGGGCTCACAGTCTAGAAGGGGGAGACAGAGAACAAAACAAAACATATTAACAAAATAAAATAAATAGAATAGATATGTACAAGTAAAGTAAATAAATAGAGTAATAAATACGTACAGACATATATACATATATACAGGTGATGATGATAATAATAATAATATAATAATAACAATAGAACACTGAGTTCCTGGTGAGCACTCTTCTACGTACTGGGGTAGATATAAGATAATGAGGTAGGACATAATCCCTGTCCCACATGGAGCTCACAGTCTAAGTAAGAGGAAGAGCAGATTTTACAAATGAGAAAACCAAGACACAACAAAGAAGTGAAGTAACTTGCCCAATGTGACTAATGTTACATCTCATATCTGAACCCTGAGGTATTTTTTTTTGGTTCAGATATATGTAGCTGTCCTTTCACTCAAGTAAAATCTTGTTTGAAAAGTGAAATTTAGTTACAGCACTTATAAAATGCTTACTACATGCTAAGCCCTGGGGCAGATATAAAGCTGGACATAGTCCCTGAATCACAGTCTATCTCACCCCATTTTGCCCATGAGAACACTGAGCCTCGGAGGGACTAAGAGAATTGCCAAGGTCACATAGCCTGTTGCAGAGCAAGGAATAAAACTCAGGTCTCCTGGTTTCTAGTCCTATGCTTTTTTCATTAGGCCACACAGGCTGACCTCCATGAAGTTGATGAATTTCACAATGATATTACTTGCACCTTCTGGGTGCCTTTTGATTGGCCCCGAATTTAGCTGAGTTCAAGTAAAAACTTTCTCCTCCAACTTAGGCATTTCCGATATACTTCTAGAAGAGTTGCTCCAGATTCATGTTGCCACTGATGGCTGTTATAATTATTCTAATCACAACTGTGATTGGTATGCCCCTTCTCTGCTAATGGTGTAGGAGGCACAGTTATGCACGAATCTTTTGAATTTCTTGAAATTAGTTTATTCATTCAGAGACTAAATGCTAAATAATGTCATTTTTTAAATGGGTATTTGTTAAGCACTTACTATGTGCCAAGCACTGTATTAAACACTGGGGTAGATAGAAGCATCAACTGTGAGTGGAAAAATATTTCTTATTAGATTTGATTATGTCACCATCCCATCTCAGGAAGCTGAGCCTTCATGAAGAAGCAAAGTACTCTTTGGGAGAAAACTCACTCAGAGTCTAAAGTGAGATTCTGTATTAAATTATATCCCGATGTCTTGAAAGAGTTCGTTCAACTCAGGAAGTGAGTAACTGACTTCCGGAAAGTGTGAATCCAGCATACGATTAGGTCAGAATTTGCTCACATTTCTTTTCCTCAAATTTCAGCCTCAAGAGTCAACCAACGGAGCTTTTTTAAAAATAAATAATAATACTAATAATAATAGTATTTGTTGGGCACTTACTGTATGCCGGGCACTGTAGTCAGTGCTGGGGTAGATGCAACCAAATCTCCCAGGCCCATGTCTATCCACTGCTATGCTGCTTTTTATCATCAATATGGCTTTAATGTGCACAAAAATACCCAAACAATTAGGCATCAAATCTCCCGTTCTTTCCACACCAGGCAAGGCTCTTTTCAGACCCATCTTCTTTGCCTCCCCCCAGAGTAGACCGCAATTCTCCCCCTTCTAGCCTGTGAGCACATTGTTGAGTAGGGACCGTCTCCATATGTTGCCGATTTGTACTTTCCAAGCACTTAGTACAGTGCTCTGCACACAGTAAGTGCTCAATAAATACGATTGAATGAATGACTATCAGATAATCAGGTTGGACACCATCCATACCCCACATGGGCTCACAGTCTTAATTTTACAGATGAGGTAACTGAACCACAGAGAAGGGAAGTGACTTGCCCAAGTTCACACACCAGACAGGTGGTGGGGCCAAGATTAGAAGAATAATAATAGTGGAAAAAGCACTGGCTTGGGAGTCAGAAATTGTGGGTTCTAAACCCACCTCTGCCACTTGTGCGCTGTGTGACCTTGGGAAAGTCATTTCACTTCTCTGTGCCTCAGTTCCCTCATCTGTAAAATGGGGATTAAGACTGTAAGCCCCACGTGGGACAACCTGATTACCTTGTATCTACCCCAGTGTTTAGAACAGTGTCTGGCACGTAGTAAACACTTACAAATACCATCATCATTGTTATTATTATTATTATTAACAGAAGAGGTAACCGAAGCACAGAGAAGTAAAGTGGCTTGTCCAAGGTCATGCAGCAGACAATAATAATAATAATGATGGTATTTGTTAAGCGCTTACTATGTGGCAAGCACTGTTCTAAGCTCTGGGGTAGTTACAAGGTAATCAGGTTGTCCCACGTGGGACTCACAGTTTTAATCTCCATGAGGTAACTGAGGCACAGAGAACCTAAGTGACTCGTCCAAAGTCACACAGTAGACAAGGAGCAGAGCTGGGATTAGAACCCATGACGTCTGACGCCCAAGCTTGTGCTCTTGCCACTAAGCCACGCTGCTTCTCTAAGCCCTATAACAGAGATGGTAGACGCGTTCCCTGCCCACCTCGAGCTTGCAGTCTAGAGGGGGGAATCCATGGCACTGTACTCCACCTACTGCTGATTGACCGAATAATAATAATAATAGCATTTATTAAGCACTTACAATGTGCAAAGCACTGTTGTAAGCGCTGGGGAAGTTACAAGGCGAACAGGTTGTCTCACAGGGGGCTCACAGTCTTCATCCCCATTTTACAGATGAGGTAACTGAGGCACAGAGAAGTGAAGTGACTTGCCCAAAGTCACACAGCTGACAAGTGGTGGAGCTGGGATTTGAACCCCTAACCTCCGACTCCAAAGCCCGTGCTCTTTCCACTGAGCCATGTTTCATTCAATCGTACTTAATGAGCACTTACTGTGTGCAGAGCACTGTACTAAGCGCTTGGAAAGTCCAATTCGGCAACAGAGACAGTTCCTACCCAACAACGGGTTCACAGGCTAGAAGGGGGAGACAGACAACCAAACAAGTAGACAAGTGTCAGCAGCGTGGCTCAGGGGATAGAGCCCGGGCTTTGGAGTCAGAGGTCATGGGTTCAAATCCCGACTCTGCCAACTGTCAGCTTTGTGACTTTGGGCACGTCACTTCACTTCTCTGTGCCTCAGTTACCTCATCTGTAAAATGAGGATTAAGACTGTGAGCCCCCCGTGAGACAACCTGATCACCTTATGGAGAAGCAGCGTGGCTCAGTGGAAAGAGCATGGGCTTTGGAGTCAGAGGTCAGGGGTTCAAATCCCGGCTCCGCCAATTGTCAGCTGTGTGACTTTGGGCAAGTCACTTAACTTCTCTGGGCCTCAGTTACCTCATCTGTAAAATGAGGATTAAGACTGTGAGCCCCCCGTGGGACAACCTGATCACGTTGTAACCTGAACAGCGCTTTGCACATAGTAAGCGCTTCATAAATGCCATTAGTATTATTATTGTAACCTCCTCAGCGCTTAGAACAGTGCTTTGCACATAGTAAGCGCTTAACAAATACCATCAATCATTATTATTATTATTATTATTATTACCATCAATTCAATCGTATTTATTGAGCGCTTACTGTGTGCAGAGCACTGGACTAAGAGCTTGGAAAGTACAATTCGGCAACAGATAGAGACATCCCCGGCTCAGGTCTGTACAGGGTTGAGAAGGGAGGGGCACATTTTTCGCCTTCCTCTTTCCAATCATTATTATTATCATTACCATCAATTCAATCGTATTTATTGAGCGCTTACTGTGTGCAGAGCACTGGCCTAAGAGCTTGGAAAGTGCAATTCGGCAACAGGTAGAGCACGGGCTTCGGAGTCAGAGGTCGTGGGTTCGAATCCCGGCTCCGCCACTTGTCAGCTGGGTGACTTTGGGCAAGTCACTTAACTTCTCTGTGCCTCAGTTCCCTCATCTGTAAAATGGGGATTAAGACTGTGAGCCCCCTGTGGGACAACCTGATTGCCTTGTAACCTCCCCAGCGCGTAGAACAGTGCTTTGCACATAGTAAGCGCTTAATAAATGCCATTACTATTATTATTATTATTATTATTATTTTTATCCCCGGCTCAGGTCTGCACAGGGTTAAGAAGGGAGTGGCACGTTTTTCGCCTCCCTCTTTCCCCCGCCTCCGGGGTGGAGCTAGGTGCGGCAATCATATAAGCAGGCGCACACGGCTATTAGAAGCTCAGACACGCATAAACTGCCCACTTTTTGCCGTCTCCGAAGATGCCCCCTTCCCTGACCCTCGCCCTGGTCGCCTGGGCCTCGATGTGGGCCTCGACGTGGACCTCGAGCGGAGCCTCCGGGGCCTCGGAGCCAGGTAGCCTCCCCTTCCCTCCCTCTGCCCGGAGAAGCAGCGTGGCTCCGTGGAAAGACTCCAGGTTTTGGAGTCGGAGGTCATGGGTTCAAATCCCGGCTCTGCCATTTGTCAGCTGTGTGACCTCGGACAAGTCACTTCTCTGGGCCTCAATTCCCTCATCTGTGAAATGGGGATTAAGACTGTGAGCCCCCCGTGGGACAACCTTGTAACCTCCCCAGCGCTTAGAACAGTGCTTTCCACAATAAATGCCATCATCATTATTATTACCCCTTCCCCTTCCCCACAGCACTTGTCTCTACTTGTACATATTGATTACTCTATTTTATTAATCAGGTGTATATAGCTCTGTTTATTCTGATGGTATTGACACCTGTCTACTAGTTTTGTTTTGTTTTCTGTCTCCCCCTTCTAGGCTGCGAGCCCGTGGTTGGGTAGGGACGGTCTCTATATGTTGCCGATTTGTACTTCCCAAGCGCTTAGTACAGTGCTCCGCACACAGTAGGCGCTCAAGAAATACGATTGAAGAGAAGCAGCGTGGCTCAGTGGAAAGAGCCCGGGCTTTGGAGTCAAAGGGCATGGGTTCAAATCCCGGCCCCGCCAACTGTCAGCTGTGGGACTTTGGGCAAGTCACATAACTTCTCTGTGCCTCAGTTCCCTCATCTGTAAAATGGGGATTAAGACTGTGAGCCCCCCGTGGGACAACCTGATCACCTTGTAACCACCCCAGCGCTTAGAACAGTGCTTTGCACATAGTAAGCGCTTAATAAATGCTATTATTATTATTATTATTATTATTATTATGAATGACAGGACCAGCCGCGGGCAGGGCAGGCTGCTCCCAAGCTGTCCACTCCCAAGCACTCCTCGCCTGTCCCAACTTGGTGGTGGCCAGTCCTAGCCCAGACCCCGGACATCCGGACCTCGGGGAGCGGGGCTAGTAGGGCCTAGAGGAAGGAAAGGGCCGGGGGCAAGGTGGGAGAAATACGAGGTCCGGAGACTGTGAGCCCGTTGTTGGGTAGGGACCGTCTCTATCTGTGGCCGATTTGTACTTCCCAAGAGCTTAGCACAGTGCTCTGCACACAGTAAGCGCTCAATACATTTATTCTGATGGTATTGACTCCTGTCTAACTATTTCGTTTTGTTGTCCGACTCCCCCTTTTGGACCGTGAGCCCGTTGTTGGGTAGGGACCGTCTCTGTGTGTTGCCGATTTGTACTTCCCAAGCGCTTAGTACAGTGCTCGGCACATAGTAAGCGCTCAATAAATACGAAAGAATGAATGAGAAGGAAGAGGGGCGAAGGGGTAGGAGACAGAGAGGGGGGAAGGGTGTGGGAGATTGCTGTGTGAACGGGGAAGGGGGAGGGGTTTGGGAGACTGCAGTGTGAACTTGGACAAACCGCCTAACTTCTCAGGGCCTCAGTGACCTCATCTGTAAAATGGGGATTAAGACGGTGAGCCCCACGTGAAACAACCTGATTACCTTGTATCTATCCCAGTGCTTAGAACAATGCTTGTCACATAGTAAATGCTTAACAAATACCATCACTATTATTATTATTCTCTGTTCCCTCATCGGTAAAAAGGGGATTAAGACGGTGAGCCCCACTTGGGACAACCTGATTACCGTGTAGCTACCCCAGCGCTTAGAACAGTACTTGGCACATAGTAAGCGCTTAACAAATACCACTATTATTATTATTATTATGTGTGCAGCTGGGGATGACAGGGGCGGGAGAAAGGAGAGGGCTGAGGGGAAGTGGGGCAGGGGGGCAGTCCGGGGACGGGGGTGATGGGGGGAGGGGCGGAGAGTGGGAGGTGGGTGAAAGATATCTCTATATGTCTTCCCTTTTAGACTGTGAGCCTACTGTTGGGTAGGGACTGTCTCTATATGTTGCCAACTTGTACTTCCCAAGCGCTTAGTACAGTGCTCTGCACACAGTAAGCGCTCAATAAATACGATTGATTGACTGATTGATTGATGTGTCTATATAATAATAATAATGACATTTGTTAAGCGCTTACTATGTGCAAAGCACTGTTCTAAGCACTGGGGGGATACAAGGTGATCACATTGTCCCACGTGGGACTCAAAGTCTTCATCCCCATTTTACAGATGAGGTAACAGAGAAGTTAAGTGACTTGCCCAAGGTCACATAGCAGACATGTGGGGGAGCCGGGATTAGAACCCACGACCTCTGACTCCCTCCTTCCACTGAGCCACGCTCTTCTCTATATGTCTCTCGATAATAATAATGATAGTATTTGTTAAGCGCTCACTATGTGCCAGGCACTGTTCTAAGCGCTGGATGTCTCTATATGTTGCCGATTTGTACTTCCCAAGCGCTTAGTACAGTGCTCTGCACACAATAAGGGCTCAATAAATACGACTGAATGAATGAAAGATATGGGGAGGTGGGGGCGGGGTGGAGAGGGGGAAGATGGGTTGGGCTGGCCTCGCAGGTAAAGGGTCCCACTGGGTAAAGTCTGGGACCCTTCAGGGAGATTAAGGGGGAAAGGGCTGGCTGCGAGCTGTCCTCGTTTGACCCCCTGATCTTCCTTCCCCCTGCAGCAGCAGCAGCAGCTTCAGGAGTTTCAGGAGCTGCAGGAGTTGCAGCAGCAGCCCAGAAGGTTACCTGTGCCGCAGGCGGCCCATGCTACCTGGGGGTCTCCGGGCAGGTGTCCCCCGGCCAGATGTTGCAGTGGAAAGTCGGGGAGCTGAAGGTGATGGTGATGTACCCCTCGGCTCCTCCAGAAATCCACAGGCCTTTCAGAGAACGGTTCCATGGCCAGCAGGACTCGAGGCTGCTCATTGACCCCTGCAAGCCGGAGGACAGCGGCAACTACACTCTGGTGGTCAGCCCGGGCCAGCAGCCCCTCCAAATCTGTCTCCATGTCATCAGTGAGTCAGTTGACCATCCCCATCTTTCCCCTCCCACCTTTCTCCCACCCTGCCACGGCTCCTCCTAAGTGACTATTTGGCAACTAGCAGGTCTCTTAAGAAGCAGCGTGGCTCAGTGGAAAGAGCACGGGCTTGGGAGTCAGAGGTCGTGGGTTCTAATCCCGGCTCTGCCACTTGTCTGCTGTGTGACTTTGGGCAAGCCATTTCACTTCTCTGTGCCTCAGTCCCCTCATATGTAAAATGGGGATTAAGAATGTGAGCCCCACGGGGGACATCCTGATTACCTTGGATCTACCCCAGCGCTTAGAACAGTGCTTGGCACATAGTAAGCGCTTAACAAATGTTATTATTATTGTTATTAACTGAAAGTGCAGAGTCCCAGGCCTACAGTTACATCCGCTCCAGAACAGAAACTATCATAATCTTCCTCTCTCCGACTTTCTTTCTTTCCCCTCCCTTCCCCTTTATTTCCTTCTCCCTTTACCCTCCTCCTTTCTCTTCACTATTTCCCTCTTTCCTTCTCCCTTTTTCCCCATTCATTTATTCTCTCCCTTCTTACTATATTACTCCTTGCCCCCTCTTCTCTTCTCTCTGGGCAGAAGGAAAGGACCTGTAGCCTGGGTCAATCTAGCCCCCCAGCCAAACCCAAGCCAGGGTGTATTGCGAATCAAGATGGAAGGTTTTCCTTTGGAACTGGAACAGTGTGTCTCAGGGGCCCTCCCAGAGGTGAAGAAACAATAAATCAGTATAGCCCCTGGCCCAGAGGCCAAGACAATTGCCTAGTGTCTGAAGTTTATCTCTGTTCCAGAGCCCTTAGCGCTGCCAGAAATCATGCTCAGTTATTCTGAGGGAAACACCATTGCTCAGCTCACCTGCCGCGTGGCCGTGGGAACAGCAGATAAGTATGACTGGAAAAAGAATGGGAAGCCCCTCTATGCCGATGACCACCACCAGTTCTCTCGGAACAAAAGCGTGGTACAGATCACCAACGTGACCCAGATCGATGAGGTCTCTTACTCCTGTAATGTCAGCAATGAGGTCAGCTGGATCGAGACCATCCTTCAGTTACAAGCCCCAGGTAAGCGAGGATTTCTGTTAGCCAGTACTGAGAACGGGTGAGTATCTTTTTCCTGGGTTTGGTAAATTTCCCACTGTAAATCAAACAATTGTATTTATTGAGCATTGACTGTGTGCAGAGCACTGTACTAAGCGCTTGGGCAAGTACAATATAATAATAATGATAGCATTTGTTAAGCATTTACCATGTGCAACACACTGTTCTATGCAATGGGGTAGATACAATCATCATGATGGCATTTATTAAGTGCTCACTATGTGCAAAGCACTGTTCTGAGCGCTGGGGTAGATGCTAGGTAATCAAGTTGTCCCACGTGGGGCTCACAGACTTAATCCCCATTTTCCAGATGAGGGAACTGAGGCCCCGAGAAGTGAAGTGACTTGTCCAAAGTCACACAGCTAACAAGTGGCAGAGCCGGGATTCAAACCCATGACCTCTGACTCCAAAGCCCAGGCTCTTTCCACTGAGCCATGCTGCTTCTCTACACAGACTTCATCACCATTTTACAAATGAGGGAACTGAGACCCAGAGAAGTTAAATGACTTGCCCAAAGTCACACAGCTGACAAGTGGCAGAAGCAGGATTAGAAGCCATTAACTTTGACTCACCCAATCACTCAATTGTATTTATTGAGCGCTTACTGTGTGCAGAGCACTGTACTAAGCACTTGGGAAGTACAAGTTGGCAACGTACAGAGTCGGTCCCTACCCAACAGCAGGCTCACGGTTTAGAAGGGGGAGACACTCCTTCCAACAGAGTTAGAAGACATGTTTGCCTGCCCATAACAAGCTCTGTGAGGATTTGAAGAATCTGGGGGTCACTCTGGGGTCATCCTCCACATTTAGCCAAATTGTGGCCTAGAAAAATTGCCCAGTCTCTTTTATAATCCGAATCCCAGTAGAAAGGCCCAACTGTCTCCTTGCTCCCAGGGGAACCCTTTTGCTGCCTAGTTGCTGCTCTCTTCTCTACCTGTTCCGTGGGCAAAGGGTGTGATGGAGAATCCAGCGTCTACATGGTTTCTCTTATACTATCTATTTGTGTACAAGAGAGGCATTGGAGAAAGAAATGAGGGGGATATAAGAAAAAAAAATCTTCCAGTGAAGAAAGAAACTGCTGCTATTTTTTCCAGTGTGTCAAACCTGCCCCCGTACAATACTCCAAAGTGAAGTATAATGAAAAATAGTAGTTCAGGAGTGTAATATAACAGAGGAATATCCCATAAATTTTTCAAATGCCTCTGACCCTATTTGTTCTCTGCACTTTTTCTCCCCCATTTTCATGAGAGAGAACTAAAATGCATAAAGAAAAACACGAACAAAGAATAAGACCAAGCTGCATCTCATTCAGCAGCGTGGCTCAGTGGAAAGAGCATGGGCTTTGGAGTCAGAGGTCAAGGGTTCAAATCCCGGCTCCACCAATTGTCAGCTGTGTGACTTTGGGAAAGTCACTTAACTTCTCTGTGCCTCACGTACCTCATCTGTAAAATGGGGATTAAGACTGTAAGCCCCAAGTGGGGCAACCTGATCATCTTGTAACCTTCCCAGCACTTAGAACAGTGCTTTGCACTTAATTAAGCGCTTAATAAATGCCATCATCATCATCATCATCATTATTATTATTATTATTATTATTAGTGGTAGTTCCCATTAGGCTGCCTATGCAGAGAGAAGGCAGAGTCATTTCCTATGGATTCAGCCAGTGGTAATTCTGTAACCCGAGTTCATCTTTAGCTGTGGTTGCCAGACAAGCAGAGTGATCTTGGCACCTTCAGTAGGTAATCAGTGGTATTTACTGAGTACGTTGTGGAGAGCACTTATACAAAGAGCTCAAGAGAGAACAGTGCAATAGAGTTGGTAGACACGATCCCTGCTCACGAGGAGTTTGCAGTCTGTGATATTCTATGCAACAGTCCAAATATATTCAGCTTTTCAACTGCCCTTATAAGTCTTTGAAAGTAAGATTAGTTTTCTTTTAAACACACGAAAAATATTTTTTTCAACAGGGTAGCAGGATCAGAAGCATTACAAACGGAATTTGCCATGGATTTTGATCCTAATGGTTCCAGTTGCAATAGGTAAGTAACCTGAATGAGATTTATAAAATCCAGATTGATTCTGAAGTTCCTTATTATGACGACACATAGGTCTTCCATGCTCATAAATGTGCTTATCGATTGTCTCTGGGTCTTATTTAGAACTCCTAGCATCTGTGACTTCTAAATTTGCATGCTCAAGGCCTAGTACAGTACTCAGTTGTTCATAATAACAACAGTGGTGATATTCATTAAGAACTTACTATGTGCCAAGCACTGTGCTAAGTGTTGGGGTTGATGCAGAAAAATCAGGACAGTCCCTGGACCACACAGGGTTTATAGTCTGAGGGAGGGAAAATGGGAATTTTTTTCTCATTTTACAGATAAGACAAATGAGGCCCAGAGAAGTTAAGTAAGGTCACCGAACAGGTCACGCAACAGGCAATGGCAGAACAAAGATTAGAACCCAGATCTCTGATTCCCAGTCCTGTGCTCTTTCCTCTAGCCCATGTTGCTTCTCCAGGTAATTATAAGGATCCTTTCTTTGTTCTTTTTTAAGGAATATTCTTATATGTAAAAAGAAGGAGAGAAACGGCATATGAAGAATCTGCCAGGGACCATCCTACTTTGCTCAGCCCTCCTTCGTGACCCCGTCATTCAGGGCATTACAGCTGTGTAGATAACCCCATTTATTTATATTAATGTCTGTCTCCCCCTCTAGACGGTAAACTTATTGTGGGCAGGGAATGTCTGTTTATTGTCATATTGTACTCTCCCAAGCATTTAGTACAGTGCTCTGTACAAAGTAAGCATTTGATAAATATGACTAAGTGAATGAATAGGAGGGACTTTTTCATCTCAATATGGACTGAAATTGCCAAACTCTATCTCAAGCACAATTGCAAATACATATATATAGCCTCCTACTTTCTAGAAGTTCTATTTGAAATAGAGGTTCTACTTGAGAATGACATTTTCCAGTCAAAGCTTTGTGGGTGTCAAGATTCAGTGTTTACTCCACCAGCAGTGAGGCAGTACCCATTTTGTGGAAAAGCAGTAATAGTTTTTTGTTGTTGTTTTTATTTTTTAATGACATTTGTTATGCACTTACTATGTATTGGCACTGTGCTACGTGTTGGGGTAGATACAAGATTGTCATGTTGGACAGTCTGACCCGCACCCGGCACAGGGTTCACAGCATTAATCCCCATTTTACAGATGAGGAAACTGAGGCACAGAGAAGTTAAGTCACTGGCTCAAGGTCACACAGCAGACAAATGGCTGAGCTAGGATTAGAACCCAGGTCCTTCTGACCCTCAGGCCCATGCTCTTTTCACTAGGCCATGCTGCTTCCCTACTTAAGTTGAAATGACCAAGATACTTCATAGTACTTCTATCTGAATTTGTATACTTAAATCTGAATTTAGCAAATTGGTGTCACTCTTGGAAACTTGGAGCCAAAATGAGCACTGAAATGAAGGCACATCAGATTAAAGAAAATAAAATATGATACTGAATATGTATTCTGACAATGTAGATTGCAATTAAAGAATCAATGCATTTTCACTATGCTTTGCTTTTGTCTCTCCTGCCCAGCTCTTGCTCTTACCTTTGCCTGGCCCAAAACATGCTTCCACTTCATATCCCACAGACCACTGTTTCTTCTGTTTTTATAGCTCTTCTGAAATCCCAGCTCCTGCACCAGGCCTTCCATGATTATTTTTTACTCTTCCCAACTGCCAATGCAGCACTCCTGAGCCTCCTAAGCACATAACTCACAGTGCGGCCCAGTGGAAAGAGTACCGGCCTGGGTCAGAGCAGTTGGGGTTAAATTCTGGCTCCATTAATAATAATAATAATGGCATTTATTAAGCACTTACTATGTGCAAAGCACTGTTCTAAGTGCTGGGGAGGTTACAAGGTTGTCCCACGGGGAGCTCACAGTCTTAATCCCCATTTTACAGATGAGGGAACTGAGACTGAGAGAAGTAAAGTGACTTGCCCAAAGTCACACAGCTGACAATTGGTGGAGCCGGGATTTGAACTCATGACCTCTGACTCCAAAGCCCAGGCTCTTTCCACTGAGCCACGCTGCTTCTCCTTACTTGCTGGGTGATGCTGGACAAGTCATTTAACTTCCCCGTCCCTCAGTCCCTTCATCAGCAAAATGAGGATTCAATTCCCATTCCCACTTCTACTTATTCATTCATCCACTCATTGTTGTATTTATTGAGCGATTACTTTGTGCAGAACACTCTACTAAGCACTTGGAAAGTACAAATCGGCAACATATAGAGACAATCCCTACCCAACAGTGGGCTCACAGTCTAGAAGGGTGACAGACTGTGAGCCCCATATGGGACCTTATCATCTTGTATCTACCTCAGAGTTTAGTACAGTGTTTTGTTCATTTTAAGCACTTAAACAAATACCACAATTATTATTATGGGCGGGGATGATGCCTACCAACTTTTTTGTATTGCACTCTTCCAAGTGCTCGGTATAGTGTTCTGAACACAGTAAGCGCTCAGTAAATATCACTGGATGATTGATAAATGTTTTACATATTTACATATTTTATTACTTCCTCCTACTTAGGGTCTTTCTCCTTCACTAGCATGTAAACTTGATGACAAAAAGCTTGATATTTTACTGTACTCTAAGCACTTTGTGAATGTTTTTCATACACTAGGTACTCATACTGTGATTCATATGTGTACTTTAAGTAATATGCTATTAAACATGAAAATAAATGACTATGGAAGTTACAAGACAACTTGTGTTGAAATTTTTTAATTTACTTATGATAAAATTTGGCAGATATGTCACCTAATTTATAAACTATTATGGTTCCAAGAAAATAAAAGTTTATGGAAAACAGCATTAAATGAACCACAACTTCCCATGGGAAAAAATGTAAAGTTAATTGTGTATCCATAGAGTTTTCTTGGTAAAAATACGGAAATGGTTTACCACCGCCTCCTTCCACGCAGTCAACTTGAGTCTCCGCCCTCAACTCTCTCCCATGCCACTGCTGGACGGCACAGGTAAATTTTCAAAACTTTCTGGATCCACTTCCAGACCGACTGCAGGTGGAGGTGGGGTGTTCTGGGAGAGGTGTATCCATGGTGTTGCTTTGGGTCAGAGATGACTCGACAGCATAAGACAAGTTAATGGTAGCCTGTAAGCTTCGTATGGGAAGAGATGGTGTCTAAACAATTCTGTGGTATTGTACTGTCCCAATCAATCAAGCAATTGTATTTATTGAGCACTTACTGTGTGCAGAGCACTGTACTAAGCGCTTGGGAAGTACAAGTCGGCAACATATAGAAACGGTCCCTACCCAACAGTGGGCTCACAGTCTAGAAGGGGGAGACAGAGAACAAAACCAAACATACTAACAAAATAAAATAAATAGAATAGAAGCCCGGGTTCTTTCCACTGAGCCACACTGCTCCTCAAGAAGCGCTCAACAAGTGTGTGTGGGGGGGGTGAATGAATGATAGGAAAGGGGGAGCTTAGTGAGGGAAGACCTCCCTCCCTCCCTGACTGAGGAGGCCCCAAGCTCACTTAGTACAGTAGCCTGTACACAGCAAGTACTCAATAAACACCACTGCTTGATTATTCCGTTCCAAAGATCCAAAACCTTGAACAATAAAAATATTTTAAAAACAAGTAAAACACAACAGTTGCCAATCAAATACCTATGTATGTACTAATCAGAGACTTTGAATTAGAACTTTTTGTTTTTCTTTGTAAATGCAGCATTTCTCTCAAGGTGTTATTCAAGTGAGAAGCAGCATAGCTCAGTGGAAAGAGCACGGGCTTTGGAGTCAGAGGTCATGGGTTCACATCCCGGCTCCACCAACTGTCAGCTGTGTGACTTTGGGCAAATCACTTAACTTCTCTGGGCCTCAGTTACCTCATCTGCAAAATGGGGATTAAGACTGTGAGCCCCCCGTGGGACAACCTGATCACCTTATAACCTCCCCAGCGCTTAGAACAGTGCTTTGCACATAGTAAGCACTTAATAAATGCTTATTATTATTATATTATGCTTATCATTATTATATTTCACAACCTATTCTGCCAAGTGGCATCTTGTGCTAACAATGTCTTTGCCTATGTACATCAGTATTAGCCATGCTAAATTGAAAATACTCTAATCAATCTATTCAAGTTGGTCAAAATGCTTCAAAGGGAGGGGAAGGGAGTGCTTAGATCAAAATAAACTTTGTATCTCCAAGGTAGAGAATCCTGTAAGTAGTGTCAGCATTAGGATTCCAAACCTAATCACTCAAGTGCTAAATGACAGAGTTCTAGATTGCTGTGAAAATATATCTTAAGGTTATCCATACTCAATTGAAATACAGAAAAGTCATTCTTCAGCATGACCTTTGGGGAAAAAATAGGTCTACAGTGTTTGAGTTAGACACATATTTTAATAATAATTGTGGCATTCATCAAATGCTTACTATGTGCCAAGCATGGTACCACCATCGACCTCTCGCCCACATTCTGCCTCTGGCCTGGAATGCCCTCTCTTCTCAAGTCCAACAGACACTGAATCTCCCCATCTTCAAAGCCTTATTGAAGGCAGAACTCCTCCAAGAGGCCTTCCCTGACTAAGCCCCCCACTTTCCTTTTCTGTCACCCTACTGCGTCGCCGTGACTTACTCCTTTTATTTATCTCCACTTCCAGCCCCACAACACTTATGCACACATCTCATCTGTAAAATTGGGATTAAGATTGTGAGCCCCACTTGGGACAACCTGATCACCTTGTATCTACCCCTGTGCTTAGCACAGTGCTTGGCACATAGTAAGTGCTTAACAAATACCATCATTATTATTACAGTCTATTACTACTACCAATAATAATGATGACATTTGTTAAGTGCTTATTACGTGCCAAGCACTATTGAATGAATAGGAAGACAAAAAAATGGGGCGGGGGAGGAGCTAAAACAGATCTGGAATGTTTATGCTACTCCAGATGGTTTCCACCATTCACGCCCCCGCCAACCCGGGGAGTCTAGGATAGCTGATGATCCCTCCCCATAATCCAGGCCTGCCACAGACTAATTGTCCCCTCCCCACCACCCATGCACCGAAGATTTGGGACTGTCCGGAAAAGGAATCGACAACCCCCTGACCACTCTGACCCGTCCGCACCAGGGACAACCGATTCCTGCACAAAGAAGCAGGCCTGTGATTCACCCTAGGCTGTGACTAACAGTGTATCAACAGTGACCCACTCACAACTAGCCCTCGTCCATTCGACGCTTTATTATCTTTTCATCAAGCACTGTCCAGTTGCTTCCCATTCATAACAACTCTATGCCTGTATTTTCTCCAGGACATCCTGTCTTCAGCCATAAACCACAACCTTTTTGATGGTTCTTCCGTTATCTTTGTTATGGTCTCTATCCATCTAGCTAGTCTGCCTCTATTATGTTTTCCCTGGACATTTCCTAGCATTCGTTCATGCATTCATTGAATCACTTCATTCTTTCGATTCATTCAGTGGCTTCTTCCCCACTGCTTTCCAACATGCGTATGTGTCCCTTATCCTAAAAAAACTCAAACATCCCTTAACCCCAAAGCTCCCTCCACTTATTTCCCAGCTCCCTTGTATCATTTCTCTCCAAACTTCTTGAGAGAGTTGTTGACAGCTGCTCTCTCCACTTTCATCTATCTTACCACCAACCCCTTTCCCACATCCTACCCCTAGCCAGGAACTCCCTCCCCTCCATATAACCCAGACCACTCATTCATTCATTCGATCGCATTTATTGAGCACTTACTGTGTGCAGAGCACTGTCTTAAACACATGGGAAGTACAAATCGGCAACATATAGAGACGATCCCTACCCAACACCACTCTCTCCTCCTTCAAAGTCCTTTTTTCCTCAATTCTCTCTCCCTCCTATATGCATTTTGATCTGTGACCTTTGGACATTTGATATTTGCCCCAGCCCCAACCCAACACATCTATAATTATATATTGAAAATAACTTATTCATATTAAAGCCTGTTCATCCTCTAGACTCTAAGTTGGTTACAGGCAGAGAATGTGTCTGCTAATTGTGTTGTACTCTCCCAAATGCTAAGTGCTCATTAAATACCATTGATTGATATATAAGCCTCAATACATTTACATAAACTGCCATAAACATACAATATGTATTTATAAACATCTATATACTTATATACTTATAAGTATATATAAGTACTGGGTGTTCATACTCACAATTCAGCACTTGAAACAGGACATCTTTCAAGCTTATAGAGTGAGTCCCAGCAGGAAGAAAGAAAAAGAAAGAAAAAGGGAAGGGAAGGGAAAGAAAGGGAAGGGAAGGGAAAGGATGGGAAGGGAAGGGAGGAAAGGAAGGGAAGGAAGGAAAAGAAAGGAAAGAAAGAAAGGTCCCACTTCTGTATTTAAAGCTTTAGCCTGGGCTGCTGATTGGAGTTCATTCCAGTGGACTGTGGGAAATGTATCTCATAGCTAACAGGTGTTGCAAGAATAAATTTCCGTCTTCTCCATCAGTCTCTTGACCTCAGTTCTGCCTATAATAGGGGCCTGAACATTTTCACAACTAGGCTCTGCTCTGATGGAAGACAATTACTTTAGTATTTTATTTATAGACAATAATTTAATTGAAACATTAAATGAGGAAACAAATTGTATGCTCAGAACAAAAAAACAAATTGATGTTATCTAAATGACTTTTGGTTCAATAAGATGATTCCATCTAACAAAAAAAATGAAATATTCTGATAACTACAAATTTCAAGTTAAAGTTTATTTAAAATGTTCATTGATCAATTTTGTTATTTTTAATTGCTGCCTATTTTTGTAAATTTTTCATATATTATTTTGGCAAACAATTATGTTATTTGTGAAGTATTTACTATGGACCAAACACTGTACTCAGCACTGTGGTAGATAGAAGTTTATTAGGTTGGACACAAGTCTCCAACTTATAAAAGGGGGCATGGAATCACCTTACCTATTAAGGGTTAGGTTTCCCTTAATATTTCTTCATTAATGTATCTATTTTTAATGGTATTCGTTGTTGTCATAAGCCATCGAGTCATTTCCAATTCATGTCGACCTATTAGACATGTTTTCTCCAGAAATGGTATTGCTTAGGTGCTTATTATGTGTCACAGGCTGTTCAAAGTGCTGGGATAGATACATGAAAATCAGGGTAGAAAAGGTCCCTGACCCACAAAGGGCTCAAAGTCTAAGATGGAGGATTTAATATCCATTTGCAGATAAATTAAGTGAGGCACAGAGAAGTTCAGTGACTTGCCCATGGTCACATAATAATAATAATAATAATAAAATGCAGGTATTTGTTAAGCACTTACTATGTGCCAAGCCCTGTTCTAAGTGCAGGGGTAAACATAAGGTAATCAGGTTGTCCCATGTGGGGCTCACAGTCTTAATCCCCCTCTTACAGATGAGGTAACTGAGGTCCAGAGAAGTTAAGCGATTTGCTCAAAGTCACACAGCTGACAAGTGGTGGTCAGGATTAGAACCCATGACCTCTGACTCCCAAGCCCGTGTTCTTTCCACTAAACCACACTGCTTCCTCTAAACCTTCTGATCAACACTGGACAAGTGGAAGACCCGGATTAGAACCCAGGACCTCGCACTCCCAGGCCCATGCTCTTTCAACTAAGCCACAGTGCTTCTCAGTGATTCTTATAAGAATCAGTAAGACCACTATGTCATAGTAGAGATCGAACATATCTCAGTTAGGGAGTTTTATTTTGATTAACCAGTTTGCAAATTGCAGTTTTGTGAACCCAACACTAATAATCTGGAATCCATAGCTCCTCTGGGATTTATCCTATTAAACAATCATAATGAATGATTATGGTATTTATCAAATATTTTGTGCCAAAAAACTATGCTAACCATTGAGATCAACATAAAATAATTACATAAGAAACGGTCGCTGTCCCATAGGGAGTCACGTAACTTGGGGGCTCTGCCAGTCCTTTGAATGCTCAGGCGGTTCCATGAATCTCTTGAATTGTTCTGTTCAGCTACTCACAGATGACTGATGGATGATGATGGAGTTTCTCATTAAGAATGACAGGTGAACCTATAACTTGAGACTTCAGGCCCGAACACCTGTGCAAAAGAATTAATTATAATGACAGTGGTTTGTGTTACCCCACCAACAATCCTTCACCCCTGCCTGGCAGAGAGCAAAGACAAAGGAAGCAGACAGGGTTGCAAAAAATTGCGAAGACCTCAGAAAGCCTTTTTACTTGAAGGATTAATTTATGACCCAAGTGGCCACAACTCAGTGCCATTGCTGTGCCACAGCACCATAACCTAGGAGGCAGTTGCCTCTGCTAGAATAATAATAATAATAATAATAATAATACTAAGAATCTTAGTTTTGTTAAGCACTCACCATGTGCTAGGCACCATACTAAACTCTGGGGTGGGTACAAGCAAATCGGGTTGAACGCAGTTCCTATCTCACATAGGGCTCGCAGTCTCAATCCCCATTTTACGGATGAGGTAACTGAGGCCCAGAGAAATGAAGAGACTTGTTTTGCCTCCCACGTCTGGCAGCTCTAGGAGGCTGAAGCTCCTTAGGTGGAAACCTTCATCACTGATAGCCAGAGTAAGCACTGCCTGGCTTGCAGAACTGGAACTAGAATCCTGGTCTCCTTATTTCCAGAGCTGTTGGCTGTCTCTAGACTCTAAGACCGCTGCAGACAGAGAATGCATCTATGAACTAAGTACCCACCCAAGCACTTAGTGTAGTGCTCTGAATACAGTAAGTGATCAATAAATACAATTGATTGATTTTTCCCTGGGCCAATATTTTATGAGAAGGATCTCACTGTTATTAGCATCATCTGTGAAAATGAAGAACATTCTTCTCTCTCCACTGTACCATGCACATGAATCATTAAAAGAGGACCCAGGTGGTTCTTACAATTCACCAACAATAACATTTCTTGACGACAGAGATTTTGTACTAGGGTTTACATTTTTTTCATATGACATTGTTCAGTATTCTGAGGTCAGAAAAAATAAAAGTGCTTCTCATGGGTATAGCTTACTCCCAAGGGAAAGGCTTAGGAACAGGGGAGAATCTGGGTGTCTGAGGGTCTCCTTTATTGAGGTATCTCCCAACCCGGACAATAGAGAGATCTGATTGGTGAGTGATGTTCACCGGGACATAAGGAAATTATTTTTCATTTCATCTTTCCCTTGGAGAATAATCTTCGATTCCTACAAAACTTCAGGGCCTCAGGGTGTACATGTACCCGCGAAACTTACCCATGAAAGTTATGGCCAAGGAAAAGAGCAGCTCAATCAGTATTGTGTACCAGGGCATGGCCTCCTGGGGTGACAATCCTGTTGATGGAATAAGAAAGTTCACTTTAATGATAACCTCAGAAAATCTCACACCCTGTATTAAGAATTTAAATTACTTTTGGCTTTACAGCCCTTAAGAGGACTCTATCCAGCTCTTCCAATATGCTCTGGGCAAGTGTCAGGCTGTAAACCTCCAATTCTGAGGTGGCAGGTTTCTGGTCCCCTGAAAACACTTAACTCAGCTTGGTCTGGGTTCACTCTTTGCATGCAATTTTAATTATTTCTGAAGATGGAATACAGACTGATCTCTGAGAGGGTTGGAATGGTTTTTTTTCCCCTGTGTGATTTGATTCTATTGAAGAACCAGCCTTGAGAAGCAGCATGGCCTAGTGGAAAGAGCATGTCTTTGCTATTTGTCTGCTGTGTGACCTTGGACAAGTCACTTACCTTCTCTGGGACACAGTTCCCTCATCTATAAAATGGGGATTAAGACTGTAAATCCCATGTGGAACATGGACCGTGTCCAACCTGATTAGCTTGTATCTACCCCAGTGCTTAGTACAGTACCGATCACATAGTCAGCACTTAATGAATACCATTAAAAACAAATAAAAAGCAATGCACCATCACCAACTGGAGGACAGAAAGGCCATTAATTGGCATGTCAAGGGCACCTCCCTATAAAATCTAACGCCTGTGTCCTCAGTCAAGAAAGATGTCCCGGATCTCCGGTTCTTACCATCTCCAACTCTAAACATTCATTCATTCATTTAATCGTATTTATTGAGCGCTTACTGTGTGCACAGCACTGTACTAAGCGCTTGGGAAGTACAAGTCGACAACATATAGAGACGGTCCCTACCCAACAACGGGCTCACAGTCTAGAAGGGGGAGACAGACAACAAAACAAAACATGTGGACAGGTGTCAAGTCACCAGAATAAATAAAAATAAAGCTGGATACACATCATTAACAAAATAAATAGAATAGTAAATGTGTCAAAGGAAAATAGAGTAATAAATCTGTACAAACGTATATACAGGTGCTGTGGGGAGAAGGAGGAGGTAGGGCAGGGGGGATGGGGAGGAGGGATGAGGGAATTCAAGCACACAGAGGTGAAGCATCTTGCCCAAGGTCACACAGCAGACAAGTGACAGAGTAGTGATTAGAACCCAGGTCCTCTGATTCCCAGGCCCATGCTCTAGCCATGAGACAATGCTGCTTCTCACTTTTGTCCCATTGGAATTCACCAACAACTTATCCCAGTTTAGAAAGGATAGTTTGGTTTCCACTGTCCTCCCTCCCCTCCAAAGCTGGAGAGGGGGTGGGGCCACAGAGGGGTCAGCGTAGCCTTGAGTGTAGTCAGTGGCCACTCCAATCCTGTCTCGTTGCCAACCCCAGGTCCATGCCCTGCCTCTGGCGTGGAACACCCTCCTTCTTCTCCCCAACCTTCAAAACCTTAATGAAGGCACATCTCTTCCAGGAAGCCTTCCTTGACTAATCTCTCAACTCCTCTTCTCCCGCTGACTTGCTCCCTTTATTCATCTGCCTCCCAGCCCCACGACACTTATGCACATATCTGTCATTTATTTATAATGTCATCTGTCTCCCTCTCTAAACTGCAAACTTATTGTGGGCAGAGAATTCATTCATTCATTCAACCGTATTTATTGAGCGCTTACTGTGTGCAGAGCACTGTACTAAGCACTTGGGAAGTACAAGTCGGCAACATAGAGAGATGGTCCCTACCCAACAACGGGCTCACAGTCTAGAAGGGGGAGACAGACAACAAAACACTTGGACAGGTGTCAAGTCATCAGGACAAATAGAATTAAAGCTAGATGCACATCATTAAAATAAATAGAATAGTAAATATGTACAAGTAAAATAAATAGAGTAATAAATCTGCACAAACATATATACAGGTGCTATGGGGAGGGGAAGGAGGTAGGGCAGGGGTGATGGGGAGGAGAAGAGGAACATGGGGGCCTCAGTCTGGAAAGTGTACTCTTCCAAGTACTTAGCATAGTACTCTGCAACAGTAAGTGCTTAATAAATAAAATTGAATGAATGAAGGTAACACCCACGGTGGGTGCTCAATGCACCTTACTAGGCTCACCGGAGAGCAAGCCTGTAGTATACTCAGAAAAATGAAGTGTAGTATGAAAATGCTTTATGGTCAACCTCCACTCCCGCGTGGCTCAGTGGAAATCAATCAATCGTATTTATTGAGCGCTTACTGTGTGCAGAGCACTGTACTAAGTGCTTGGGAAGTACAAGTTGGCAACATATAGAGACAGTCCCTACCCAACAGTGGGCTCACAGTCTAAAAGGGGGAGACAGAGAACAAAACAAAACATACTAACAAAATAAAATAAATAGAATAGATATGTACAAGTAAAATAAATAAATAAATAGCGTAATAAATATGTACAAACATATATACATATATACAGGTGCTGTGGGGAAGGGAAGGAGGTAAGATGGGGGGATGGAGAGGGAGACAAGGGGGAGAGGAAGGAAGGGGCTCAGTCTGGGAAGTCCTCCTGGAGGAGGTGAGCTCTCAGTAGGGCCTTGAAGGGAGGAAGAGAGGTAGCTTGGCGGATGGGCAGAGGGAGGGCATTCCAGGCCAGGGGGATGACGTGGGCCGGGGGTCGATGGCGGGATAGGCAAGAACGAGGCACGGTGAGGAGATTAGCGGCAGAGGAGTGGAGGGTGCAGGCTGGGCTGTAGAAAGAGAGAAGGGAGGTGAGGTAGGAGGGGGCGAGGTGATGGAGAGCCCTGAAGCCGAGGGTGAGGAGTTTCTGCCTGATGTGCAGACTGATTGGTAGCCAACGGGCTCACAGTCTAGAATGGGGAGACAGACAACAAAACAAGTTAAGTGACTTGCCCAAGATCACGGAGTGGACAAGGGCAAAGTTGGGATTAGAAATCAGGTCCTTTGACGCCCAGGCCTGTGCTCTTTCCTCTAGGCCATGCTGCTTCTCATAGATGAAAAAGAATACCAAATTTCAGGGAAGTGACTTATTTTTGCTTCATAATCCCTTTTGGTCAACCCTTCCACAGACCTGGAATAATAGAACAAGACTAGTAAATGAGGAACTGCTAGTCCAAGTCTCCACAAGGCAAAAGTGTTGTGAATCAGAGAGAAGACATCCATTGAACAGGGAATGTATCTGTTTATTGTTATATTGTACTCTCCCGAGCACTTAGCACACAGTAAGCACTCAATAAATGGAAGCAGGAGAAACAGCGTGGCTCAGTGGAAGGAGCATGGGCTTTGAAGTCAGAGGTCATGGGTTCAAATCCCGGCTCCGCCAATTGTCAGCTGTGTGACTTTGGGCAAGTCACTTAACTTCTCTGTGCCTCAATTACCTCATCCGTAAAATGGGGATTAAAACTGTGAGCCCCTCGTGGGACAACCTGATCACCTTGTAATCTCCCCAGTGCCTAGAACAGTGCTTTGCACATGGTAAGCACTTAATAAATGCCATCATTAATAAATACAACTGAATGAATGACCCCATTAACAAGTGACTTACCATTCACCACAAGCCAGAAGCATTTTTCTCCTTCTCCTTTGAGTTTATAAAGGCCCGTGTCTCCCAATTGCACCTGGTGGAGGGTCAAAGCCCCACTGGATGTGTTGAACGCCACCCGTCCCAGGAACGTCGAATGGATGTCTGGCAGCTTTGAAGATGTCACGTAGTAAGTCAGGATGGACCCACTGATGGTGAAGTTGTCTTTTCCATACTCCCACTTTATGATTCCAGTGTCAGGGAGCTGGTCAAACCCTGGCAACCTGATGGTCCCATCTACTGGAACCACCATCCTCTCTGGGTCACAGGTGGAGGGGTAAGGAGTAGATATTGATCCTGCAAAGCAGAAATCCACAGGTTGAGCTTTGTTTCACATCTGAAAAGTGTTTTCAGTGCTTATCAAACTCCCCTGTTTGTCAGCTCAGAAACAATGAGTGTCAATGTCAGGTCTTGGAAATCAATCAGTAGTATTTATAGAGAGCCTATTGTTTGCAGTACACTGTACTGAGCACTTGCAAGAGCTCAAAAGAGTTAACTGAATGATACGTGCCATCACGAAGCTTACTTTCCAATGGGGGAGATAGACACATAATTTACAGATAGGAGAAAGAACTTTGAAATATGGATGCAATATGAGTTTTTATGGTATTTGCTAAGCATTTATGTGCCAGGCTATGTACTAAGTGCTGGAGTAGATACAAGTTAGTCAAGTTGGAGACACAGTCCATGTCCCACAGGGGGCTCACCATCTTAATCCCTATTTTACAGATGAGTAAATTGAGACCTAGAGAAGGTCCAGTGGCTACCAATCAGTCTGCGCATCAGGCAGAAACTCCTCACCCTTGGCTTCAAGGCTCTCCATCACCTCACCCCCTCCTACCTCACCTCCCTTCTCTCCTTCTACAGCCCAGCCCGCACCCTCTGCTCCTCTGCCACTAATCTCCTCACCGTGCCTCGTTCTCGCCTGTCAATCAATCAATGTCGCATTTATTGAGCGCTTACTGTGTGCAGAGCACTGTATTAAGCACTTGGGAAGTACAAGTTGGCAACATATAGAGACAGTCCCTACCCAACAGTGGGCTCACAGTCTAAAAGGGGGGAGACAGAGAACAAAACCATACTAACAAAATAAAATAAATAGAATAGATATGTACAAGTAAAATAGAGTAATAAATATGTACAAACATATATACATATATACAGGTGCTGTGGGGAAGGGAAGGAGGTAAGATGAGGGGGATGGAGAGGGGGGCGAGGGGGAGAGGAAGGAAGGGGCTCAGTCTGGGAAGGCCTCCTGGAGGAGGTGAGCTCTCAGTAGGGCCTTGAAGGGAGGAAGAGAGCTAGCTTGGCGGATGGGCAAAGGGAGGGCATTCCAGGCCCGGGGGATGACGTGGGCCGGGGGTCGACGGCAGGACAGGCGAGAACGAGGCACGGTGAGGAGATTAGCGGCAGAGGTGCGGAGGGTGCGGGCTGGGCCGTCCCACGGCCTTTGCCTCAGTGTGTTGGTTCTGGTTGTAGAGTGGGCATCTGGCCTTCTGGGCAGAGAGACACGCCATCGAACCCCACCATCGACCCCCGGCCTATGTCCTCCCCCGGGCCTGGAATGCCCTCCCTCTGCCCATCCGCCAAGCTAGCTCTCTTCCTCCCTTCAAGGTCCTACTGAGAGCTCATCTCCTCCAGGAGGCCTTCCCAGACTGAGTCCCTTCCTTCCTCTCCTCCTCGTCCCCCTCTCCATTCCCACCATCTTACCTCCTTCCCTTCCCCACAGCACCTGTATATATGTATATATGTTTGTACATATTTATTATTCTATTTATTCATTTATTTATTTTACTTGTACCTATCTATTCTATTTATTTTATTTTGTTGGTTTTGTTCTCTGTCTCCCCCTTCTAGACTGTGAGCTCACTGTTGGATAGGGACTGTCTCTATATGTTGCCAGCTTGTATTTCCCAAGCGCTTAGTACAGTGCTCTGCACACAGTAAGCGCTCAATAAATATGATTGATTGATTGATTAAGTCACTTGCCCAGTGTCATACAGCAAACAAGTAGAAGAGCTGGGATTAGAATCCAGGTCCTTCTGACTCGCATACTTGTGCTCTATCCACTGGGACATGCTGCTTAGAGTTTAAATAGC
Organism: Tachyglossus aculeatus; assembly: GCF_015852505.1. NCBI lineage: Eukaryota > Metazoa > Chordata > Mammalia > Monotremata > Tachyglossidae > Tachyglossus > Tachyglossus aculeatus. The sequence goes on from NC_052071.1 coordinate 46,585,632, forward strand.
AGGTTATATATATATATATTGATATGTACAGAAGTGCTATGCAATTGTGAATACATAAATTGGTACTCATATGCTGAAGTTATAATTGGGGAAAGAAATGTTAATCAGGGAAGGCCTCCTAGATGACATAATTTCAGAAGGGCTTTGAAGATGGAGAGAGAGCTGAGGTTTGTCAAAGCTGAAGGAAGAACTTCCAGTCTGAGGTAAGGTTATGAATAAAGGTCCACGGTCAGAAAGAAGAGGAGATATGATAAAAAAAAAATGGGTGACTTGGGAGGAACTGTGAGTGCAAGCTGGGATGTAGGGGGAGAAGAGAGTGAATAGGAAGAAGCAGCGTGGCTTAGTGGTTACTAGTGGTTACCTGTATATATGTATCACCTCTATATATGTATATATGTTTGTACATATTTCTCTATTTATTTATTTTACTTGTACATATCTATTCTATTTATTTTATTTTGTTACTATGTTCAGTTTTGTTCTCTGTCTCCACATTTTAGACTGTGAGCCCACTGTTGGGTAGGGATTGTTTCTATATGTTGCCCACTTGTACTTCCCAAGTACTTAGTACAGTGCTCTGCACACAGTAAGTGCTCAATAAACACGATTGATTGATTGATTGATTAGAGCATAGGCCTGAGAGTCGGAAGGTCACGGGTTCTCATCCTGGCTCCACCACGTGTCTGCTGTGTGACCTTGGTTAAGTCTCTGGGCCTTAGTTACTTCATCTGTAAAATGGGGACTAAGAGTGTGGACAGGGACTGTGTCCAACCTGATTACCTTGCATCTACCCCAGCGCTTAGAACAGTGCTTACCACATAGTAAATACATAGCAAGTTCCATAATTATTATTAGTAGTAGTAGTATTAGTGAAAGAACTGATTAAGTCAAGAGCTTAGTACAGTGCTTTACATACAGTAAGCACTCAATAAATACGATTGAATGAATGAATTTGCCTTAAAACCAGTGGTAGGGCGTTCCTGGGGATTTAGAGGAATGAGAAAGTAAACTTTCCCCATCATGCAACAAAATGAAGTTTAAAGCACCTTACCATCTGTGCCCAGAGGAAACAGAACGAGGCGGACCCATCCGGATTCCACTTCCTCTAGGAGGCTGGGAATTCCACACTGACATCCCCACCCCCACCCCATCTCGCTCCCACCCAACCTCTGGGCCCGGCCCGGGTCCCTGTGAGGGGGTGGTGGTTGGGTATCGGGGTGGTCATAATAATAATAATATTGGTATTTGTTAAGCACTTACTATGTGCCACGCACTGTTCTAAGCACTGGGATAGCAACAAGGTTATTAGGTTGTCCCACTTGGGGCTCACAGTCTTGATCCCCATTTTACACATGAGGTAACAGGCACAGAGAAGTTAAGTGACTTGCCCAAAGTCACACAGCTGACAAGTGGCGGAGCTGGGATAATTATTAAGCACTTAAGAACCCACGACTTCTGACTCCCAAGCCGGGCTGTTTCCACTGAGCCACGCTGCTTCTCACATGGCCCCCACCACCCACAGCCTGGCCTTACCTGCACCTGGGACCTCCATTTGCAGCAGCAACAGCAAGGACAGCAGCGACAGAGGCCGAGCCGAGGCGGTCATCTGCAGGATGGACAGGACGGGTCCGCGGAGACGGCGGGGCCCGGCCGGGATGATCCCCTACATTCCCCTCATAAGCACTCCCTGCCCTTTCCCCTGCTCCTCTCTCATTCATCCATTCACTCAATCGTCTTTCTTGAGGGCCTACTGTGTGCAGAGTACTGTACTAAGCGCTTGGGAAGTACAAGTCGGCAACATATAGAAATGGTTCCTACTTAACAACGGGCTCTCTCGTCTTCGTCCCTCCTCTGCGCTGTGCAGGCCGGAATAAGACACTTCCTCTCCGTCTCCTCCACCCACCGTCGTCATCCTCAGCCCAGACAATGGCTGGGTGATCCAGCTGCGACAGAAAAGTAGAAACCTAGGAAAGGAAAAAAGTTTCCGTGCTCTAAAGACGGTTTGACGGGGCACGAGCCCTGCAGGCTCTCTCTTTCTCCCCCCATTATCTCTCTCTCTCTTATAATAATGGTATTTGTTAAGCGCTTACTATGGGCCAAGCACTGTTCTAAGCGCTGGGGGGCATACAAGGTGATCAGGTTGTCCCATGGGGGGCTCATAGTCTTAATCCCCATTTTACAGATGAGGTAACAGGCACAGAGAAGTTAAGTGACTTACCCAAAGTCACAGAGACGAGAAGTGGCAGAGGAGGGATTAGAACCCATGACCTCTGACTCCCAAGGCCCTTGCTCTTTCCACTGAGCCATGCTGCTTCTCTTCCTCTCTTTCTCCCCCTCCTCTTTCTCTCTCCCCTCTCCCTCCTCTTTCTCCCCCTCTACCTCTCTCCTCTCCCTCCTCTCTGTCTTTCCCCTCTCTTCCCCCCTCCCCTTCTACCTTCACCTTGTAACCTCCCCAGCGCTTAGAACAGTGTTTTGTATATAATAAGCGCTTAATAAAAGCCATTATTATTATTCTACCTCCCCCCCTCTTTCCCCTCTTTTCCCCCTCCTCTCCTTTCTCCCTCCTCTCTCTACCTCCCCCTCTCCCTCCTCTTTCCCCTCTCTTCCCCCTCCCCTCTTTCTCCCCTTCTCTTCCCTATCTCTCTCCCCTTTCTCTCCTCTCTCTCTTTCCTCCTCCCTCTTTTCTCTCCCTCCGCCTCTCTTTTTCTCTCTCCCCTTTCTCTCCTCTTTCCCCTCTCTTCCTTCCTCCTTCTCTCTCTCCCCCCTCCCTCCTCTCTCCCCTTTCTCTCCTCTTTCCCCTCTCTTCCCTCCTCCTTCTCTCTCTCCCCCCTTTTTTCTCCTCTCTTTCCTCTCTCCCCCCTTTCTATCCTCTTTCCTCTCTTTCTCTCTGCCCTTTCTTCTCTCTCCCCTCTCTCTTCCTCCTCTCTCCTCTCTTTCCCCTCTCTTCCCTCCTCCCTCTTCTCTCTCCCCTTTCTCTTCTCTCTCTCCCTTCTCTCTCTTTTTCTCTCCCCTCTCTCTCTTTCTCTCTCTCTCCTTCTCTCTTTCCTCCCCTTCCCCCCTCCTCCTCTCTCTTCCCCCTTCTCTCCTTTCTCTCTCCTCTCCCCCTCCACCCCCGTCTCGCTCTCTCTCTACCTGGCGTGGGGGGGGGGGGGAAAGAAGGGGAGGTCGTGGGGAAGAGAGGAGGAGGCCAGGAGTGAGGAGGTCGTGGGGAGGCCGGGAACGGAGAGATCCCTGGGGAGAGAGGGGAGGTCCTGGAGGCAGGGAGATTTCGCAGCCCCCGGAAGAGACGGTCCTTCTCACCCACCCCACCAGCAGAGACCTGGGAAATACCTGGAGACAAAATCCTAACAGAAGAAGCGGGAGTCCTGCGCTGGAGGAGGAAGGAGGGCGGATGGGTTGGTGCAAAGGGCCGTGGGACCCTGGAAAATAAACCCAGGCGGACGGACTGACCTCCGTCTTCTACTCCGCCCCTTCCCCGCCCCCTTCTCATTCATTCAGTCGTACGTATTAAGAGCTTACTGTGTGCAGAGCACTGTACTAAGCGCTTGGGAAGTACAAAGCCGCAACATATAGAGACGGTCCCCACCCAACAACGGGCTCACACGTGCTGTCACTTTACTTGCTTAGTAATAAAAACTTACAAATTTTCTTGGTTGAGAGGGTTGGATTTTGAGGAAAGGGTGCCACCGTGTTCACTCCGTCTCTCTGCGGTCTTCAGATATTCACTGAAGTACTTCCCCTCCCAATTTCGCACACTGGAGAGTTTCCAGTCCTCTACCAGTCTCGGCTAGGGGAGGGAGAGTCAAGCAGGGGCCTGTCCATTCCATTCGTAGCTTGGTCAATGGCTAGCGGGTGGCAGGCAATCTGCTACAAATCAAAACTCACCTACACTGGGCAGCTGCGGTGTGGGAGAGAGTCGAGGGCGGAGACTCAAGTTTACTGCGCGGAAGGAAGCACTGGTAAACCACTCCCGGATTTTTACCAAGAAAACTCCCTGGATACACTACCGGAACGTTTGCAGATGGCGAGTGGAGAGTTCTGGCAGAGATGTGTTCATGGAGTTGCTATGGGTCAGAGACGACTCGACAGTGTAAGACAAGACAATTTATTCCATCTTCCACTGTGTGTCTCTCCCTCACATACCTGCCCTTCCAAGTCCCTTCTCCTCGGACACCTCACACATTCACAGAAATACTGAGAGTAGACCCTTCCTCCTGTTGGCACAGAAATCAGCAACAAATGACAAAATATAAGTATGTATCAGTATATGCTGAGCACGGCCCTCTCTTACCTCCTGCTGGTGCTTAAATCCCCATTGCTGTAGCTCCTTCTATGCTTTGCAGTACCCCTAAAGGTTGGCAAACTCCCTTTTAATCTGAGAAATATTAAATAAATATGGTCTCCATACAGGTACAATCATTTGTCACTTCCCAGTTTGACTAATATATTAATAATAATTCTGGTATTTGTGAAGTGCTTACTGTGTGCCAAGCACTGTTCTAAGTGCTTGGGTAGATAGATGCATCGTGGCTCAGTAGAAAGAGCATAGGCTTGAGAGTCAGAGGTCATGTTTCTAATCCCAGCTCCACAACTTGTCAGCTGTGTGACTTTGAGCAAGTCACTTCACTTCTCTGTGCCTCAGTTACCTCATCTGCAAAATGGGGATTACGGCTGTGAGCCCCACGTGGGACAACCTGAACACCTTGTATCCCCCCAGCACTTAGAAGAGTATTTTGCACATAGTAAGTGCTTAACAAATACCATTATTATTATAGAAGGTAATCAGGTTGCCCCACGTGGGGCTCACAGTCTTAATCCCCTTTCACAGACGAGGTAACTGAGGCACAGAGAAGTTAAAAGTGGTTTATCCAAAGTCACACAGCAGACAAGGGGTGGAGCCGGGATTAGAACCCTTGTCCTCTGACTCCCAAGCCCATGCTCTCACCACTAGGTCATGCCGCTTCTCACTTGCCTCCCTGCCTCCAGTATCAACACTCTCCAGTTCATACTTCTTTATGCTGCCTGGATCATTTTTGTAAAACTTGATTCTGCGCACATATTCCCACTCCTTAAAATCCTCCCAGGGTTACCTATTCCTCCCTTTATCAACCAAAATTCTGATCATTGTCTCTAAGGCACTGTTTCAGCTCTTTTTCCTCTATTTGAGGGAAAAGATTTGAGAAGCAGTGTGGCTCAGTGGAAAGAGCATGGGCTTTGGAGTCAGAGGTCATGGGTTCAAATTCCGGCTCTGCCACTTGTCAGCTGTGTGACTTTGGGCAAGTCACTTAGCTTCTCTGCGCCTCAGTTACCTCATCTGTAAAATGGGGATTAAAACTGTGAGCCCCCCGTGGGACAGCCTGATCACCTTGTAACCTCCCCAGCGCTTAGAACAGTGCTTTGCACATAGTAAGCGCTTAATAAATGCTATCATTATTATTATTATTTACTCAACCTCTTCTCCCATGATACCTCATCTTGCACCCTTTGTTCTTTCATTCATTCATTCAATCGTATTTATTGAGCACTTACTGTGTGCAGAGCACTGTAGTAAGTGCTTAGGAAGTGCAAGTTGGCAACATATAGAGACGGTCCCTACCCAACAATGGGCTCACAGTCTAGAAAAATAATGATTCTGTGCCTCAGTTCCCTCATCTGTAAAATGGGGATTAAGACTGTTAACCCCACATGGGACAACCTGAACACCTTCTGTCCCCCAGCGCTTAGAACAGTGCTTTGCACATAGTAAGTGCTTCACAAATGCCATTATTATTATTAGTCAAATAATCCACTGCACTCCCCATTTTAAAGGATCTTCTACAATCACACCTCCTCTAGGTCTTTCTCAATTAATTCCTACTCTCTCCACTTTCTATCACCCCCATTGGTCACTTCAGCACTTCTGCACCACTTGTGTACTCAGAACCTTCCACAAGATTTATGTGTTAATAATAATAATAATAGTAATATTTATTAAGCACTTAATTTGTGCTAAACACTCTCCTAAACGCTGGAATAGATATCTTTCAGACCATATTATTTAAGCACTAACTCACAATCATACCTCCCTTTCCTTCTTCCTCCTATCTGTTGCCTAATTATTTGTCTTCCCCTGCTAGATTGTAAACTCATGGAGGGCAAGAAATGTTGTCTACACATTCTATTGTATTCTTCCAAGTGCTTAATAATGATAATAATAATGGTATTTGTTAAGTGCTTACTATGTGCAAAGCACTGTTCTAAGCACTTATTACAATGCTCTGTACAAAGTAGGTGGTAGTGAATACTAGTGATTGAGTTGGGCTAATTTCGTTCCCTGCACAAGGAACCTCAGAGAGCACTCTGAGGTTGTTCTCTGGAAGTAGTTGAACTTTTAGAGATAATAATAATATCCCTGCACTGTACTGAGCACTGGGGTGGATGCAAGCAAATCGGGTTAATAATAATAATAATGATGGCATTTGTTAAACGCTTACCATGTGCAAAATGCTGTTCTAAGCGCTGGGGAAGATACAAGGTGATCAGGTTGTCTCACGTTGGGATCACAGCCTTAATCTCTATTTTACAGATGAGGGAACTGAGGCATAGAGACGTTAAGTGACTTGTCCAAAGTCACACAGCTGGCAAGTGGCAGAGTCGGGATTTGAACCCATGACCTCTGACTCCCAAGCCCATGCTCCTTCCACTGAGCCACACTGCTTCTCTCCACTGCATGTGCTGGCCTGAGCCATAGGTTGGGGGTGCGGGGCTGCGGTCTGGGGGGGAGGATGAGGCTTTGAGATTTAAACGTCCATGATGCGGGAATGAGAGTGTGGATCTGTGTGAGTGTCCACATATGCAGGGGAAGTGTTTTCTGCTTTTCCCGAGCGGGGTTTCCCAAAGGGATGGGGATAATCGTAGGCGTGGTACTATTTAATATCATCATTATTATTATTATTTATTGAGCGCCCACTAGGTGTCTCTAGTGCACTATGCGAGGTGCTCAGGAAGTACAGTCCGAGAAATGTTGAGTTCCTTGCCCACAAGGAACTTAGAAGTAGAATGGAAAAAATGAGTAATTGATCGTACAGGAGAATTTACTTGCGTACACAAGTGCTGGGGACAGGGAGACCCAAAGATCATAAGGGCTGGGGATGGGTTTGGACGGAAACTGTTCAGAGGCTTGTTTGATTTGGGATTTTTCAGGAGAGTGCAAAAAATAATAATGGTATTTATTAGGTGCCTATTTCGTGCTAAGCACTGGGCTTGATATTAGGTAGTGGTGAATGGGGGAGAGCCGTGGTCTGTTAGATGTAGGGAAAGATCTTCTCCAAGAGGCCTTCCCGGACTAAGCCCTCCTTTCCTCTTCTCCCATTCCCTTCTGTGGTGCCCTGACTTGCTCCCTTTATAATGATAATGATAATAATAATAATAATAGTATTTGTTAAGCACTTACTATGTGCAAAGCACTGTTCTAAGCGCTGGGGAGGTTACAAGGTGAACAGGTTGTCCCTCGGGAGGCTCACAGTTTTAATCCACATTTTACAGATGAGGTAACTGAGGCACAGAGAAGTTAAGTTTCTTGCCCAAAGTCACACAGCTGACAGTTGGTGGAGTCCGGATTTGACCTCATGACCTCAGACTCCAAAGCCCGTGTTCTTTCCACTGAGCCACGCTGCTTCTCCTCCCCCCTCCAAACCCCACAGTCCTTATGTCTTGTCTTCTCTTGTACATATCTATAATTATTTTATTTTATTTATATTAAAGACTGCTGGAATGATGGACTCTTCCTGAATCAAAATGGTGCTAGGCTGCTGGGACAAAAAATTCACAGTTTTAAAAGTGAAATCGGGGCAAGTTGGTGACTCTGGGAGAGCTTGTGACCTGGATTGCTACACCCTCAGAGGAGAGAGAATTCATTAAAGGGTATGAGAATGCCAGAAGAGTGTGGAGGGAGTCCAGCAGATAATTTGGAGTAAACAAAGAGATGAAGTTGACTGCTCTGTAGATCAGTGGAAAAGCAAAGTCAATCAGAGAAGGAGCTTGGCCTAGTGGATAGAGCATGGGTCTAGAAGTCCAAAGGACCTGAGTCCTAGTCCCGGCTTCACCTCTTGTCTGCTGTGTGACCTTGGGCAAGTCATTTCACTTCCCTGTGCCTCAGTTACCTCATCTGTAAAGTGGGGATTAAGAGTGTGAGCCCCATGTGGGACAGGGACTGTGTCCAACCTGACAAACCTGTATCTACCTCAGCGCTTAGAGTAGTGCTTGGCACATAGTAAGTGCTTAATAAGTACAATTATTATTATCTCATCTGTAAAATGGGGATTATGACTGAGAACCCCATGACTGTGTCCAACCTGTATCTACCCTAGTGTTCAATACAGTGCTTGGCACATAGTAGGCACTTAACAAATACCATAAAAAACTACACAATGAAAAAAATGAAAATGTGTGAATTGGAGTGTTGGACAGCTACTGAGAATCTTGATATAATTGACATTGATGAAACTTCAATAGAAAATGATCCATGTGATGTGTTTGCCAAATTCCAAGCACTAAAGGAAAGGTTAGGAATGAGTGGAGATGAGATTGTTGTAATACAAGTGAGGGACAGCGTAGACAGTTACAACATAATAATGTTATTAGACAAGAGGATGTTCATGGAATCCCTTTGAGTAGTCATAAATTTAATAATAATAATTGTATTTGTTCAGCGCTTACTAGGTGTCAAGCACTTTTCGAAATGCTGGCAATTCTAAGTAATTCTGTTACATTGTACTCTCCCAAACACTTAGTCCAGTGCTCGGCATATAGTAAGCTCTCAATAAATACCATTGACTGATTGATTGCTGGGGAAGACAGAAGTTAATCAGGTCAGGTACAGTCCCTGTCCTAGAGAGGGCTCACAATCGAAGTAGGAGGGAGACCAGGTTTTGAATACTATTTTACAGATGAGGTAACTGGGGCATAGAGAAGTTAAGTGACTTGCCCAAGGTCAAACAGTCGGCACATGGCAGAGACGGAATTAGAACCCAGGTCCTCTGACTCCAGATTCGTACTCCTCTATTAGGCCATGCTGTTCTTCACATCTCTGACCTGTGGTTCAGTACCTCTATTCCGTCAAACGATTTTCTGTATCCACCTCCACCCAGAAATGCAGACGCATTTTCATGGGAGGTTCCAAAGCCTCTTCCTTTCCCATCATTGCAGTCTCTCTTTCTTCAGGGTGTCTCACGTTCCCCATGCTCCCTCTCCTCATCTCCATGCCCGGAGGAAGAGGAGAGACATGAAGAGAAACCGAATGCCAAACTTGTTTTCTAGGCTCCGAAAGGAAATGAAACCTCGGATTGGGAAAGCTAAGGGTGTAGTGGAGGAGAGAGAGGAGAAAGGTAGTGGGAGAAAGGAAGAGTAAAGGGAAAACGGAAAAGGGAAGAGGGAAGGGAAAGGGAAAAAAGAAGAGGAAAGGAGAGGAGAGAAAGGAAGAGGGAAAGGGGATGAGGAAAAAAAACACGGAAGGAGGCGAGAAAAGGGGAGTGGGAAGCGGAAGGGAAAGCGAGAAGGGAAGAGAATAAGGAAAGGGAAGGGGAAAACGGTAGATCTAGGCGAAAATATCTGATGGACATTTCAGTGCCAAGGCGCTTTCCTTCTCTCAGGACCTCAGCAGGGACCCGGGCCCCTGGCCGGCTGAAAGCAGGACAGGGGACAGGTGACGGCCGGCCGCCCAGGGACTGGGACCGGACCCCGGGAGATCAAACCCTCCGTCAGGAAAGAGGAGTCAGGCTCTGGGGCTCACCGAGTGTCTCTGCCTTGGGCAGCAAGTGCCAGAGAGTGGGAAAATGGGAGGCAGGTGTGCCAATCTATGCCTGTCTGTGTGCCCGTGTGTAGGCAGGTGTCAGAAGGCATGGGTTCTAATCCCAGCTCTGCCACTTGTCTGCTGTGTGACCTTGGGCAAATCACTTCACTTCCCTGGGCCTCAGTTACCTCATCTGTAAAATGGGGATTGAGAATGTGAACCCCATGTGGGACAAGGACTGTTTTCAACCGAATTTGTTTATACACATCCCTGCACTTAATGCACACCTGGCACATAGTAAGCACTTAACAATACCATAATAATAATAATAATTATTACCTATGTGTGTGCTGCAGCAGCCACTGGAGGAGACATTTGGGTCTTTCCTCCGGGAGCTTTGGCCAAGTTTCTGGGGTGGGTTTGGCTAGTACTGCTCCACCAAACCGGCAGAGTTCCAGCCAGCAGAGCTCCAACATGTCCACCACTTCCCAAGACTTTCCCAGCGGGCTGGTGGAGACTTCCCAGTGCTAGGGAGTCGCTTGGGGCAGAAGATGCGGGCGCCTTGACATACCCAGCCGTGGGACATCACTAGTGAAGGGGCATGCGAGGTCATTCCCTGGATTGGAAGGGGAGGAGGAGAAGGAGGGGAGGAGAAAGAGAAGGAGTAAATGGAAGAGAGGGGGAGGAGGGAGAAGAGGAGGGGAGGGAGAAGAGGAGGAGAGGGAGAAGAAGGAGGAGGTGGAGAAAAAGAAGAGTAGAGTAGAAGGGGAAGGAAGGGGAGGAGGAAGAAGAGGGAGAAGAAGGAAGAGAAAGAGGTGGAGAAAGAAGAATGGATGAGGGGGAGGAGGAAGAGGGGTAGGGGAGGAGGAGGAGGTGGAGGAGAAAGACGAGGAAAGGAGAGGGAGAAGGAAGAGAAGAAGGAGGGACAGTATGGGGAGAAGAAGAGGGGAAGAGGAGGAAGAGGAGTAGGGGAAAGAGGAGGGAAGGAAGAGGAGAGGAGGAGGAGGAGGGAGAAGGAGGAGGAGAAGAAGGAGGGGAGAGGAGGAGGAGGAGGGGAGAGGAGGAGGAAGAAGAAGATTAGGGGTCGGAGGGTGAAGGGAAGGGTTCACTCCTCCCACGGCCCCACAGCACTAATGCACAAATCCGTAATTTAATGTATTTTTCTTAGTGTCTGTCTCCCCCTCTAGACTATAAGGTCGTTATGGGAAGGAAATGTGTCTACCAACTCTGTTGGGTTGTATTCTTCCAAGCGCTTAGTACAGTGCTCTGCACACAGTAAGCGCTCAATAAATACCCACTCCCTTCTGGGTCGCCCTGACTTGCTCCCTTTATTTATTCCCCCTCAAAGCCCTACAACACTTATGTACATATCTGTCATTTATTTATATTAATGTCTGTTTCCCCTTCTAGAATGTAAGCTAGTTGTGGGCAGGAAATGTGTCTGTTAATTGTTATAGTGAAGTCTCCCAAATGCTTAATACAGTGCTCTGCACACAAAAAGCGCTCAATAAATACGATTGAATGAATGATTGAAGTTTCATTGATTGATTGTGCCACGCGGTTACTCCGAGCCGCCTCGAAATTTTCCATTTTGGTTTTCTATTTTCACATTACCAAGCCCTCAGCTTAATAATGATAATAATAATAACGGTATTTGTTAAGCGCTTACTATGTTTCAGGCACTGTATTAAGTGCTGGGGTGGGTATACGCAAATCGAGCTGGACCCAGTCTCCGTCCCATTTGGGGCTAACAGTTTCAATCCCCATTTTACAGATGAGGGAATTGAGGCCCAGAAAAGTGAAGTGACTTGCCCAAGGTCACACAGCAAACAAGTGGAGGAATCAGAATTAGAACCCATGACCTACCTACTCCCATGCCCAGGCTGTATCCACTAGGATACACTAGAATGCTCCTCCTCTCCGCCCCATGGCCCCCACTCCCTCCCTCTGCTCTATCGCCTTCCCCCGCCCTTCAGCACTTGTGTTTATGTGTACATATTTATATTCTATTTATTTTATTAATAATGCACGTAGATCTATAATTCTGTTTATTTTGATGCTATTGATGTCTACTTGTTTTGTTTCGTTGTCCGCCTCCCCCTTCTGGAGTGTGATACCGTTGTGGGTAGGGATTGTCTCCATCTGCTGCCGCATTGTACTTTCCAAGTGTTTAGTGCAGTGCTCTGCACACAGTAAGCGCTCAATAAATACGACTGACTGACTGAATAAATGAATACTAATGAACCCCGACGTCTCGGTCGGGAAGGGTCGGGGCAGCCCGGCTCCGGGTGCTGCTCAGTTCCGAACAGTGCTTCGCATAGTAACCACTTAACAAATACTATTATTATTACTATTATTATTATTATTATTATCATCCCACAGGCTTCCGCGGATCGCCGCCTACTGCCCACCACCCACGGCTTACTGCCCACTGCCCGGACTCGGGGGAGCGGGGGGCGAGTGCTGCAGCTCGGAAAAGTATATATATATATATATATATATATATATATATATATATATACAATATATATATAGCCGAACTGTACTTTCCAAGCGCTTAGTACAGTGCTCTGCACACAGTAAGCTCTCAATAAGGGCTTAAGGGCAGTGTGGTTCAGTGGAAAGAGCACGGGCTTGGGAGTCAGATGTCATGGGTTCTAATCCCGGCTTCCCCACATGTCTGCTGTGTGACCTTGGGCAAGTCAGTTAACTTCTCTGAGCCTCAATTACCTCATCTGTAAAATGGGGATTAAGACTGTGAGCCCAACGTGGGACAACCTGATCACCTTGTATCCCCCCCAGCGCTTAGAACAGTGCTTTGCACATAGTAAGCGCTTTACAAATGCCATTATTATTATTAATTATTATTATTATTAATAATAATAATAAATACGATTGATTGAATGAATGAATGAAAGTAGCACCAAGGACAGAACCGAGCTCAATGCGGGAGAGCAGAGGGGCGGGGCTCCCGGCGAGGAGGATCCTCTGCAACTCCCCTCGGGAAATCCAAATTCCCAGCTAAACGAAGCAGCAGGAAGAGCAGCAGCGGTAGGAGCGGTAAGAGCAACAGGAGTTGCAGAAGCAGCAGTAGTGGCAGGAGCAGCAGCGATAGAAGGCAGCAGTAGGAAAAGTAGTGAGAGCAGCAGCAGCAGTGTAAGTGCTTAAGAAATATCATAATAATAATTATTATTATTTTTAGTGGGAGGAGCAGCAGTAGGAGCAGTAGTGAGAGTAGCAGTAGTAGTGGAAGTGCTTAAGAAATACCATAATAGTAATAATTATTATTATTAGTGGGAGGAGCAGCAGCAGTAAAAGCAGCAATGGTAGGAGCAGCAGTAGTGTAAGTGCTTAAGAAATACCATAATAATAATAATCATTATTAATGGGAGCAGCAGCAGCAGTAAGAGCAGCAATGGTAGGAGCAGCAGTAGTGGAAGTGATTAAGAAATACCATAATAATAATAATTATTATTATTATTAGTGGGAGGATCAGCAGCAACGGTAGGAGCAGCAGTAGGAGCAGTAGTGGAAGTAGCAGCAGCAGTAGTGGAAGTGCTTAAGGAATACCATAATAATAATTATTATTATTATTGTTAGTGGGAGGAGCAGCAGCAGCAGTAGGAGCAGTAGTGAGAATAGCAGCAGCAACAGTGGAAGTGCTTGAGAAATACCATAATAATAATAATAATAATATATTAACGATAATAATTAATTATATATATATTAATTATAATATAATTATATTATTATTATCATTAGTGGGAGGAGCATCAGCAGTAAGAGCAGCAACGGTAGGAGCAGCAGTAGGAGCAGTAGTGGAAGTAGCAGCAGCAGTAGTGGAAGTGCTCGAGGAATACTATTATTATTATTATTATTATTAGGAGCAGCAGCAGTAGGAGCTGAAGGGATAGTAGCAGCAGAAGCAGAAGTAGCAGAAGGGAAGTGCTTAAGAAATACCATAATAATAATAATAATAATTAGTGGGAGGAGCATCAGCAGTAAGAGCAGCAAAGGTAGGAGCAGCAGTAGGAGCAGTAGTGGGAATAGCAGCAGTAGTAGTGGAAGTGCTTAAGAAATACCACAATAACAATAATTATTATTATTAGTGGGAGGAGCAGCAGCAGTAGGAGCAGTAGTGAGAGTAGCAGCAGCAATAGTGGAAGTGCTTAAGAAATACCATAATAATAATAAATATTGTTATTAGTGGTAGGAGCAGCAGTGGAAGCAGGAGCAACAGTGTGGGTAGGAGCAGCAGGAGCAGTAGGAGCAGTAATAATAATAAATAATAATTATTATTAGTGGGAGGAACAGCAGTAGTGGGAGGAGCAGCAGCAGTAGTAGTGGAAGTGCTTAAGAAATACCATAATAATAATAATTATTGTTATTAGTGGTAGGAGCAGCAGTGGAAGCAGGAGCAACAGTGTGGGTAGCAGCAGCTGGAGCAGGAGCAGCAGGAGCGGTAGGAGCAGGAGCAGCAGCAGTAGTGTAAATACTTAAGATATACCATAATTATTATTATTATCACTATTAGTGGGAGGAGCAGCAGCACCAGGAGAAACGGGAGCAGCAGCAGCAGGACCAGCAGGGGGATTAGCAGCAGAAGCAGCAACAGAAGCAGCAGCAGCAGCCGGAGTAGCAGCAGTAGGAGTAGAAGCAGCAGTGGGAGCAGAAGCAGTAGCAGCAGAAGCGGAACAGCAGTAGTAAGAGCAGCAGCAGCAGAGGAGGAGAAGGAGGAGGAGGAGGAGCACCAGATCAAATCAGATGCTGGCTACGTGACTCCTGGCCGCGGGCAGAGCGGGTGTGGCGGGGAGGAGGGAGTAGCCCGGCCCGTGGGAGGTAGAGATGGGAGACAAGGAGACTCCAGCAGAAGCACGGAACCTTCAACCTCCAACCGGCAGGTCCGGGCGAGGGGTGGGAGGGGGAGCTGTCTGAGTCAAGCACTCTGTCTCGTAAGAGAAATAGAGTTTCCAGGAAATCACAACAACTCGTCCCTGGTGTATCTATGCCATCTTCAAGACAACAGCAAAAACAGACATTCTTCTCCCAGCACGGGGTAAGCATGAAGACACCGTTGCACCAGGAAGATGGGCAGGTTGGGGGCATCAGTAACGGGTTCACGAATCACTAGAGGGGAACTTGGGTATGTTGGAGAGAACATCTGGAACAAGGACGGTGACCGACCTGATTATTTTGTATCTACTTCAGGGCTTAGTATGGTGCTTGGCACATTGTAATCGCTTATTATTATTATTACTACTACTACAACTGTTATTATTATTACTACTACTATTATTATTACTGCTACTGTTATTATTATTATAATTCTATCCCAAAACACTGGGGATATCAAGGAGGGGCACCATCACGTGGTTACTGCAAGTGCCCTATTGGCCCTGTTGGCAGTGACCCTGGCCAGTTTGCCTGCTACCAAGACCCTTCCCTAGAGCCCCTTAATAATAATAATAATAACAATAATGGCATTTGTTAAGCGCTTACTCTGTGCCAGGCACTGTACTAAGCGTTGGGGTGGGCACACGCAAATTGGGTTGGACACAGTCCCTGTCCCACGTGGGGCTCACATCCCAATCCCCATTTTACAGATATGGGAACTGAGGCCCAGAGAAGTGAAGCGACTTGCCCTCACAGAAAACAAGTGGCGGAGCCACGATTAGAACTCATGACCTTGCTGCTTCTCACATGTCTCCTTAACAGCTCTCCCAGAAGCTAAGGAGACAGACTCTGGGTGTTTCTATTTGGAATGGGTGAGTGTTCGATTGAGACAGGTTTGGAATGGCCCTTCTAGACTGTAAGGTCCTTGTGGGCAGGAAACATGTCTACCGTTTCTGTCATCTTGTACTTTCCTCCCAAGCGTTTAATACAGTGCTCTGCACACAGTAAACTCTTAGTAAATACTACCGTTTGATTGATTGGCATCATCGCTCCCGGTGACACCGTGGGACATAGACACTGTAATGTGCAGTAAGAGCCCTTGAGGGGGAGATGGTGCAGTCCTCAAGGAGAAGCTGGTATAGTGGAACATTGACACGAGGGGGCACCGAAGACTGGCAAACCTCCTAAGGAGCTAAAAATGAGCGGTTGTCATTACCATCTGCCCAAACTAAATCCATTTCTTCTGATAAGGTGGCAGGTGACACAAGGACTCGCTCAAACAGTCCCGGTCTCCTGTCAGCCTCTAACGTACTTGATTTGATTCCAATACCACGATCCAAACAGCAGTTACAGCAGGGCTTCAGAGAGAGGAGGAGAAAGGGCAGGGTGGGATGGTGAGAAAGGAAAGGAAGAAGGGAGGACAGGGCCCTATAACAATAATAGTAATAATAATAATATTGATGATGATGATGATGATAATGGCCCCTCAGCAACATCCCCTTTAGGGACAGAAGGTGTTTGATTTGATACCCTTCATATTCTTCCTTGATTCTTTGTAGAGACTTTTGTTAAACACTTAGCAAATTTCAGAAGAAATAATAATAATAATAATAATAATAATAATGGTATTTGTTAAGCATTTACTATGTTCTAAGTACTGGGGTAGATACAAGGTAATCAGGTTGTCCCACGGGGGCCTCACAGTCTTAATCCCCATTTTAAGGATGAGGTAACTGAGGCACAGAGAAGTTAAGTAACTTGCCCAAAGTCACACAGCTGACAAGTGGCAGAGCCGGGATTAAAACCCACGACCTCTGACTCCCAAGCCAGTGCTCTTTCTACTAAGCCAGGATTCCCCAGTATAATACATAAACTGGATCAGCTCCTTCCTGGTCCAATCTAAATGAAACCCAACAATGTGGCATTGAGATTTCAGACCCAGTTAAAGGGTCAATGAACCATCATCATCATCACTTTGGAACATTCAACAGAAGTCAAGCACATGGTCCCTACCCTTGCAAGATGACAAGGAGTTTAACTTTTCTGAATTCCAGTTTCCTCATCTGTAAAATGAGGATAATAATTCCAAATCCCTCTAGACTGTAAACTCGATGTGGGCAGGGAGTGTGTCTACCACTTCTGTTATATTGTATTCTCCCAGGCACTTAGTACAGTTGTTCTGCACCCAATAAGTGCTCAATTAATGATGATGAAATATGATTGATGATAATAATATCTGCCTTTCTCCCTACCACATAGGCTTGTTGTGAGAGCAAAAATGAGATATGTAATGTGAGAACACTTCGGGAATATATGAGGTACACAAAACAAAGTTATTATCCCAGAGCCATTGTGTTCCCTTCCCAAGTCCTTGCAAACATGAGCTGTACTTCCAAGCCCAGAACTAGGTGACAGGAGGGGAGCCAGTGGAGGCCTGGGTGCTTAAAATCAAAATACCGGACATAAAGGCGGCTAGTGGTGTAACTGATCTGAACAAGAGATGAACAACTTGAAAGGCAGACTGAGGAATAGAGCTGGACAAATGGCCACCCTTTCGGCAGGAGAAGAGAGTTCTGAAAGGAGAGTGGGCTGGGCTGAAGTGGGTGGTCCTGGGACACATTACATCCTCCTCTCCTCATCTCACTCTTTTCCTCCCCTCAGTGGCCTCAGCTCTGTCCACTTCCTTCTCTCATGGAGAGCTTTTCAAGGAGGAACAGGAAGGGCATTGCCGTTACCATGAGTGCTGTGGCAACTGTGCTGCACTTATTCACTCATTCATTCAATCGTATTTACTGAGCGCTTACTGTGTGCAGAGCACTGTACTAAGCGCTTGGGAAGTACAAATCAGCAACATATAGAAACGGTCCCTACCCAACAACGGGCTCACAGTCTAGAAGGGAGGAGACAGACAAAAAACAAAACACCAGCAGGGGGAGGACTCCCTCTAGGTGGATACCACACTCTCACTAGAAGTCTGTCTTCTTTTAATAATAATAATAATAATGATAGCATTTATTAAGCGCTTACTATGTGCAAGGCACTGTTCTAAGCGCTGGGGAGGTTACAAGGTGATCAGGTTGTCCCACATGGGGCTCACAGTCTTAATCCCCATTTTCCAGATGAGGTAACTGAGGCCCAGAGAAGTTAAGTGACTTGCCCAAAGTCACACAGCTGGCAATTGGCGGAGCCAGGATTTGAACCCATGACCTCTGGCTCCAAAGCCCGTGCTCTTTCCACTGAGCCATGCTGCTTCTCTTTTAATGGTGTTTGTTAAGTGCTTACAATGTGTCAGGCACTGTATTTAGCACTGGGGTAGATGCAAGCTAATCAGGCTGGACCCAATCAGTGTCCCAAATGGAACTCACAGTCTTAATCCCCATTTTGCAGATGAGGTAACTGAGACACAAGATGATGATAAGAATTGTGGTATTTGTTAAGCGCTATGTGCCAAGCACTGTACTAGGCACTGGGTTGGATATAAGCAAATTGGGTTCTTTCTGCCTATCAGTCCTCTGCTCTAGCCACTAGGCAATGCTGCTTCTCGAGGTCTGTCATCCAGGAAGTGAAGCTGAAGAGCCTGGGTATATGTGAGTCAGACTCTGCTCCTGGACAATTGCCTCTTTCTGCACATATTGTTTTTATGAACTTATTTTTGGGTCTCTGAGTCTGGGCTCTGCATTACTCTTGCTGTACGTTACTGAGGTCTGGATGTGGGAGGGGTGGTTTTGCCTCATTCATGCAGACTTAGGGGCTGAAGGGGCCCAATCCACTTTTTTAATTGTATTTGTTAAGAGCTTACTATGTGCTAGGCACTGTAGTAAGTGCTGGTGTAGATAAAACCTAATCAGGTTGGACACAGTCCATGTCCCTCATGGGGCTCACAATCTTAATCCCCATTTTGTAGATGAGGTAAATGAGTCACAGAGAAGCTAAGGGACTTGCCCAAGGTCACACAGCAGACAGATGGCGAAGATGGAATTAGAACCCAGGGCCTTCTGACTTCCAGGCTGGTGCTGTGTTCACTAGGCCATGTACACATGACAGGTACCTAGCATAGTTCAGAGAGGGAGAAAGGATACAGAGGTGGTAGTGGGAACTTGCTGGGAGACAGGAAGAAAAGAGTGGGTGGAAGGGAGAGAGGGGATGGCAGGATGCAGGAGCTGGAATCTGGGATGACACTGTGAGGACTTGGGTATGGCTCCTGCAACCTCACCCTCCCCTACCTCACCATCCCCAACACACACACACACACACACACACACACACACACACACACACACTCTCTCTCTCTCTCTCTCTCTCTCTCTCTCTCATAATAGGTCTTTGCTAGTCATGATCTTGGGAAGAAAATCTGGAATGACCAATCATTTTGGGAAAATTGCATGATCAGCATTGTTATCATCAATGGTATTTTTTGAGCACTTACTATGAGCAGGACACTGAGCTAAATGCTTGGGAGAATACAACAGAGTTGACAGACACATTCTCTGCCCTCAATGAGCTTACAGCCACAGTGAGCTTACAATGAGTTTAGAGTGAGAGACAATAGATTAATATAAGTAATTTATAATATATAAATTAAAGATACATAAGTGGTGTGAGTTTGAGGGTGGGGTGAAATTAAATGTCCAAAGGTCAGATATCCAAATGCAGACACTTGGGGAAGAGACTTGTGGGGCAGAGACCATGGTCTGATTCTTAGGAGAGAAGGGGTGATTTGAGGTCATTTCGTCCAACTCAATGGCAGGTAAGCTGGTCTCTACCCTCCCCCAAGACTCTTGATTCAGGTGTCACCCCCACCTAAGGCCCCTAAGCTTCTCTGAAAGGGTGAGAGAAAGGGAAGAGGAAAGAGCAAAGCAAGAGGGTAAATAACAATAGATTGAAGGACACCTTGCTGTTCTAGTGGGAAGACAACTCTGGAAATCAGGAGACTAGGATTCGGTTCTGTAAGCAGTGGGATGGATGTCTGTTGGGTTATGGCACTATTGGACAGGATTGGCTCTGTTGGCATCATTTTGGCCACACAAAAACCTTGGTGGACATTTCACAATCTACTGCACCCCTGCCTGCATACTTATTCATTGCACTCAATGCCCCAGCAAGACTGACTGGCAAGAAAGAGTGTGTGAGTTAGACTAACACTATACTATATTCCTTGAGCTGACTCTTGATCTGGAAGTCTCAGGAGCAGGGCTTGTCTGTCATTCGCGATGAGAGATGCCAGATCCAAGAAGCAGGCTCTTGGGCACCAAAGAGATCTCTTTAAAATCTCAGAGGCAGGAAGCTGCCCCAACTCAGCCCCACAGTGAAATGACCCGTCTCAACTGGGTGGGCTGAAGTGGGGTGCTTACCATGGATGGACTTTCTGTTTGGTTTATCACTAGATTCTGCATTTCTGAGAGGACTGAGCTGTGATACAGTCAAGTCCTGTGTTATTGAGATGAAAAAGATCAAAGGGTGACAGGTCACCCTTTCGGTGGGTAGGCTGAACCTAACGCTCATGCCAGGGAAGTTTCCTGAGCCGATGGTCTGGGTCTGAGCTGGTGCCATTTCACGTTGCCCCAGGAAGACATGGAGTTTCCTCCCAGTGGCTGGAATCTCTCCTTCCTCCTCCTGCTCTTTGGTAAGTATGAGGAGAGACAGAATTAGTCCTCACCACTCTCTCATCCCCTTCCCTTCTCTCGCTTTCCCTCCAGGTAATTTTACAATGATCTGGGCAGAGGCAGGGACGGATGATGCATATCATACTTTTCATCAGTCCAGAAATAAAATTATTTCAACTTGAGTCAAAGGGGCCAATCAGAAGAATTGCGTCAATAATATCTAAATTAATTTATTAATCAATCAATCTTCTTGGAGGAGATATAATTTTCATAGTGTTTTGTAGATGTGGAGAGTCGTGGTCCATTTTGAATTCTCACCCTAATCCACATGCATGCGCAGGAACAATGGATCAGTAAAGAGAGAAGAGTGCATGGTACTAAGAGCATGTTAGCCTGGCTAGAACAGAGAGCACAAACAGGTGTTTAGTATGGGGGAAAGGAGGGCAAACAGCTTATGTCTGCACCCAGTTTGAAAAGGAAAAGAGGGCTTAGTCAGGGAAGGTCTTCGGGAGGAGATGCGCTTTGAACCGGGGAGAGTCATTGTTAGTCAGATATGAGGAGGTAGGGCGTTCCAGGCCAGAGTCAGGATGTGGGCGAGAGGTCAGCAGTGAGTTAGTTGAGATCGAGGTTCAGTGAAAAGGTTAGCATTAGAGGAGCAAAATGTGTGGGCTGGGTTGCAGCAGGAGAGTAGTGAGGTGAGGAAGGAGGGGGCAAGGTGAATGAGTGCTTTAAAGCCAATGATGAGGAATTTCTGTTTGATGCAGAGGTGGTTGGGCAACCACTGGATGTTCTTTAGGAGCGGGGAAATGTGGCCTGAACAAATATAGAAAAATGATCCTGGCAGCATAGTGAAGTATGGACTGGAGTGGGGAGAGACAGGAGGCTGGGAGGTCAGCAAGGAGGCTGATGCAGTTATTGACCTGGAGGCAAGAGGATTTGTATAGAGTAATTGTCTGTCAGATATGAGGAGGGAGGACGTCCCAGGCCGGAGTCAGGAGGGGGTGATAGGTCGATGGTGAGATAGGTGAGATCGAGTTTCAGTGAGAAGGTTAGCATTAGAGTGAAGTGTGCTTGCTGATTTGTAGTTAGGAGAGTAGCAAGGTATGTCCAACCTGATTACCTTGTATCTATCCCAGTGCTTAGAACAGTGCCTGGAACTTTGTAAGCACTTAACAAATACCAATAAATAAATAAATATATCTATATATTTAGATGTAGATGAGCTATATATATATATATATATATATATATATATAGCAGGAGAAAGGTTAGGGCTGAGGAGGTATTTCAGAAATCATAAGTGGATGATTGTAAAAATGCACAAAGTAAGCCCTCAATAAATATGACTGAATAAAGAGTCAAAGGGACTAATCCGAAGAGCCGCATCTAAAGTTGCTAAATTAGTTTATATTAATTTAAATTAGGTTATATTTGCATCTGTAGTTAGCTAAATGATTGTGAATTTGACTAAAACACTGTTGGCTAGGCTCTATGTCACTCAGAGTATTTTAGGAAAAAGGGAGTGAGTAACAGGTGCTGTATAGATTGACTGTCATTTTCCACTCACCAGCTAGGGACAATACCAATTGCAGAAGATGTGCATCTTGGAGTTTTTACTGCAAGCCCGTTGGAAAAGTTGAGCTCTGGGCATAATGGAGTCATGATGGCAGCTCTGCTGCATGGCTAAGGGAACATACCTCATAGGGTGCATAGCTGGGTTTTTATAGGTTAACCTTCATTCCAGTGTGGCTCAGTGGAAAGAGCACGGGCTTGGGAGCCAGAGGTCATGGGTTCTAATAATAATGATATAATGATGATGGCATTTATTAAGTGCTTACTATGTGCAAAGCTCTGTTCTAAGCGCTGGGGAGGTTACAAGGTGATCAGGTTGTCCCACAAGGGGCTCACAGTCTTCATCCCCATTTTACAGATGAGGTAACTGAGACACAGAGAAAAAATGACTTGCCCAAAGTCACACAGCTGACAATTGGCAGAGCCGGGATTTGAACCCATGATCTCTGCCTCCAAAGCCTGTGCTCTTTCCACTGAGCCATGCTGCTTCTACTGAGCCACGCTGCTTCTAACAATAATAATAATAATCTAATCAGTCAGCAGTATTTATTGAGCACCAACTCTAATCCCACCTCTGCCACTTGTCAGCTATGTGACTTTGGTCAAGTCACTTAACTTCTCTGGGCCTCAGTTACATCATCTGTAAAATGGGGATTAAGACTGTGAGCCCATCGTGGGACAACCTGATCACCTTGTATCCCTACCCAGGGCTTAGAACAGTGCTTTGCACATAGTAAGCGCTTAACAAATGCCATCATTATTATTATTATTATTATTGGAGGTAGAGTGGGAATTATAGCTGTATTGAATTCCATTTAATAATTAATAATAATTATTTTATTTGTTAAGTGCTTGCTATGTGTCATGCATTGTTCTAAGCACTGGGGTAGGTACAAATTAATTAGGTTGGACATAGTCCCTGCCCCATGTGAGGTTCACACTCTTAAACTCCATTTTGCAGGTGAGGTAACTGAGGCCCAGAGAAGTGAAGTGACTTGCCCAAGGTCACACAGCAGACAAGTGCTGGAGTTGGATTAGAACACAGGTCCTTCTGACTCCCAGGCTCCTGCTAGAGCTGGAGTTAGTGCTGACAGGGACAGTGACTTTATCTACTTGTTTCTTGGATACTTAGATACTTAGACACTTGGATACTTAGTTTCTTGGATACTTGGATACTTAGTACAGTTTCCTGTACAGTTTCCTACAGTTCCTGTACAGTTTCCTGCATGGAGTAAGCACTCAAGAGATAGCACTGATTGTTGATAATAATAATAATGATAATAATCATTTTTATGGTATTTGTTAAGTAATCTCTTATATCTCCCTTATATCCTGTCCTCCCCCTCCCCATCCCCCCACCTTACCTCCTTCCCCTCCCCACAGCACCTGTATATATGTATATATGTTTGTATGTATTTATTACTCCATTTATTTTATTTGTATATATTTATTCTATTTATTTTATTTTGTTAATATGTTTTGTTTTGTTCTCTGTCTCCCCCTTCTAGACTGTGAGCCCACTGTTGGGTAGGGACCGTCTCTATATGTTGCCAACTTGTACTTCCCAAGCGCTTAGTACAGTGCTCTGCACACAGTAAGCGCTCAATAAATACGATTGAATGAATGAATATCTGACTCCAACTTATGCTCCTGCAATACTTAGCATATATCCACTACAGATTTACAGCACTTAGAATCAGGGGCAGAGGGAAATACCCTCTTGCACAAAGAATTTTTGAAATTTTGGAAACCTCACAGATAAATCTGTTGGTTGTATTGGAAGCCTATGTACTCTTCCCGTGATACTGCTGGGGTGGATGCTGATTTCATTGCACTCATTGTGTGCTGTCTCCTCTTCTTTCATTCATTCAATCGTATTTATTGAGCACTTACTGTGTGCAGAGCACTGTATTAAGAGCTTGGGAAGTACAAGTTGGCAACATATAGAGACAGTCCCTACCCAACAACGGGCTCACAGTCCAGAAGTTGGAGACAAACAACAAAACAAAACAAGTAGACAGGTGTCAATAGCATCAGAATAAATAGAATTATAGCTATATACACATCATTAATTAAATAAATAGAATAGTAAATATGTACAAGTAAAATAAATAGAGAAATAAATCTGTACAAACATATATACAGGTGCTGTGGAGAGGGAAAGGAGGTAGGGCAGGGGGGATGGGGAGGAGGAGAGGAAAAAGGGGGCTCAGTCTGGGAAGGCCTCTTGGAGGAGGTGAGCTCTCAGTAGGGCTTTGAAGGGAGGAAGAGAGCTAGCTTGGCGGATGTGTGGAGGGAGAGCATTTCAGGCCAGAGGGAGGAAGTGGGTCAGGGGTTGTTGGCGGGACAGGCGAGAACAAGGTACAGTGAGGAGGTTAGCGGCAGAGGAGCAGAGGGTGTGGGCTGGACTGGAGAAGGAGAGAAGGGAGGTGAGGTGAAGGGGTGAGGTGATGGACAGCCTTGAAGCTGAGAGTGAGGAGTATTTGCTTGATGCGTCAGCCACTGGAGATTTCATTAAGCATTTACTGTTTCAGAGCACTTGGAAGAGTACAGTATAACAGAGTACAGTATAACAGGGTCGATATGTTCCCTGACCATAATGAGCTTACAGTCTAGGGAGCAAGGGGGGCAGACGTTAATATAAATAAATAAATGAATAAATAAAAAATAAATAAATAATGGATATAATAATAATAATAATAGTATTTGTTAAGTGCTTATTATATTTCAAGCACTGTTCTAAGTTCTGGGTTGATACAAGGTAATGGTAATCAGGTTGTCCTATGTGGGGCACACAGTCTTAACCCCCATTTTACAGATAAGGTAACTGAGGCACAGAGAAGTGAATTGGCTTGCCCAAGGTATCACAGCAGACAAGTGGTGGAGCTGGAATTAGAATCCACATCCTCTGACCCCCAGGCCTTGCTCTTTTCACTAAGCCATGTACATAGGTGCTGTGTAGTTGAGGGAGTGATGAATAAAGGGTGCAAATCTAACACTTAGAACAGTGCTTGGCACATACTAAGCACTTAACAAATACCATCATCATCATCATCAAATGAGAGAGTGATGCAGAAGGGACTAGGAGAAAAGGAAATGAAGGCTTAGTCAGGCAAGGCTCTTGGAGGAGATGTGCCTTCAATAAGGCTCTGAAGAAGGGGAGAGTGATAGCCTGTTGGCTAGGAAGACAGCGGGAGTTCCAGGCCAAAGGCAGGATGTGGGCAAGAGGTTGGCAGCAAGATAGATGAAATGAAGATACAGGGAGTGGAATGGTATTAGAGGAGTGAAGTGCACCAGCTGGGTTGTAGTACAAAATCAGGGAGGTAAGGTAGGAGGGAGTAATGTGATTGAGTGCTTTAAAGCCCAAGGTAAGGAGTTTTTGTTTGATGCTGTGGTAGATGAGCAACCACTCGAGGTTCTCTGGGAGTGGGGAAACATGACCTGAACGTTTTTGTAGAAAAATGATCTGGGCAGCAAAGTGAATAGAATAGTGCTTTGTACATAGTAAACACTTAATAAATGCCATCAAAAAAAAAAAAGTACAGACTGGAGTGGGGAGAGAGACAGTAGGCAGGGAGGACAGCAAGGAAACAGATACAATAATCCAAGTGGGATAAGATAAGTGCTTGGTAGCAGTTTGGATGGAGAGGAAAGGGTAGATTTTAGTGGTGTTATGAAGGTTGAACTGACAGGATTTGGTGATAGATTGAATCTGTGGGAGAAACCATGAGAAACTCAGACCTTCCTGAGAATGGGAGATAGCGTTCATTGTGGGTCCTGACCATTGGCTCAGTGGAAAGAGCACGGGCTTGGGAGCCAGAGGTCATGGGTTCTAATCCTGACTCCACCACTTGTCAGCTGTGTGACTTTGGGCAAATCACTTAACTTCTCTGGGCCTCAGTTACCTCAACTGTAAAATGGGGATTAAAACTGTGAGCCCTACGTGGGACAACCTGATCACCTTATATCCACCCAGTGCTTAGAACAGTGCTTTGCACATAGTAAGCGCTTAACAAATGCCATCGTTATTATTATGATGATGATCCTATAATCCAGCCACTTTGTGGCACTGGTTTAGGCAGGGGGCAAACCCAGAAACTTTGTCTAGTTGCCCAAGGTGGAAATGAGAGCAAAATGTCTGAGCTAATAAAAGACTTCCTCACTGTCAAGGGGTTTCTCCACTTCCCCTCACTGTGGGGAATGAGGTGTAATAATAATGAAAATTGAAGTATTTGTTAAGTACCTACTAGGTGGCAAACACTGTAGTAAGTGCTGGGGTAGATACACGATTATCAGGTAATATGCATGCTCCCTTCCTGGGCCAGTCCGTCCTCTTCTATCTCTTCCCTTAAAACGAATATAACTTGATGTGAGATTTTTTAATAAACTATTTCTAAATAAAACGTTTCAATTAATAAATGTCTTCTTTTTTAAATTTCAATTAATAAGTGTCTTCTTTTTTAATAGAGAAAAACGACAGCCTATGTTTTGTGACTCTAATAGCAATCATCATTATTGGAAGTGGCTGTGGTTTCCTCTTTCTCTCTATGCTCCTTCTGTTCTTTATCAAAAAGATCAGTATTAAGCTGATTGGGAGTCTGAGTTTTTCCTGATAATGGATGTAAATGATTGTCAATCCTGGTAATGTGAAGAGAAAAAAATGGGACTATCCGTGCATGTGGTGATTTGGAGAAACAGCCAACCATGAACTATAATGAAAACAACTGTGGGATCTAGTGCTCAGTGCTGCTCCAGGATTATTAGGATGGTATTTGTCAGGATTTACTATGTGCCAAGCACTGTACTAAGCGCTGGAGTTGATACAAGCTCATCAGGTAGGACACCTGGGACAGGGACATCAGATCCCTGTCCCACACAGGGTTCACAGACTAACCCTAACCCTAATGTGCACACTATTCCTGGGACTTAGAATGTCTTAGGGCTTTAGGCTCTTATCCATAGAGCAAGCTCCAAACCTGTCAGCCAGTCTGTCTACCTCAATCTCTTCCCTCCAAGCTTGCATAATTTGATAGAGGATTTTTCAAAAACTCTATTGATTTTTAAAGAAAACACCTCAACTGATAAATTCTTCTTCTTCACAGAAAAGTTTAATGAAAGGCCAGGCACCCAGGCTATAAGAAGAATCCTTATCACTGGAAGCTGCTGTGGGTGTCATCTTGCTTTTCTTTCTTCACCTGTTCTCCTCAGAAAGTCTCTGAGGTAAGTAGGTTGGGGT
This sequence comes from Tachyglossus aculeatus, assembly GCF_015852505.1. Lineage (NCBI taxonomy): Eukaryota > Metazoa > Chordata > Mammalia > Monotremata > Tachyglossidae > Tachyglossus > Tachyglossus aculeatus. The sequence continues at coordinate 46,612,705 of NC_052071.1, forward strand.
TCTCAGTTTCAACTGATATTGAATTCAAATGATTATCAATCCTTCTTATCCAGAGGAGTCACTTTTTTAATGGTATTTGTTAAGCGCTTCCTATGGGTAAGGCACTATACTTAGCACTGGGGTAGACACAAGATAATCTGGTTGAACAATAGTCACTGTCCCCAGATAGGGATCACAGTCTTAATCCTCATTTTACAGATGAGATTACTGAGGAACAGAGAAGTTATGTGATTTGCTCAAAGCCAGACAGCAGACAAGTGGCAGAGCAAGGATTAGAACCCAGGTCTTCTGGCTCCCAGGCCCAGGCTCTTTCCACTAGGCCATGCTCCTGAGCCACTTGTGCTAAACAGTAAGTATATCAGGGTGAGCAGGCATTCCAATCTGAGCTGAGGATAATAATAATAATAATAATAATAGTATTTGTTAAGCATTTACTATGTGACAAGCACTGAGGAGTACCTACATACTAGGGGACTCACCCCCTAGGTACTCGGGTACTACCTTCTGGTAGCACTATGCACATATTTTAAAGCCTGTTGCTTCCCCCTACTTGTAATTTACTTCTGTGACTATTTCTTTTTTTAGACTGTAAACTCCTTCAAGGCAGCAATATGACTACCTCAGAAGCAGCATGGCTTAGTGGAAAGAGCACGGGCTTGGGAGTCAGAGGTCGTGGGTTTTAATCCCGGCTCCACCACGTATCAGCTCCGTGACTTTGGGCAAGTCACTTAATAATAATGATGGCATTTATTAAGCGCTTACTATGTGCAAAGCACTGTTCTAAGCGCTGTGGAGGTTACAAGGTGATCAGTTTGCCCCACAGGGGGCTCACAGTCTTAATCCCCATTTTAAGGATGAGGTGACTGAGGCACAGAGAAGTTAAATGATTTGCCCAAAGTCACACAACTCATCTGTAAAATGAGGATCAAGACTGTGAGCCCCACGTGGGACAACCTGATTACCTTGTATCTACCCCCAGTGCTTAGAACAGTGCTTGGCACATAGTAAGTGTTTAATAAATACCATGATTATTATTATTATTAAACCCAGCTCTGCCACTTACGTGCTGTGTGACCTTGGGCAAGCCACTTAACTTCTCTGAGCCTCAGTTCCCTCATGAGCAAAATCAAAATTTAATACTTGTTCTCCCTTCTATTGACTGTGAGACCGATGTGGGATATGATTAGGTTGTATCTACCCCAGTGTTTAATACAGTGTTTTGCACATAGTAAGTGCTAAGCAAATACCATTATTATTATTGTTACTAACTCTAGTGGACTCTCCCAAGCCCTTAGTACAGTGCTTGGCACAGGGTAAGTGCTCAAAAAATATTGATTGAAGTAGTTCTCTCTATCCTACAGACACCATGCAGCTCTAAGGAGAGCCTGTTATGAATTAATCAGCGATATTTGTTGAGCACTTACTAAGTGAGGAGCACTGCACTTGGGAGAACGTGGGAGAGTACATTGTAACAGAGTTGGTGGACACATTACTTGCTCACAAGGAATTTACAGTCGAGAGGATTCTATTGGATTCTGTTCTCCATGGCTCAAGAGAATTTGTGGAGCTTCCTCAAAACTGACACCTAAATCCTTTTTTCAAAACTTCTGCTCCTCATGTTTGTCTGGCATCACTACCCAGGGAGATTGGATTGGGATGGAGGAAGAGAGCATCTCAAAACAAGCTCTATCTTGGACACCTCGAGGGAAAATAAAAATGGAGCATGTTGTAAGGGTCCTACATTTTGGATAAAGGCTATCCCTTTAGTGATACCTTACCCTGTCTCTGAGCCCGTAGTAATTTTCATTCATTCAATTGTATTTATCAAGTGCTTACTGTGTGCAGAGCACTGTACTAAACTCTTTGGAGAGTACAATGCAACAATAAACAGGCACATTCCCTGCCCACAACAAGCTTACAGTCCAAAGGGAGCTTACAGTCTCCCATGGAAAATAAACATTTCTCACTCAGATACATAACCTGGATTTGTTGGATGGCTTACTTTAAATAGGGGGTGTAGGGAGAGAAAAGAGGCAGATTAATCATCATATCTGATCTGAGGGTAGAAGGCAAAGGGAAGAGGGAAGTGGGTTTTTGTGATGACACTACTCACTAAAGGGGTTGATTCAGTAACCAAGGCCAGCATTGCAGGGACTTGATAACCGCTATGTTACAGGTCCTGTGGCTTCTACCTACCTAATAAACTCACAGCCAGGTCCTGTTTTGTACTCAGAATGAACTGGAGCCTTTGAATTCATCTACTATCTACTGAAGCTGGAACCTACGTGGACAGTGCCCAACCTGATTAGTTTGTATCTAACCCAGTGCTTAGTACAGGGCCTGGCATATACCATTATTATTATTATTATCATTATTAAGGAGGAAGAGAAGGACCAGAATGTTAAGAACACAGATAACATGGAGGTTGGATGGAGTTACTCTGGGAGTGAGGCTCAATCCTGTCTCCCATCTCTTCTCTGCTTCCCACAACAGCCTCACTACACCCTCCATCTTCCACAGCTTTTCCCTCCTCTTTTCCTTTTTTTAAACATGGCATTTGTTTAGGGCTTCCTGTATGCCAGGCACTGCACTATACACTGGGGTAGATACAACCTAATGATTTTGGACACAGTCCATGCCCGACAGGGCTTGCAGGCTTACTCCCCATTTTACAGTTGAGGTAATTTAGGCATGGAGAAACTAAGTGACTTGCCCAAGGTCACACAGCAGACTAGTGGCAGAGCCAGGATTAGAACCCAGGTCCTTCTGACTCCCAGGCCCATGCTCTATCCAGTTAATCAATCAATCAATCAATCAATCTTTTTCTTCTCAGGTAGGCCATTCTTGCACCAGAGACCTCGACTGCCCCAGCTGTTAGCATTTCCATGCTGGAGGGCCTTAATTTCAGTCAATGGTTCACAAAACAACCCAAAGACTATGGAGAAGGAGGATCTGATAAGTGTGTCCAAACGTCCTGGCCTCATTTGTCAGCCCACCCTCACCCCATTCAGCATTTAAAAAAAAGCACCAGAAGCCTTGGGAAGGAGAAAGGGCACAGAGAAGCACATCTGATCAAGTGTTAAGGGCCACTTCCTTTTAACCACTTCAAGCTGATCTCTACCTAAATGCTAGTGAAGATGTCAGGAATAAATTTAGCAAATCTACAAATGTAGGAAATATTTGAGACAGTAACATAGAGCAAACTTTATAGCCTGCAGCTAACCCAATAATTTCCTATATTAAGAGGCAAAACAAGTTCTATGGTGGAGTTCCTTTTCACTAGAACAGTACTTGGCAAATAGTAAGCGCTTAACAAATGCCATTATTATTAAAGCCCATATTCTCCAGTCACCCACCATGTCTTCAGGTTGTTGTGGTGTCCTGTAGCCGTGCTTACTGTGGCTTCAGGTCAGAGTAACCTTCTCAAAACTGAACAAGTGGAGCCTTCCATTTGGAACAGGAATTAATTCAGTCAATCGTATTTATTGAGCACTTAATGTGTGCAGGCCACTGTACTAAGTGCTTATCTCAGAGTTAGGTCAGACTGGCCACTGACAGCAATCAAGAATACTGAGCACTCCTTGCTAATTCTTCCCTCCCTTCCAGCACCTGATGGAAAAGACTATTTGGGAAGCAGTATGTCTTAGTAATGGAGATGACTCGACAGCATAAACCAAGACAAAAATGACCTAATAGAAAGAGCAAAGGCCTGAGATTCAGGGGACTGGGGCTTTAATCCCAGCTCTTCCACTTAATAAAAATAATAATTGTGGTACCTGTTAAGCACTTACTATGTGTCAAACACTGTACTAAGCGCTGGTGTGGATACAAGCAAATCAGGTTGGACACAATCCCTGTCCCGTGTGGGGCTCACAGTCTCAATCCCCATTTTAGAGGTGAGGGAACTGAGGCCCAGAGAAGTCAAGTGACTTGCCCAAGGTCACACAGCAGACCCACGGTGGAGCCAGGATTAGAACCCATGAACTTCTGACTCCCAAGCCCGTGCTCTATCCACTAGGCCATCTTGAGCAAGTCACTTAACTTCTCTGTGCCCCAGTTTCTTCATCTGTAAAATGGGGATTAAATTCTACTCCCTCGTATTTAGATTGTGAGGCCAATGTTGGCCAGCAACTGTGTCCAACCTGATTATCTTGAATCTACCCCAGCAGATAGTACAATACTTGCTTAATAAATGCTATAATTAAAAAAAAATAAATTTGGACGCATAGGCACTCCTATTGGACACGGAAAGTGTGGTGTATTCTAGGAAGTGCAGAATGCATTTGTGCTGTACCGATGCTCTAGAAATTTCTTTTCTGTTGAGCTTGATTTGAGGAAGTTCAACTCAGTTAACTCCTTGGCTCCAGACTCCCAGCCCCACCCCAAATTCTTGGGGCTGTTGTTTCACTCCCCAGTCTGCAGCTTTAGCTACTTCCTGTGGCTTCACTATGACCCTTGAAAGGCCCCCAAACCTCTTACCTCCTGCTTATTCTTGTATCACAGGGTTTTTCCAGTCAGGTGTGAGCACCACTTAACAGGCAAGGAAGGGTTTGAGGTGAGCAGGGTAAATCTGACCGGACTCAAGTCTTTGACCAATAACAATAAAGACTGAGTCTTCCAGGGCCATTAGAAAAACCCCATTCAGAATCCTCCCGAACAAAGCTTGAGCTCCCAGTTCTCCCCAATCCCTGTTCAGAGGAGGGGACGGGAGAGGAAGGGAGGATCCCCTCCTGCCATGGGCTGTGAGAGACAGAGGACTGAACCCCAGCTCCGTGGCACTTCCTCAACAGAAGGACAAGACATTCTCCCAGGGAGCTCCTGGGAGATCAGGACTACTCAAGTTTCTCTTCTAGTATATCACAGCTCCATGTTAGCCCCCCAACCCCCCACCCCCAGCCCAGGCTGCACTCCAAGAGGAGGGAGCCGTCAGAAGACTGTGAGCTCCCTCTGTGCAGAGAATGTCACTGTTCATTGTTGTATTGTACTTTCTCAAGCACTTAGTACAGTGCTCTGCACATAGCGCTCAATGAATATGATTGAATGAATGAATGAATAACAGCAAACCACCCTGTTCCCCTCTGGTTGTGGGAACTACACCACCCTCCCTGAATCAAACGTAGCTGCTCAGGTCACTCAATTTCTCTTCATTTTAATGTTTTTCAATGATATTTGTTAAGTGCTTACTATGTGTCAGGCACTGGACCAAGCGATGGGATAGATATAAACTAATCAGGTTGGACACAGTCCCTGTCCTGCGTAGGACTCACAGTCTTACTCTCCATTTTACAGATGAGGTAAATGAAGCATGGAGAAGTGAAGTGACTCACCTAAGCTCACATAGCAGACAAGTGGTGGAGCTGGAATTAGAGCCCAGATGCTTCTGACTCCGAGGCCTGTGTTCTATCCACCAGGTAACACTATTTCTCTATTTTCACCCTGGTGTTGTGGCCTCATCATCATCATCAATCGTATTTATTGAGCGCTTACTGTGTGCAGAGCACTGTACTAAGCGCTTGGGAAGTACAAGTTGGCAACATATAGAGACAGTCCCTACCCAACAGTGGGCTCACAGTCTAAAAGGGGGAGACAGAGAACAAAACCAAACATACTAACAAAATAAAATAAATAGAATAGATATGTACAAGTAAAATAAATAAATAAATAGAGTAATAAATATGTACAAACATATATACATATATACAGGTGCTGTGGGGAAGGGAAGGAGGTAAGATGGGGGATGGAGAGGGGAATGAGGGGGAGAGGAAGGAAGGGGCTCAATCTGGGAAGGCCTCCTGGAGGAGGTGAGCTCTCAGTAGGGCCTTGAAGGGAGGAAGAGAGCTAGCTTGGGGGATGGGCAGAGGGAGGGCATTCCAAGCCTGGGGGATGACGTGGGCCGGGGGTCGATGGCCTGAGAGACACTGCCTGAAGACTCAGCCACTCAGCTGCTCCACAGTGTTTGTGGCAATTGGAAGAACCCAGAGGCATGATGCATCCACACCAGATCTATTTCCCACATATTCATCACTCCAGTTCCCAAAACAGTGGGCCCGAAGTCAGGCCCAGGAGGAGCAGCATTTTCATGTTTCCATATTGGGTTTCCCCAGCCACGAGTTCCTCACAGGGTCCCTGACAAGAACCTGGAGTTGCTGAAGAAGGGCTGGGCTCAAAGAACTGCAGAGGTGTACCTGCTGCAAGGTTAGACCTGGGCAAACTGCAGCTGGGGTGGGGCTGTGATGCCCTTTTTTCCCTCTTGTTTTCTGATGAACTACCTCACCCTGACCATTTCCTGCCACTTGACTCCTCCTTCTCTGCTCACATCACTTCTTGCCTGTGATGACCCAGTAGGCCTGCCCCACCTAGAAAACAGAGAACCGTCCAGAAGATATCCGGAACAGGGAATCTGCTCCCTCCTTTGACCCCTCCTAGAAAGAAAGCTGCTTTTCACAGAGTGCTAATCACTCACTTGGTGACATCACTCTAGACTGTGAGCTCACTGTGGGCAGGGATAATCACTCTTTATCACCTTATTCTACTTTCCCAAGTGCTTAGTACAGTGCTCTGCACACAGTAAGCACTTAATAAATACGATTGAGGGAATGAATCAACCAGAACAGAGCCAGTTACAAGGCAGAATTTGGTAGGAAAATAATGAGAAAAAACACAAGAACCAGCAGGAGCGAAGACTTCCTGAGGAGCTTCCAAAGCAGTGACTCAATACACATTACTAACCTCTAGGTATGTTAGGAACCCATCCCAGTTTTCTATTGTACAGTTACTGTTACCGTTGAGACCTTTAACTACTTAAATGTCTCTTTCCCCCTCTAAACTGTAAGCTCGTTGTGGGCAGAGAATGTGTCTGCTTACTGTTATGTTGTACTCTCCCAAGTGATTAGTAGAGTGCTCTGCACACAGGAAGCACTCAAAAAATACAATTAAATGAATGAATGTAAATGATGCTTTATCTTTTTAATATCAGTGTGCCAAAATATATGTTAGTGTGTGTATGTGTGTGTACCCTGCAAATGTGGGGACTCACTGTTGCAGGGGTGACATGGGACATTTAGCATTCTTCTAAACCTCAAATATAGGCTTTAGATGCAGGACTGGCTAGCAGGGTGTTGGGCGCTTCCTGCCCTTTTAGAGGGCAACTAAAACTAACAGTCACAGCAAATTCCTGGGGCAATATTGTGGTGTGCTGGGATGGGGCTTCGTAAAATCCCTCCTTGGGCTATATATTGCTGGGGGTACTTGAACCCTGGAATTACAACTGGGCAAATGGCCTCACAACTGACTGGAAATATCATATTCCTCTCCCTTTCCTGACTTTCCCCAACTCAAGTATCCCACATCTCTCTCCTCCCATACCCTTCTATCCAACTTTTCCCATCCGTCTCCTCATGATCTCCTCCCTGCATTCTATGTCCATCTCTTTCCCTCCATTTTACTTCCTTCCACCATCCCCTCTCTCCTCATTTATTAGGAGCTCCCTTATTGAGAGTTTGGGAAGGATCAATTTAAAGACAGGTAATGACATCTAGAAGCATGTTATTTAAGGCAAATTTTTACTGCCAGTTTCCTCCTGTGTCAAAACTACCTCAGCTTGTTGCCTTAAAAGTGTTTGTGACAGAGTTCTGAGTTCATTTTTATTTGGATTATTTTCCATCATTGAAGGTGAATCTAATTTTTAAAAATCCTCATAAAGTTCATTAATAAGCATTAATAGTAATGTCAATAATAATAATAATGTGGAATTTCTGGGATCCACCTCTGTCTGTCTCAATCTGAACCAAGTCCCAGGACTGTGACACCAGGATCTGACTAGCATCTGAGTCAGATGAAAAGTGAGTTTGGACTTTCTTGAAAAGACCTCCAAGTATCATCACTTCCAGCAGAAAAAGCCATTATTAAGCACGCATGAAGGCACAGTTGTGCACTTAGCCCTTGCAAACACACAGCAGAAGTTGAAGACATAATCTGTGCCCCTGAACAGCCTAGAATCTAATAAGCCTGATAGGTTGACACAAATTGTCAGACATTCTATAGGTAAAAGAGAGACATGGCAAGAAATATCCTGGGACATCCCATTCCCAAACAGCATATTTTTCTTCTCCTCCTGGTTCCAAAATAATCCTAAAAGGGAAGAACTCTGGGGGTGGAGCATGAGGGGGTGTCTCAGCTTGGTTTGAACCTTAACAAATTCAGTTTTACCCTGGTCCATTTCAGCCTAGGAGCTTGTTTTTATGTCTAGTATTTTTATTTTATACTCCCAGGCTAGTCCACCTTGGCTTCTGCTGCTGAGGTCTGTGGCACGACTGTGGTGCCTACGTATATAGGATATGGGAGGGGAACACAATGACTTTGGAGCAATGTGGTGCAGGGGAGGGGAAGTCATGGAACCCTTCTTACCCACTTTTCTTGATTTCCTTAAAGAGCTTCTTTTGGTTCCCTTAGAATATTACTACTTTATGTTATATAGCACTCATCTTTGCTTTTGGAGTGCCAAGGGCCTTTCGGTATTTATGGGTGCTATTAATGGTCTTCTTTTGTCTTCCCTACACCCTGGGACTGCCATTCAGTAGGAGACAGGATTCAAAGATTCCCAACCCAGAATCCCAATCCACTTCTCTGGGAGGCCTGGATTTTTAGGGAGGTTCCTAGGCAGGAGAATCTGGGGCAGCGGTCTGGGGTCCTAGGAGAGTCTGAAGCAGGAAAGGCTGGGACAGGAGAGGAGAGGAAAACTCTCTAAATGATCAGGGGCTGGGCTGGATGCGTTTGGTGGATGGGGCAGTTCTAGGGGAGAATTTGCTTCTCCTCTCTTCTTCTCATCTCTCTTTTCTGCATCTCAGTGGTCTCTGCCCCCGACCAGTTTCCATCCTTGATGGAGGGTTTTTCAGAGAGGACCCCTGGAAGGGAATTGTGATCTGCAAAGTTGTGTGGACAGAAGGAGGCAGACTTTCTCTAACTGCCTACCAACCTCACCCTGAGGTACTTCATCAAGGACGTGAGACCAGAGGGGGTGTGTGTGTATGTGTGCGTGTGAGCATGACTTCCTGTGCCTGTGTGTTGTCTATACACTTGGATCTGTGACCTTTGGGCATTTGATATTTGCCTCACCCCCGCCCCCACAGCACGTATGTACATATCTTTAAATTATGTATTTTTCATTCATTCATTCAATCGCATTTATTGAGCGCTTATTACATGCGAAGCAGTATACTAAGCACTTGCAATTGTACTTATAAATTATTGATTCATATTATTATCTGTCTCCCCCTCTAGACTGTAAGCTCGTTATGGGCAGGGAGCACATATGCTTATTTTGTTGTATTGTACTCTCCCAAGTGCTTAGTACAATGCTCTGCACATGGTAAGCTCTCAATAAATACCATTGATTGATTGATTGTACATTTGCCTGTTTCTAGGTCTGTACTGTGTCTTTGAGTCTCTGTGTCAGGATCCACCTTTGTCTAAATGAGTGTCACTAAGGTGGCCAGTCATGTAGTTTTACAATGGGTAATCCAGTTTTCAGCTGGACTGTCTCCTTTTCAGTACTGATGCAGAAATGGACACTTTTACATTTTTCAAATTTTCACCACCAAATCCCCTTCACCACAGCTCCTGCTGCTACTTCCATGGTTAGATGTGTCACCATGGTTTAGATGTGTGACCAAGGAGAGGTGCACCAAAGCTGTGAAAAAGTTTTATGGGAGAGTTAGGGGTCTGCCAGGCCAGTGCACTAGAATTACATGAAAATGATGAAACTCTACAAAATGGCACTTGTTTAATCAGCATGCTACACTGCGTGCCTGGCATAACACGTGTGACATCCTTGAAGTCAGCAAATCTAGTTGCTAAGAGGGACAGTGTCATCACCCTATGTGTCACTGACTGTGGTCTGCCTAGTTGCATAGCTGTGGGCGATAGGTGAGAAGAGAATATTCTCATCAGAATCACACTCATTTTGTTAATACTTGAAATCTTGAGATGAGAGCTTATAAAAATGAAAAACAAATTGCTAAAATTAATGTCAGGTATAAATGCTTAAGCGTTAAGGTAACTTTAGGATCAACACCACTTGGGATGCTGGGAATTAATTGGGGAACGCTTCCTGGTGGAGGTGAGGTGAGACATAGGGTAAGCTGTGGTCTGATGGATTTGTCAGTCAGTTGGTTATTTGTATTTATTTACTGAGCACTTACTGGGTGCAGAGCAGTAGTTAGAGAAGGTGATTTGGAGAGAAATGAAAAGTGTGATTTGGGGAGCAGTTGGTGAAGAGGATGGCTATTTAAGTTGGAGAGAACTATTGGGAAACATTGAAGTCAATGCTAAGGAGTTTCTGCTCGATGAGGAAGGAACTGAGTTGCTATAAGGAGGTTTTTGAAAAGTCGCTAGAACATTCTATATGATCTTTTCAGATGATAATGACAACAATAATGATGGTATTTGTTAAGTGCTTACTATGTACCAAGCACTGTTCTAAGCACTGGGGTAGGTACAAGGTTCTCAGGTTGTCCCACATGGGGCTCACAGTTTTAATACCCATTTTACAGATGAGGTAATTGAGGCACAGAGAAGTTAATTGACTTGCCCAAAGTCACGTGGCTGACAAGTGGAGGAGGCAGGATTAGAACCCATGACCTCTGACTCCAAAGCCTATGCTCTTTCCACTAAGCCACACTGTTTCACAGATGATCTGGGCAGCAGAGTATATTATACACTATATATATAGTATATTATACTATATACTATATATAGTATATTATAATATATTATATATATATAATATAGAGTATATTGTTAGCAATATAATATAGTATATTATACTATATTATACATGGGAAATCATTAACTTGTACTTCCCAAGCACTTAGTACAGTGTTCTGCACACAGTAAGCACTCAATAAATACGATTGATGATGATGATACACTGAAGGTGGGGAAGGTTGGAGACTAGTGAACAGGGAGGAGGGGGTCATGTGTGATTTGTTTGAGAATTTATGAGAACTGGCTCCAGAGGGTTGGCCATTTTGGTGGAAAGGAAAGCAATGTGACCTAATGGACAGAGCACAGGCTTAGGAGTTAGAAGGACCTGGATTCTAAACTCAGCTCTTCCACTTGCAGCTTGTGACCTTAGCCAAGTCATTTAATTTCTCTGTATACTTCAGTTACCTCATTTGTAAAATGGGAATAATACTGTGAGTCCCATTTGGGATATGGACTGTGTCCAATGTGATTGAATTGTACCTGCCCCAGCATTTAGTACAGTGCCTGGCACATAGTAAGCACATAACAAATACGCTCAGAAAAGGAAAGGACAGAACAAAGAAATGTAGAAAGAGAACTTAAAAGTGGATAGGAGGGTGGTGGTGCTGATAGAGATGGGAAAGTTAAGAGGAGGATTGGGTTTAAGAGAGACGATGAGAAGTTTGAAGTTTCAACTTTGGAAATGTTAAGTTTGAAGTGGTGTTCAGTCAGTCAATTGTATTTATTGAACATTTACTGCACTAAGGGCTTGGGAGAGTACAATATAACAATATAACAGATGCAATCTCTGACACAGTGAGGTAGAGGGGGAGACAGACAGTAATATAAATTAAAGAATTACAGATATGCACATAAGTACTGTGGGGCTGGGAGGTGGGGATGAATAAAGGGGGCAAGTCAGGGTGATGCAGAAGGTAGTTGAAGTAAAGGAAAAGAGGGCATTGTCAGGGAGGGTCCTTTGGAGGAGATGTGCTTTGAACTGGGGAGAGTCATTATTTGTCAGATATGAGGAGGAAGGGCGTTCCAGGCCAGAGTCAGGACGTGGGCGAGAGGTTGGCAGTGAGATAGATGATATCGAGATTCAGTGAGAAGGTTATCATTAGAGGAGCAAAGTGTGTGGGCTGGGTTGCAACAGGAGAGTAGCAGCGTGAGGAAGGAGGGGGCAAGGTGAATGAGTGCTTTAAAGCCAATGGTGAGGAATATTTGTTTGATGCGGAGGTGGTTGGACAACCACTGGACATTCTTAAGGAGTGGGGAAATGTGGCCTGAAGAAATATAGAAAAACGATCATAGCAGCTGAGTGAAGTATGGACTGGAGTAGGGAGAGACAGGAGGCAGGGAGGTCAGAAAGGAGGCTGATGCAGTTATTGACCTAGAGGCAAGAGGATTTGTATAGAGTAATTGTCTGTCAGCTATGAGGAGGGAGGACTTTCCAGGCCAGAGTCAGGAGGGGGTGTTAGGTTGGTGGCAAGATAGATGAGATCGAGGTTCAGTGAGAAGGTTAGCATTAGAGGAGTGAAGTGTACTTGTTGGGTTGTAGTAAGAGACTAGCGAGGTATGTCCAACCTGATTACCTTATATCTATCCCAGTGCTTAGAACAGTGCCTGACACTTTGTAAATGCTTAACAAATACCATAAAAAATTTATTTAGCGAGAGAGAGGTTGGGGCTGAGGAGGTATTTTGGGAAATCATAAGTGGGTGAATGTAGACAAAGAGTGAATGTAGAGCAAGCATGGTGTATTGGAAAGAGCACAGGTCTAGGAGACAGAAGGTCATGGTTTCTAATCCCAGTTCCTCCACTTGTCTGCTGTGTGACCTTGGGGAAGTCATTTCACTTCTCTGTGCCTCAGTGACCTCACCTATAAAGTAGGGATTGAGACTCTGAGCTCTACGTGGGATAGGGATTGTGTCCAACACATTTTGCTTTTGTCCATCCCAGCACTTAGTACAGTGCCTAACACATAGTCAGTGCCTAACAAATAATATGATTATTATTATTATAGAAAGAAGAGCAGGGTACCTAGAACAGAGCTCTGAGGGACACCTACAATTAGGAGATGAGAACAGAAGAACAATCAGAGACTAAGACTGAGATGGAGCAAGCAGAGAAATAGAAGATGCAGGTGAGGACCATGATGGTGAAACTAAGATCAAATGGTAATTGCAAGAGAAGGGGAATGGTCAGCATTATCAAAGGCACTGACCTCTCTACCACTATCGATGCTACTGATTTATCCTGGGAATGTAATAATGATTACGGTATTTGTTAAGCACTTACTATGTGCCAAGCACCACAGTAAGCACTGAGGTAGATACAAGATAATCAGGTCAGACACAGTCCCTGTCTTACATGGGGTTCACAGTCTAAGTAGGAGGGAGAACAAGTATTGAATCCCCATTTTCCAGATGAGGAAAGTAAGGCACAGAGAAGTTAAGTGACTTGCTCAAGGTCACACAGCAAGCAATTGGTGGAGCTGGGATTAGAACACATGTTCTCTGACTCCCAGGGGCTGGTACTCTTTCCATTCTGACCATGGTCAGTATTGGGGATGGTGAGGGCTTGTGGATGACGTGGCAGGTAAGGACTCAGACTGGTAAGTCAAGGCTAAGGAGGTTAGAGCAGTGTCTGGAGGGGATAATAATTCATAATAATTATGGTATTTGTTAAGTGCTTACTATGTGCCAGGCACTGTACTAAGCACTGGGATGGGAAGAAGCAATTTACATTGGACACAATCCCTGTCCTTTCATTCATTCATTCATTCATTCATTCATTCATTCATTCATTCATTCATTCAATCATATTTATTGAGTGCTTACTGCGTGCAGAGCAGTAAGGAAGTACAAGTTTGCAACATATAGAGACGGTCCCTACCCAACAACGGGCTCACAGTCTAGAAGGGGGAGACAGACAACTAAACAAAACATATAAACCAAATAAAATAAATAGAATAAATATGTACAAGTAAAATTAATAGAGTAATAAATATGTACAAACATTTATACATATATACAGGTGCTGTGGGGAGGGGAAGGAGGTGGGGGGGATGGAGAGGGGGAGTAAGGGGAGAGGAAGGAGGGGGCTCAGTCTGGGAAGGCCTCCTAATGTCCTATATGGGGCTCAGAGTCTCAATCCCCAATTTGCAGATGGAGTAACCGAGGCACAGAATAGTGAAGTGGCTCGCTGAAGATCACACAGCAGACAAGTGGCAGAGCCAGGATTAGAGTTCCGTGACCTTCCAACTCCCAGGCCTGTGCTCTGGTGGGGGAAAAAGTCGGCACAGTTAAGGCGTGTACCACCCTGGAGGCAGTAGAACTATCAACATGGATGGATGGCAAAGCTGCCTCAAAACAAAGCTGGAGAAGTCAGTGAGAGCAGGAAGGAGAGAAAAGCTTCGAGTCATTTAGATATGCAAAGGTAGGAGGAGGAGGGTGGGGGAAGAGGAAGGAACAGAGGAAGTGTGTGCTATGAAAATAGTATCAAGAAGCAGACTCCTGGCCCCTAAAGAGATCTCTGTAAAACCTCAGAGCCAGGAAGCCACCCCATCTCCGCTCCTCAAACCAACCCCCTCAAAGAACTGGCTCCTCTCGCCCAGGTGGCCTGAAGCGGGGTGCTTACCACCTCTGGGATTTCTGAGTGGTTTCTTATTGGCGTCTGCACTTCTGAGGGGGTTGAGCTGTGAGATGGCCAGGTCCTGCGCTCTTGAGGAGGAAAGGAGGAGAGGGTGACACCCTCACCCTTACCCTTTCAGTGGGAAGGCTGAACCTGAAGGTCATGTCAGGGAAGTTTCCTGAGCTGATGGCCTGGGTCTGAGCTGCTGCCATCCCACATTGCCCTGGGGAGACATGGAGTTTCTTCCCAATGACCGGACCCTCTCTGTCCTCCTCCTCCTTCTCGGTAAGTGTAAGGAGAGATAGAGTCAGACCCTACTGCTTCCTCTCTCCCCCTCCCCAATCCTCCCCTCCCTGTCCCCTGGTAATTGTATATTGAGGCAGACATGTACAGGGATGAAGGCTTCTTATCATGATATTCACCAGCCCAGAAATAGAATCGTTTCATCATATTAATGTCTATCTCTCCCTCTAGACTGTGAGCTCGCTGTGGGCAGGAATGTAACCACAGCTGCCGGTGCCAGCGGCGGGACTGGAGCACACCAGGCCCCACACAGGCCCACCCCACCGCCCACTCCTCATCCCTTCTCCCCCCATCCCTTCCCCCACCCCTATTCCCCCATCCTTTCCCCCATCCCTCCTCCCATGCCTTCCCCAATCCCTTCCCCCATCTGTTACCCCCATCCCTTCCTCCACCTCCCCATTCCCCCATCCTTTCCCCCATCTGTTACTCCATCTCCCAACCCTTTCCCCCCATCCCTTCCCCCATCCCTTCTCCCCCATCCGTTACCCCCATCCCCTCCCCATCCCCCATTCCTCCCCCCCATCTCTCCATCCCTTCCCTGGACTGATTCCCTTCTCCCTTAACTTCTCTGTGCCTCATTTACCTCTTCTGTAAAATGGGGATTAAGACTGAGAGCCCCCCGTGGGACAACCTGATCACCTTGTAACCTCCCCAGCCCTTAGAACAGTGCTTTGCACATAGTAAGTGCTTAATAAATACCATTATTATTATTATTATTAATGTGTCTGCTTGTTACACTGTATGCTCCCAAGCGCTTAGTACAGTGATTTGCACATAGTAAGCCCTCAATAAATATGACTGAATAGTCAAAGGAACTAATCAGAAAAGCCACATCTATAGTAGCTAAATTAGTTTATGTTAATTTAAATTAGTTTATATTTGTATCTACACTTAGTTAAATGATTGTGAATTTGATTAAAACACTGTTGGCTAGGCTCTATGTCACTCGGGGGAGTGTTTTAGGAAAAAGAGAGTGGGTGCTGTATGGACTGACTGTTGTTTCCCACTCACTAGCTAGGGACAATACGAATTTCAGAAGATATGCAGCTTGGTGATTTTATTGCAAGCCTGTTGGAAAAGCTGAGCTCTGGGCATAGTGGAGTCATGATGGCAGCTCTGCTACATGGCTAATGGAGCTTGTCTTATAGGGTGCATAGCTGGCTATTTACTGATTAACATTTGTTGAAGGTAGAGTGAGAATCATAGCTTCATTGAATTCCATTTAATAATTAACAATAAATACGGGATTTGTTAGGCGCTTACTATGTACCAAGCATTGTTCTAAGTGCTGGGGTAGCTACAAATTAATCAGGTTGGACATGGTCCTTGCCCCATGTAGGGCTCACACTCTTAACCTCCATTTTACAGATGAGGTAACTGGGGCCCAGAGAAGTGAAGTGACTTGCCCAAGGTGACACAGCAGACAAGTGGTGGTTTGGAATTAGAACACAGGTCCTTCTGATTCCCAGGCCCCTGCTAGAGCTAGAGTTAGAGCTGATGGGGGAGAGTGACTTTATCTACTTGTTTCTTGGATACGTAGTACAGTTTTCCACATGGAGTAAGCACTCAAGAGATAGCACTGATTGTTGATAATAATGATAATGATAATAAATTTTACGGTATTTGTTAATCACTCTCATATATCTGACTCCAACCTATGCTCCTGCAATACCTAGCATATATCCATCATAGATTTACAGCACTTAGAATCAGAGGCAGAGAGAAATCCCCTCTCGCACAAAGAATTTTTGAAATTTTGGAAACCTCACAGATAAATCTGTTCATTGTATTGGAAGCCTACATACTCTTCCCATGATTCTCCTGGAGTGGATGCTAATTTCATTGCACTCATTGTACGCTGTCTCCTCTGCTTCATACAAGTACATGTAGGATCCTGAGTTTCCAGGAGCAAGTGTGTTCATCCTACGTTTAACCTGATCCAGATAAAGAGAAGAATCAATCAGTCAGTCAATCAATCATATTCATCATCAATCGTATTTATTGAGCACTTACTGTGTGCAGAGCACTGTACTAAGCGCTTGGGAAGCACAAATTGGCAAGATATAGAGACAGTCCCTACCCAACAGTGGGCTCACAGTCTAAAAGGGGGAGACAAAACCAAACATACCAACAAAATAAAATAAATAGAATAGATATGTCCAAGTAAAATAAATAAATAGAGTAATAAATATGTACAAACATATATACATATATACAGGTGCTGTGGGGAAGGGAAGGAGGTAAGATGGGGGGATGGAGAGGGGGACGAGGGGGAGAGGAAGCAATTACTGAGTTCAGAGAACTTGGAAGAATACAGTATAACAGAGTTGGTTGATTTGTTCCCTGACCACAATGAGTTTACAGTCTAGGGGGCAAGGGGGCAGACATTAATATAAATAAATAAATAAATAAATAAATAAATAAATAAATAAATAAATAAAAAAGATATAATCATCATCATCATCAATCGTATTTATTGAGTGCTTACTGTGTGCAGAGCACTGTACTAAGCGCTTGGGAAGTACAAGCTGGAAACATAATAATAATATATAATATTATAATATATAATATATAATAATAATAATGGTATTTGTTAAGTGCTTATTATATGTCAAGCACTGTTCTAAGTGCTGGGTAGATATAAGATAATCAAGTTGTCCCACGCGGGCCTCACAGTCTTAATCCTCATTTTACAGATGAAATAACTGAGGCACACAGAAGTTAAGTGGCTTGCCCAAGGTAGCCCAGCAGTCAAGTGCAGAGCCAGGATTAGAATCCACATCCTCTGACCCCCAAGGCCTTGCTCTTTCCACTGGGCATGTACATAGGTGCTGTGGAGCTGAGGGAGGGATGAATAAAGAGTACAAATCCAGCGCTTAGAACAGTGCTTGGGACATAGTAAGCACTTAACAAATACCATCGTTATCATCATCAAATATGAGGGTGACGCAGAAGGGACTAGGAGAAAAGGAAATGAAGGCTTAGTCAAGGAAGGCTCTTGGAGGAGATGTGCCTTCAATAAGGCTCTGAAGGAAGGGAGAGGGATCACCTGTTGGCTAGGAAGAGAGAGGGAGTTCCAGACCAAAGGCAGGATGTGGGCAAGAGGTTGGCAGCAAGATAGATGAAATTAAGATACAGGGAGTGGAATGGTATTAGAGGACCAAAGTATGCCAGCTGGGTTGTAGTAAGAAATCAGGGAGATAAGGTAGAAGGGAGTAATGTGATTGAGTGCTTTAAAGTCCAAGGAAAGGAGTTTCTGTTTGATGCAGTGGTGGATGAGCAACCACTCAAGGTTCTATGCATGTGGGGAAACATGACCTTGACGTTTTTGTAGAAAAATGATCTGTGCCGCAGAGTGAAGTATGGGCTGGAGTGGCAAGAGAGACAGTAGGCAGGGAGGACAGTGAGGAAACGGATGCAATAATCCAATTGGGATAGGATAACTGCTTGGTAGCAGTTTGGATGGAGAGGAAAGGGTGGATTTTTGCAATGTTATGAAGGTTGAACTGACAGGATTTGGTGATAGATTGAATCTGTTGGTGAATCCATGAGAAACCCAGCCTTCCTGAGACTGGGAGGTTGAGTTTATTGTGGGTCCTGACCATTGTCTGACATGATTCTACAATCCAGCCACTTTGTGGCACCGGTTTGGGCAGGGGGCAAACCCAGAACCTTTGGCTAGTTGCCCAAGGTGGTAAGGGGAGGAAAATGTCTAAGCTAATAAAAGACTTCCTCACTGTCAAGGGATGTCTCCACTTCCCCTCACTGTGGTGGGGAATGAGGTGCTCTAATAATAATGACAATTGAAGTATTTGTTAAGTACTTACTATGTGTCAAACACTGTAGCAAGTGCTGGGATAGATTCACAATTATCAGGTAATAAGTCTCTTTCCTATATGGTGCTCACAGTCCCGTGGTTAGGGAAAACAGGTATTTAATCCCCATTTTACAGATGAGAAAACTGAGGCACAAGGGAGTATATGAATCGTTCAAGGTCACATAACAGGCAAGTAACAAAGCCAGGATTGAAACCCAGGTCTTCTGACTCCTAGGCCCATGGTCTTTCCACTAGACCATGCTGCTTCCCGTGAACTTCCCAGCTCTGAACAGTACTGGGTGCGAAGGTGAGTCAAACAAGACTTGATTCTGCCCTCCAGGTGTTTCCATACTACTGGGGAAATAGTGTTACCACGAATATACTATATTTAAGACATCAAAAATCACAACTCACAGAAGCAGAGAACCCAAACGATAGCTGAATGTGAGTCTGAAGCCCCTAAGCTTAGTTATAGGGGTAAGCAAGGGCTAGCCAGAGCTGCGGATACCGGTGTCTCAGTCAGGTGGAACTAATGAAGAAAAGGCAGCTCTGGTTGGTCTTGAACAAAGTTTTCAAGAAGGGGAATGATGTGGTTCAATGATGAGGAGACCAAAGAGCAGTTCAGTTAGAGAGTAGCATGACCAGTGGTTTTTTTGGGGGAGAGAAAAGTGTGTGGGACTGAAAGTATTTTAGCCTAACTGGAGCAGAGAGCACAAACAGGTGTTTAGTGTGGGGGATATGAGTGCAGACAGATAGAAGATAATAATAATAATGATCATTATTGTTATGGCACTTACTATGTGCCAAGCACTGTTGTAAGACTGGGGTAGATACAAGCTAATCAGGTTGGACACAGTCCCTGTCCCACATGGGGCTCACACTCTTAAACCCCATTTTACAGATGAGGTAACTGAGATGCACAGAAGTGAAGTGACTTGCCCAAGGTCACACAGCAGACAGGTGGCAGCACTGTGATTGAAACACAAGTCCACTAGGTCTCGCTGCTTCTCTTGGCAGTTTGAGTCCATCATTCTTTAGGGGAGATGGATTGGTCTATGAAGTTGTTGGACATTGGTACAGGACCCCAGTCTGACCCTAGGGATGCATGAGTAGCTACTAAATATCCAGCCAACTCACTCTCCACACCACTAGCACTCTGAAGGGAGAAAAGCCCTTGGGGAGTGGGGTGATATCAGAGCCTCATGGGCCAGCTTGAATTTTCCTTTAGTAAATGCACAGATCACCCTGTAGGAAGGCCAGATACACAAAATTTTTTTCCTAATTTCTCTAAATAACCTGTCTCCTAAGAGGAAAATGGACTTCCAGCTTTCCTCATGCAGCAGTTGGTTCACCGTCTCCAGTTAGAGTGCAGGTGAGAAGGAAGGGTGTGGACTTCTTGAGGAAAGAAATGATTCAACTTCCCCATGGGCAGATGATCAAGTAACACTGTTTCTTTATTTCAGGATTCTCCCAGGCTTCACTCACTGAAAGTTCTTCGGTCTCACTCAATGGAACAGTTGGTCAGTCTGTCCATCTGCCCTTTCCCTTCGGACTCAAGACACCAGTTCCTGATCCTCTGACTATTAAATGGCATTTACCTGGGAATGAAACACTTGGCTCCTTCACAGGCCAGCACTGCTCCATCAGTGCTGACTGGGGGAATCTCACCCACTGTGCAGAGAAGTCGTTCTTTCAGGGTCCACACCATCAAGGCCGAGTGAAATTGTCCCCTGAAAACTTTTCTCTGCTGCTCCGGAACGTGAGACTCAATGACAGTGGAATCTACACTGTCAGAGCCAGTAATGTAAATATGAAGATAAAACTGTCAGTGTTTGCAACAGCAACGGAGCCTCCTGTCACCTCCAGATCAACAGGTATGGAGCGACCACGAGTATTGCAGGACACCCATAGGCACTGGGGACTCTACTATGGTAACCTGTCTCCTGTGATAGTTAAAGAGAGAAAGAGAAATATATATATATATATATATATATATACACATAGAGAGAGAGAGAGAGAGAGAGAGAGAGAGAGAGAGAGAGAGAGAGAGAGAGAGAGGACATTTCAGGTTCTTAGATAAGATTGCAGTATCAACAGTCCTTCTGCATTGTACATCTCTATTCAATCCACAGTTCTAAATGAGGTTGGAATTGAAGATGGAAAATAACCTAGAAATATCCCACATGTGCAAATAAAACTCATACTGTTACCAGAAGGGCTAAGGAGTCAATCTTCATTGAGAACTTATTGTGTGCAAAGCATTGTATGAGGTTCATTCATTCAGTCATATATACTGAGCAGTTGCTGTGTACAAATCACTGTACTAAGCATTTGGGAGAGTACAATATCACAATAAAACAGACATATTCCCTGCCCATAATGAGCTTACAGTCTAGAGATGAACTTACAGTCAAGGTTCTTGAGACAGTACAATACAATAGAGTTTTCATTCATTCATTCAATCGTATTTTTTGAATGCTTATTGTGTGCAGAGCACTGTATTAAGTGCTTGGGAGAGTACGATACAACAATAAACAGACACATTCCCTGACCAAAATGAGTTTACAGATTTTAGTCGTATTCTCTGCCCCCAAGGAGCTGACACTCTACAGGTGGAGACAGACATTAAGATAAATCATAGTTACGTACATAAATGCTGTGAGATGGAGGGTGGGGTAAATATTAAGTGCGTAAAGATCCAAGTGCTTAGGTGATGCAGAAGACAGATGGAATAATAGAAATGGTAAGCTCCCCCTCTAGACTGTAAGCTCAGTGTGGGTAGGGAATGTGTCTACCAACTCTTTGTTATATTGTAGTCTCCCAAGTGCTTAGTACAGTGCTCAGAACACAGAAAGCTCTCAATAAATATGATTGATCGATTAGAAGCCTCTTGGATGAGGTGTGACCTTAATAAGGCTTTAAAGATGGGGAGAGTGGGGTCTGTAGTGTATGGAGGGGGCGGGGGGGGTGGCGGTTTGAGGTTTGAGGAAGGATATGGGTAAGATATAGGCTGTGAAATATATGAAGCTGAGGTAAATGAATAGGATGGTGTTAGAGGAGCGAAGTGTGTGAGCTGGGTTGTAGTGAGGTAAGAGAGAAGCAGGTAAGCTGATTGAGGGCTTTAGAACCATTGGAATGGTTGATGGGCAACTGGTGAAGGTTCTTGAGGAGTAGGGAGAAGTGGACTAAACTCTTTTTAGAAAAACGATCTGGGTAGCAGAGTGAAGTGAGGACTGGAGTGGAGAAAGACAAGAAGCAGGGAAGACAGCAAGGAGGCCGGTGCAGTAGTCAAGATGGGATATAATAAGTGCTTGGATCAGCATAGTAGCAGATTAGATGGAAAGGAAAGGGAGTATTTTACTGGTGTTTTGAAGGTAGAACTGACAAGATATGGCGACAGATTGAATATATAGGTTGAATGATGTAGATGAGTTGAGGATAATGCAAAGGTTATGTAGGGGCTTGTGAGAAAATAAGGGTAGTGGTGTTGTCTACAGTGATAGGAAAGACAGGGGAGGACAGGGTTTGGGTGGGAAGATGAGGAGTGTTTTGGACATGTTAAGTTTGAGATGTCAGTGGTACATCCAAGTAGAGATGTTCTGAAGGCAGAAGGAAAAGTGAGACTGAAAAGAAAGAGAGATCAAGGATTGAGATATAGGTTGGGAATCATCTTCATAAAGATGGTGGTTGAAGCTGTGGGAGCAAATGAACTTTCCAAAGGAGTAGGTCTGAGCATAGCAGACAAGAAATTGTTTTCCCAAGTCCCAGTCTTTCTTTCACTTAAGTATGCCTTAGGCAGAAGAGAAGATCACCATTGTTGCATCTCTCTGGCCCCAATTCTCTCGGCTATTTCTTCCTGGTGTGTATTATTTCTCTAAATAGCAGTAATTCTACCAGCCCAGTCTGTGCTATTCAGGCCTCCTCCAGGAGGCCTTCCCAGACTGAGCCCCTTCCTTCCTCTCCCCCTCGTCCTCCCTCCATCCCCCCATCTTACCTCCTTCCCTTCCCCACAGCACCTGTATATATGTATATATGTTTGTACATATTTATTACCCTGTTTATTTATTTATTTATTTTACTTGTACATATCTATTCTATTTATTTTATTTTGTTAGTAAGTTTGGTTTTGTTCTCTGTCTCCCCCTTTTAGACTGTGAGCCCGCTGTTGGGTAGGGGCTGTATATGTTGCCAATTTGTACTTCCCAAGCACTTAGTACAGTGCTCTGCACACAGCAAACGCTCAATAAATACGATTGATGATATTCAGAGCTGACCCAGCTAACTATGTTCTCTTCTTCCCCTCAGGCCTACAAGCCCCTCTGTGAGAGGAAGCTGTGTCCTTAGAAAGGTGCAGTCATTCTTCAAGCCTGTAGGTCACATCTCTCAAAGTTGAACTTAGCACTAGTAAGAGACTCAGGCAAAGGGGACCTAGGCCAGGCTGTTTGCCTGGACTCCAGGATGTTTACACTCAGACAGGGTTTATGTGACCCATATGGAGCAATTTCTAATAGCCTCCTGTGCCCAGACTAACCATGAGGGGACAAGGTGGAGGCTGGAGATGCCAGCACCTAGAGATAAAAACCAGTAAGAAGATGCAAGAATGGCAGGCAAAAGTAGAGAATCTCCAGCTCTGCAAGCCCTTCTCTCTTTCTCTGCCCGGCTCCCATAGAGGGAGAAAATTAATCATGGTCTGGCCTGTCTGATTATTGCCTGGCTCATGGAGTATTAAGCATTTGAGAGAACTTTTGCAGAGTTGGGCCATCTCAGCCCTAGAATGAATTGACAGAGAACTCAGGTGGGAACCAACTGTGAAAGAGAACTCCCTCTTCTCTGCTGCAAAACAGACTAAAGGTCATTAAATACCCTTTGCTTCTGAGCAGCAGGAGGCATGATCTACTTCCTCTGGTGTTCCTTGGTGAAATTTTGTGCTTGTCCTGTCTTGTCTTATGCTGTCGAGTCGTCTCCGACCCATAGTGTCACCATGGACACACCTCTCCCAGAATGCCCCACCTGCACCTGCAATTGTTCTGCTAGTGTAGCCATAGAGTTTTCTTGGTAACAATACGGAAGTGGTTTACCATGGCCTACTTCTGCACAGTAAACCTGAGCCTCCGCCTTCGACTCTCTTCCATGCCACTGCTGCCCAGCACAGGGTGGTCTTGATTTGTAGCAGACTGCCTTCCGCTCGCTGACCACTGGCCAAACTAGGAATGAAATGAATATGTCCCTGCTTGACTCTCCCTCCCATAGCTGAGACTGGTAGAGTACTGGAAACACTCCAGGTGTGACCCCGAAAGGGTCATTTGTGCTAAAGTTTTTATTGAGCACTTACTGTGTACAGAGCACTATACTAAGCACTTGTGAGAGTACAATACAACAATAAACAGACACATTCAAATTCCTTGCCCTGAGTTTACAATCTAGATGGGGGGGGGGGCGGTGACAGATATTAATATAAATAAATGTGTACATAAATGTGTACATAAGTGCTTTGGGGCTAGGTGGAGGGATGAACTATGGGAGCAAGTCAGGGTGACCCAGAAGGGAGTGGGAGAAGGGGAAAGGGAGGATTAGTCAGGCGAGGCCTCTTGGAGGCAATGTGCCTTTACTAATGTTTTGAAATTGGGAAGAGTAATTGTCTGTTGGATTTGAGGAGGGAGGGTGTTCCAACCCCGAGGCAGGATGTGGGCAAGGGGTCAGCAGAGAGATAGATGAGACCAAGGCATAGTGAAAAGGTTAGCATTAGAGGAGCGAACTGTTGTAGTAGGAGAGTAAATGCTCAATAAATACGATGAAATGAATACACATCAATGTGCGGGGAGAGAGCACACACATTTTTGCAGTGGTTGGTGACAATAACTTCCAGAACAAAATTGCTGCCCTGAGCACTGGATAAATAATAATAATAATTGTGTTATTTGCTAAGCACTTATGTGCTAAGCACTGTACTAATTGCTGGGGTAGATAGATACAAGGTAATCAGGTCCCACATGGGCTCACTGGCTAAGGAGGAGGGAAAATAGGTATTGAATCCCCATTTTGCCAATGACAGAACTGAGGTACAGAGAAGTAAAATGATTTGCCCATGGTTACACAGCAAGTGTCAGAGTGGGATTAGAACCCAGGTCCTCTTACTCTCAGGCCTGTGCTCTTTCCATTAGGTCATGCTGTTCCCTGCTGGCTGAGAAAGCAACTAGCTAACCGTTAGGGATGTGAGATGTCCCGAGTGACAGGAAGGATGCTGCTACCTGGCTGACAGAAGAACTCTATGAGGACCCAGAATGAAAATACATGATAGACCAAATCTGGCTGCAGGAAAAGATTCATTGGTGCAAAGTTTGCTTTCCCTACTTCAGTGGAATGAGACACGTTTTAAATCAACTTCAGGAGAGATCAAGGGCCTGATAGTCAGAAGGTCATGGGTTCAAATCCCAGCTCTGCCACTTGTCTGCTGTGTGACCTTGGGCAAGTCACTTCGCTTCTCTGTGCCTCAGTTACCTCATCTGCAAAATGGGGATTAAGACTGAGCCCTATGTGGGGCAGGGATGTGTACTACCCAATTTGCTCGTACCCACCCCAGCACTTAGTACTGTGCCTGACACATACCATAAATATTATTAATTATTATCACCCTGGGCAGCTGAGAACGATATTTCTGGAGCCTGAAATCACCTTTATCACCCTTCAGTCAACCCTAGATAACCAGGGTATCCTGAAGCCAGAGAGCCCTATTGATTGGCTGATACATTTCCAGCTTTTCCAGCAGCCAGCCCTGGCTCCCACCGTGCTCTTTGCCTCTCTGGTTCATTGGAGTTTGCAGCCTCCCTGGGGTCTGCTCCAGTTGGAAGTGGGGGCAGGGAGCAGTACAGGGCTGCCAATCCTCTGGGCAATGCTGCCAAAGGCCAGGGCTCCCAGACCCAACAGAAACAGGGCATGAGCTTGCAGATTCCTGAACAGAATCCAGCTTCTCAAGGTGCAAACTCACATGAACTCATTGTATAGCCAGCCTCCTTTCTATTTCAGTGTAAAGGTAGCTCACTTAGGATTTCATTTTGTAAGTGAGTGTTAGCTTTGCTTCAGGTACATTCAGTCTCTCAGGACAAAATGCATAGCTGCTTTTTCCCTATTCTAACTTTGGAACTAAAGTGAGGGAGTCAGTCAGGCCTGTTCCCCCAGAATCTTTGATTCTGAACCTGTTTTGATGGGCTCAGGAGAACTGTGCTGGGGTCAGACCCAGGAGGGATGCAGTGATGGGAGTCCGGTTGCCGGGGCTTTTCTTTCTCCCTTAAGTGTGTGACCTTGGGCAAATCACTTACATGCTTTGTGCCTCATTTTTCTTATTTGGAAAATGGGGATTAAATATCTGTTGTCCCTCCCCATTAGATTGAGGGACAGGGACTGTGTCTAATCTGAATGCACAGTGCCAACCCCAGTGCTTTAGCACAGTGCTTGCCATATTGCAAGCATTTAACAAGCACCACAATTGCTATTATGATTGTTGAGCTCCCTGCTATTATTGGTTATTATAAATCATATTTATTGAGCGCTTACTGTGTGCAAAACACTCTACTAACTAAACACGGTACTAATAGTTCACAGGCTGTTGCCAACATTGCCCCAGAGTTCAGAAAGCCCAAGGGTGTTGCCTCCTGCACTAGAACTGGGAGGGAGAATGGCTCCTTTTTGAGCCCCTAGAAGTACAGGATCCTGAATGAAACAGAGGCAGGATGGAGCAGCTAAGAAAAGGAAGCAGCCGCTTAATCTGACCCAGAGCTCTGGTTCTTTCCATTGCTGGGGACCTTCTCCAGGGGGGTGACAGGGTTGGTCTATCTGTCTAGCCATCTGTCCACATGGAATATTGGAAGGGGGACGATGGAGTCGGGGAGGGGGTGGACGGGTGGCCAGGATATGGTAGCAGGCTCAACGCACATTGAGTCAGGCTTGGGAGCAAGCTTCAGGTGTTGTGGGGTGCTTGTGGGGGCAGTCTTTGTGGAGGCAACCACCTAGAACCCTGGGAATTATGAATAATGGAATCCAGGGTCCATTGCCATTCCAAGATCTCCCAGTGTGCATGCTTTATTTCTGGGACTTGGAATGTTTTAGGATTTTAATCTCTTACCCACATGGGACAAAATCCAGCCTTATCCTATTGGCAATAGTGTCCTCTTTGATCTCCTCCCTCAAAATGTACATAACTTCATATGATTTTTTTATCAATTAATTATTTCTAAATAAAACATTGCAATTGATAATGTCTTCTTTTTAACAGGGAAAAACAATGACAACCCACATTTTGGGGTTCTAATAGGAGTCATCATTATCACAAGTTGCTGTGGTTTCATCCTTCTCCCCTTGCTCATTCTGTTCTTGATCAGAAAGATGAAGGGTAAGCTGATGAGGGCCCTGTGGTTTTCTTCATACTGAATGCAAATGATTGTCAATCCTGGTAATGTAAAGAGAAAAAAATGGACAATCAACGAATATGGTGGGCTGGAGAGTCAGCCAACCATGGACTATAATGTTAATAATTGTGTGGGGTTTTAAGTGCTTACTATGTGCCAAGCACTGTTCTAAGTCCTAGGATAGATACAAGATAAAAAGGTTGGACACAGTCTCTGCCCCATTTGGGGCTCACAGTCTAAGGGGAAAGGAAAACAGGTATCATATCACCATTTTACAGATGAGGAAATTGAGCACAAATAAATTAAGTGGCTTGCTCAAAATCACACAGCAGGCAAATGGCAGAGTCTCCTGACTCCCAGTCCTGTGTTATTTCCACTAGCTAAACTTGCTTCTAAGGGCAAATCCAGGAACTGGAGTGTGGTGAGGGGATCTCAACCCCTCCAAGACTCTCCCTTCCTAGTGGCCAAGGCGAGAGGCTCTCAGTCTGTAAAGATCTGGGGTGGGAGATACTTCTGGAATGGATCTCTTAGTGTGTGATCGAAGGGCCTCGTTCTTTGGACCCAGAATCTGTCATTACGCAGAAGGGCCCAGTATGGTTCAGGGTCCTTTAAGAAGCAGGCAGTAGCTGCAGGGGATATGGGAATTACAGGCCAGTAATAGTGACTCTGCATGCCCAGCATGGCCCCATCAGCCCGACCTGAGGACATCAGCACTAAATGGCACAGTGTCACCCTCAAACTACTCTATTTATATTTTATTCACCCTAAAACTATTGAGAAGCAGCGTGGCTCAGTGGAACGAGCACGGGCTTAGGAGTCAGAGGTCAGGGGTTCAAATCCCGGCTCCACCACTTGTCAGCTGTGTGACTTTGGGCAAGTCACTTCAGTTCTCTGGGCCTCAGTTACCTCATCTGTAAAATGGGGATTAAGACTGTGAGCCTCACGTGGGACAACCTGATCATCTTGTACCCTCCTCAGCACTTAGAACAGTGCTTTACATTTAGTAAGCACTTAACAAATGCCATCATTATTGTTATTATTATTCCTTTGCCTACAGAACGTGCCCAGAAAGTTAAGGAGAATAGGATCATACAGCAGCTACAGGTAAGGCCTGATTGTTCTCTGGTAAGGGGCTCCATGTCTGTGGGAATAAAGAGACTGAACACTGGTAACTGAGGGCTGGCAGGAGCCCAGAGCTCTCAATAATAATCGTATTTTTTTAAGTGGTTATTGTATGTCAAGCACTGTTCTAAGCACTGGGGTAATAACAATAATAATGATGGTATTTGTTAAGTGCTCAGTAGAAAGAGCAAGGGTTTTGGAGTCAGAGGTCATGGGTTCAAATTCTGCTCCGCCAGTTGTCAGCTGTATGACTTTGGGCAAGTCACTTCTCTGGACTTCAGTTCCCTCATCTGTAAAATGGGAATTAAGACTGTGAGCCCCCCGTGGAACAACCTGATCACCTTGTAACCTCCCCAGCACTAAGAACAGTGCTTTGCACATAGTAAACATTTAATAAATGCCATTATTATTATTATTATTATTATTATTATTATTATTATTATTATTATTTGCCAAGCACCATTCTAAGCTCTGGGGTAGATACAAGGTAATCAGGTTGTCCCATGTGGGGCTCACAGTCTTAATCCCCATTTTACAGATGAGGTGACTGAAGCCCAGAGAAGTGAAGTGACTTGCCCAGAGTCAGACAGCATACAAGTGGTGGAGCTGGGATTAGAACCCATGACCTCTGACTCCCAAGCCAGGGCTCTTTCCACTAAGCCACAGGGCGGGTATAAGTTAATTAGATCAGACACAGTTCTTATCTCACATGAAGTTCACAGTCTTAGGAGAGAGGACAGGTTTTACAAATGGGAAAACTGTGGCCTAGAGAAGTTAAGAGATTTTCCCAAGATCACACAGCAGGCAAGTACGGGAGCCAGGATTAGAATCCAGGTTCTCTGACTTCCAATCCTGTGCTCTTTCCACTAGACCATTCTACTTAAATGTTTTCCCTGTACCTCCAAAGGCTTGGAATAAATCCTTGTAGACATTTTATTTTTTGTCTGATTAATTCCTCACATCAACTCCCACCACTGTGCAGCTTCAGTCCTGTCTAAAATTATCATCAGACATCATGCAACTCTGTAGAAACACTCCTGGATTCTGTTTGGAGGATTTCAAGATGCTCTATAGCACTTCCTCAGAACTGACTCTTCTCTTGTAGTTACTTACTATGTGCAGAGCACTGAACCAAGCCTTTGAGAGAATAAAATGCAACAGAATTAGCAGACACATTCCCTGCCCATAATGAGCAATCAATCAATAAATCAATAGTATTTGTTGAGCACTAATTGGATGCAGAACTATGCTAGGCACTTGGGAGAGCGCACACAGTATCTACTAGCTTCTCCACCTTCCTCTCCTGAATTTTCTTCTCCTTCCTCCTGATACAGGAACTATATTGTGCTGAGCTATCTTCCCTGGAGACTCTGATTGACCCTTTTCTTAGTGTTTCAAGACTTGAGGGTCACACTCTCTAAATCCCCTAGCCCTGCTGCAAGCCTAGTGCAGCACATGCCCAATAAATACTCTTCCTCATGCCCAGTAAATACTCCAAAATCCAGTCACAAAACAAACCTAGCCTGAGAGGTAAGGATGATATGATGATGGTTCCATATACCCTGGCCTAACCCTCCATTTTGAGAATGTCTGTGAGCCCAGGTAGTCAATAAAGTTCCAAAAAAGTATTGGAGAGATGAGTGTTCACTCAGAGTCTATTTAGAAGGACTGCAAAATCCTAAAAAAGGACTAAAGGCCACTTCAGTCACCTATTTTTGCTGAACTGTATCTGAAGGCTAATGACAATGGCAGCAGCCCACATAGTAAACACTGCCGATGTAGGAAACGAGTCAGTAATCTAGTATAATCTTTATAGTCTGTGGCTAAACCAAACATTTCCTGTCTAGAGAGGTAAAGAAAGTCTGTAAATCAAGCTGGGTTCTCTTCACTAAACAGACATGTTTTCTCCAACCATCCAAGATCTCTTTGGGACATTATCAGTCAATAACTGTTCATGGTAATAGCTTCCAGTCAGCAAAACCTTCTTCTGGATTGGCCAAGGGTTTAGTAAAGTGTTCTGCACACAGTTTGAGAAGGAGCATGGCATAGTGGAGAGATCATGGGCCTGGGTGTCAGAAGGTTATGAGTTCTAATCCCGGATCCATCACTTGTCTGCTATATACCTTGGGCAAGTAGCTTCACTTTTCCTGGGCTTCAGTTACCTCATCTGTGAAATGGGGATTGAGACCGTGAGCCCCTTGTGGGACAGGGACTGTGTCCATCCCAATTTGCTTGTATTCACCCCAGTGTTTAGTACAGTGCCTGGCACACAGTACGCATTTAACAAATTCCATAATTATTATTAGTAAATGTTCAGATACCATTGACTGATTGGCCAAACAGAGTCATCTATTTAGGACAGGACTTAAACTTAGGGTTGGAGAGTATGGTGCATTCTGGGAAGGGCTGAGCATGTTTGCACTATACCAGTGCCCTGGAAATTTCCCTTTCACTCGACTTGAGGGAGTTCAACTAGGTCCCATTTCTTGGCTCAAGACTCTTGCCAACACACCCAGCCCTTGGGGCTGTTGTTACACTTCTGAGGATCAGATGGGACTGCATCTTTAGCTGCTTCCTAAGGCCTAGCTATGGTCATTGAAAGGGCCCCAAACCTCTGACCTCCTGCTTATTCTTATGTGATGAGGCTTTTCCAAGAAGCACCGTGACTTTGACTCGACACAAGTCAAAGATAAAGATCGAGTCTTCTGGGCCCCACAGAGAAACCCCATTCAGAGTCCTCTTGAACAAAGTGTGAGCTCCTGTTTCTCCCCAATCCCTGGTGAAAGGAGGGAAACGGAGGGGAAGGGAGGGTTTCCTCCTGCTGTGGGCTGTGAGAGAGCACTGAACCTGAGCTCTCTGGCCCCTCTCCAACAGGGGGCCCAGACCCCCTCCAGGAGACCTCCCTCAGCCCCTGATCAGGACTCCCCAAGCTCGTCTTCTTGTGTAACACAGCTCCATGTCAGTCTTACCCCAGCTGTGTGAGCCCCCATTTCAGCACAGGCTGCAACCCCAGGGGAGGGAGCCATCAGAACCCTAACATCAAACCGTCCTGCTTCCCTCTGCCTGTGGGAGCTAGCAGACTTCCCACCCTCCCAGAATCTAACCTGGAAGCCTGGGTCA
Source organism: Tachyglossus aculeatus (assembly GCF_015852505.1). NCBI lineage: Eukaryota > Metazoa > Chordata > Mammalia > Monotremata > Tachyglossidae > Tachyglossus > Tachyglossus aculeatus. The sequence goes on from NC_052071.1 coordinate 46,643,848, forward strand.
CTCACTTTCTCTTCATTTTCACCCAGATGTCGAGGCCTGAGAGACACTGCCTGAAGACTCAGCCACTCAGCCACTCCACAGTTTATGCGGTGGTTTCAAGAACCCAGAGGCGTGAACCATCCACATCAGATCTGCACCCCACATATTCAACTGTCCAGCTCCCAAAACAGGAGGCCCAGAGCCTGGCCCAGTAGGAGCAGCATTTCCAGGGTCCACATTGGGTTTCCCCAGCTATGAGCTCCCCTCAGTGTCTCTGACAGGAACCTGGAGTTGCTGAAGAAGGACTCGGCTGGGAAAACTACGAAGGCATATCGTCCCCAAGGTTGGCAGGGGCTGGGCAAGGCTGGGGCAAGCTGCAGCAGAGGCCTTGCTGGGCAGGGCTATGGCAACCATCTTTCCTCTTCCTGTTTCACAACTAACTACCTCATTCTGACCATTTCTTGCCCATATGACTCCTTCCCCTCTTCTTTGCCTCACGACTCCCCTCCGGCTTCTCTTCCTGGGAGTGTTGAGTGTAAGGGGAACTTGTGTGGAAATATACTTCCTTGCTTCATGCCCTTAGTTAACCTGGAGTAGAGTGTTTTGTTTCCCACTACCAGGTAGATGGATGTGAGATCGAAGGATGGGTCCACAGAGAAAAAAGACAAGATACCTTCTTTGGGCCCAGACACCTTCTTTGGGCCCAGACCCAAAACCAATTCAGGAAGCAGAATGACATTAGCCGGGATAAGCCACCTGGCCTTGTAAGTGCTCTTCCACTGGACTAGGAAGTCGGGGTGGGCAAGAACTCTAGCTAACATCCTACAGAGTCCACATTTTTCACTGTTAAGATTTTTTCTTTTTCTATCCAACACCTATATTCTACACCTTTTACCTTCATAGTATGTCCCTTCTGATGGGGTCACTGCAAGATGGAGAGATAGTATTTATTAAGTGCTTCCTATGTGACAAGCAATGTGTTAAGTGCTGGGGTAGATACGAGATAATCAGATCAGACTCTTTCCCTATCCCACACAAGGCTCACAGTCTAACGGGGAGGGAGAGCAAATATTTAATCCCCATTTTGTAGAGGAGAAAACCGAGGCACAGAGAAGTTAAATGACTTGCCCAAGGTCAGATGGTAGGTGGCAGAATAGAGACTAGAATCCAGGTCCTCTAACTCTCAGGCTCGTGCTCTTTCCACTAGACCATGCTGTTTCTCATTGCCATCGTCCTTGTTGTTGTCCAGAAAGGAGAGTGGCACTTGTAACACATAAGCTAGCTGGATGTGGGGATACAGCACTGGATGACCCTTGTGGCCCAGTAGGGCTGATAGGTAACGGGTACTGGGTACCCCATCTTTTAGGAATTGTCTCCCCTCTTGGGAGTGGTGACTGGTCGGGGATGGTCTTTGGTGTTTAGACCTTCCAAATCTTCCCAGAGATAGAAATGTGCTCTCTCCTGAAACCACAGCCCCTTTTCCCTCATCTACCACTTATACCCTCTTCCCACTGTTCTTACTTTTTCTGACTTTAGTCTGTCCAGTTGGTCACTGGCCCTGAACCTTCCAAATCTGCCCAGAGGAAGGAATGTGCTCTTCCCTGAAACCACAGCCCTTGTCCCCTTGTCTAACAAATATGCCCTCTTCCTACTGTTCCTACCATTTTCTGACTCTAATCTTTGTAGTTGTTAATACAACTGGATTTGTGTTGTTGTTGCTGTTGTTCTTTATTTTGTTTTGGCATTTCTCCCTGTTTTCGTAAGGTTGTGGAAAAGGCCCCAACCATTACTAAGCCTCTCTGAGGGTGTTAACCAAAGGTGGCTAACAAAATGGGTAAAAGCACGGTATTGGTTGCTGCTGCTGCTGAGATCACAGCGGTAATCTCTTCCATGACCTCAGTCTGCATCTATTTTCCCTACCGACCAACGCTACCACCCAACTAGGGAGGTGGGTAGGGACGGTGAGCACTCATCCTCTTCTTGGCTGGAATGTGGAAACCTATGGCACGTCACATGCCCTGACCCAGCCTTTAGGAGAAAGCAGCAGAATTGCTTGGACCTAGAGGGAAAAAGGCCTGGTTTGTGGATAGCGAGATAGTATTCTCACCAAGCCTGTATTTGGAAAGCTACTTCAGTTGAACAGGGATTCAAGGCACCTCCTTCCCCTGAAATATGTACTTCCCGTTGAGCAGGGCCCAACACCTATCAAGCTTGATCCATAAGTGGTTAGCCTCTTCATCCAGCCTTGCCTGCAATAAGGAGTCTTACCATTTCCTGAAACCATAAAGAATGAAGTGAAAGTGGCTGCTTTAAAGAAGCTTACTTTGTTTTCTGGGGCTACAACTTCCCTTCCCCCATGGAAACCACTAAAATCTAGAAACGCTTTCCACCAGCCGAAGGGATCCATTCATTACAGGAGTAGGATCATAGGACAGACGGATCTTAGATGATATCAGCTTGGGTGACAAGTATTGCCTGGAACTTGTCTTTAGGTGGTTCTGTGAAGCAAGTATATTTCGAAGTAATAGGACATCTGACATAGAATACTTCCTTCCAAAAATATAATTTTAAAATTGTAGTGGAATAATATTTCTACTCATATGAGCTGTTGAACAAAGCCCATTAAAGAAAATCAGAATCAGAATCAGCTATCATATAATGTTTATATAATGTTCATGTCTGTTTTCTCTACCATGTGTGAGTGTTTGTGTGTTAGGTTAAACAGAAAGTAGCCACAGAGATTTAGGTGCTAATTCTGCTGATATTTAGGTGGGAAAGAAAATGGCAACATTAGCTATGAGAAATTTTGAAAAATGTATCTTCCTAGGTCATTTTGGAAATGTTCCTTGCATCTCTTTGGAGGAGTGTGGCCTAGTGAAAAGAGCACAAGCCTGGGAGTCAGAGGATCTAGGTTCTAATCCTGACTCTGCCACTTGTCTGTTGTATGACCTTTGACAAGTCACTTAACTTCTCTGTGCCTCAGTTCCCTCATCTGAACTGGATTCAGTTCCCTCCTACTTAGACTGAGAACCCCATGTGGGACCTGATTATCTCGTATCTATCCCTTTGCTTCCATTCTCAGGAACGTACCTGGAGAATTTCCTGTACTCTACCAGTCTCAGCTATGGGAGGGAGAGTCAAGCAGAGGTATATCCATTTCATTCCTACCTTTGGTATTGGCTAGAGAGTGGAAGGCAGTCTGCTACATGTCAGAAACCCCCTGTGCTGGGCAGTGGCAGCACAGGATATAGTTGAGGGTGGACACTCAAGCTTACTGTGTGGAAGAAGGCAATGGTAAACCACTTCCATATTTTTACCAAGAAACTCTATGGCTACACTACCAGAATAATTGAAGATGGAGCTGGGACATTCCGGGAGAGATGTGTCCATGAAGTTGCTATGGGTCGGAAATGACTCGACAGCACAAGTCAAGGCAAGATCCCTTTGGTTAGTACGGTTCTTGACGCATAGTAAACACTAAACAAATATCCCAATTATTATTATTATTATTATCATTAACAGAAGAGACTGGCAATGTGTCTTTGAAGACTATTTAAGATAGGTCTGATAGGAGAAAAATCTTATCCCCTTATACATCTTATTTACTATATATCGAGTACTAAAACTTCATGCAAAACTTAATTACATTTCATTCCAATCCCCAAACTCCCAGAACAGGGAGGTCTACACTAGCTGGGTGAATTTAACTTTGAGGAAAATCAATCAATCAATGGTATTTATTGAGCATGTACTATGTGCAAAGCACTGTAGTAAGCCCTTGGGAGAGTGCAATATAACAGAATTAGCAGACATGTTCCCTGCCCTTAACGAGCTTGCAGTCCTGAGGGAAAGTGGTTTTTAAGCATTCAGACCCAGAAAGATGCTATCAAATGCTGTCTATAGACAAAAGAAGTCTGAGGCCATAGCCTTTTTTGAAAAGTGTCAAATTTTGGAGGAAGTTTGGAAATCACTTTCTCTCCTAGGTTCAAATTATGTCCTCACTTGCCTTTTCTTTCACACTTTTACACATAAATGGATGTCATAACAACACCTGAAACACAAAATAATATTGTAAAGATGGACTGAATGCATGTTGTGGTTGTTGCTAGAATGGATTTGAAGATTTAAAAAAATCCTGCTCTTCCAGTAGAAAGTCGCTCCCACCCCACAGCACTTATGTACATATCTGAAATGTATTTATTTTTATTGATATCTGTCTCCTCCACCCCCTTCAAGACTGTAATCTCGTTGTGGGCAGGGAATGTGTCTATTGTTGTACTGTACTCTACCAAGTGCTTAGTACAGTGCTCCGCACACAGTAAGCTCTCAATTAATATGATTAAATGAATGAAGTCAAGAGTTCTCTAAGGTTGCTACAATTGATCAATCAATGATATTTGTTGTTTTTATTGAGTGTTACCTGTGTGCAGAGCAATGTACTAAGTCCCTGGGAGAATACAGTAAATAATGCACCTTAGACACCCTAAATACACCCTTTCCAAGTGCGCTCAAGTTGTGGATTTAGGGGGCTGGGGGTTTGGATGTGGATGGAGACAAAATATTTCCTCCTTGAAATCCAAGGGGTGAGAGGCCTTCTTTAACTAAGCTCTCATTTCCTCTAGGCACCCTCCCTTCATCATCATCATCAATCGTATTTATTGAGCGCTTACTATGTGCAGAGCACTGTACTAAGCGCTTGGGAAGTACAAATTGGCAACACATAGAGACAGTCCCTACCCAACAGTGGGCTCACAGTCTAAAAGCCCCTTCTATGTGGACTATTCACTTGGCTATGAACCCTTTAAGTTCTTTGATATTCACCCCAGTCCCACAACACTTACTGTCCTTATCTTTATACTCTGCCCCTTCCCCTATCTGTAATTTATTTTAACGACTGACTCCCATTGCAGACCTGAGCTTCCTGTGAGCAGGGATCAATGTCTACCAACTCTATTGTATTGTACTTTCCTAAGTGCTTAATACAGTGTCTGCACATAGAATGTGCTCAGTAAATACCATTGATTGATTGTTGATTAATAATAATAATAATAATAATAATAATAATAATAATGGTATTTGTTAAGTCCTTACTATGTGCCAGGCAATGTTCTAAGCATTGGGCTGGATACAAGCAAACTGAGTTGGACACAGTCCCTGTCCCACGTGGGGCTCACAGTTTCAAGCCCAATTTTACGGATGAGGTAACTGAGGCACAGAGAAGTGAAATGACTTTTTCACAAGAAGTCATTTCACTTTTTGCCGAAAGTCACACTGCAGACAAGTGGTGGAACTGGGATTAGAACCCATTACTTTCTGACACCTAGGCCTGTGCTCTATCCCTGACCTAACCAACTCCCTCTCTTCCCTCTTCCAGAGAAGATGGTACTCCTTCTGCCTCCCTCCACTAGCCCTGGTAGCTCTTGCTGGAACCCAGTAGAGTCACCCCTCACTCCTCTAGGTGAATTGGTGGTTGGAGAGATGGAGACAGCAATGCAGCCCCCCAGAAACTCACTATCTTCTCAGGTAGCTCAGGTGAACTGAGTGCAAGGGTTTTGCTTATTTGCAAGACTTCATTAAGATGGAAGCTGAACAATAGACCTGGATGTCACTTATATTGGAATGCCAGTAACTCATAACTACTTTCCTCATGCCTGCATTAATCAGTAAGAATAATAATAACTACAGTATTTGTTAAGCACTTCCTATGTGCCAAGCACTGTACTAAGTGCTGGGGTAGATAATGATAATAATAATAATAATAATAATAATAATAATAATAATGTGAATGATACTTATTAAGTACTTACTATGTGCTGAGCACTGTGCTTAACACTGGGGTAGAAGCAAAAAAATCAGGTCCCACATTGGGTTCATAGTCTAAGAAGGAGAGAGAACAGGCATTGAATTCCCATTTTGCAGATGAGAGAACTGAGACTCAGAGAAGTTTAGTGACTCACCCAAGGTCACACAGCAGGTAAGTGGCAGGGCCAGAATTCGAACCCAGATCATCTGACTCCCAGGCCTGTGCTTTTTCCACTAGGCCAAGCGGCTTCCTAATGCTAGATATGAGATCATCAGATGGTCCATAGTGCTTACTGAGCAACTACTCTATGCAGGGCATTGTACTAAGCGCTTGGGAAAGTACAATCAAGGTAGAAGACATGCTCCCTGCCCAAAATGGGTAGGGAGTTTGTTTCATTATCACTGGAAGTCTCTTCCAGGTCATTCTTGGAAAGAAAACTCCCTCACAGACAAAAACACCAACGAAGTCAAAATGCAACAATACAAAACTGCCATCTTCATACTCAGTGCTCTTGGTGCAGTATCCTCCCAGGACCATTTTGGGAGATAGTGGGTATGGGGAAGTAGAAGAAAGGAGAGGGAAGAAACATTCTTCTGCAGAGAGGAAAGGGGAATCATGGGAATATCACTTTCTGAGACACTCTCCATCCAGCCCCACTATTAACCACATTTCTAATTCACATTGAAAGAAGGAGCATGGCTTAGTGTAAAGAACCCAGGCCTGAGCCTAGATTCTCATCCCATCTCTGCCATTTTTCTGCTAAGTGACCTTGGGCAAAATCACTTAACTTCTCTGTGTCTCAGTTTCTTCATCTGTAAAATGCAGATTCAGTATTTGTTCTCTTTCCTATTTAGACTGTGAGCCCCATGTGGGACAGGGGCTATGTCTGATCTGATGATCTTGTGTCTACCCCACTATTTGGTAGAGTGCTTGGCCCACAGTGAATGCTTACCAAATACCATTATCATGATGATTTTTCCCCTTGTGGTTCTTGCCTTTCTATTTCAGTGCCTGTCACTTTTCTGCTGTTCACTTCAAGCCCAGGGACCTGCTGACAGCTTTAGTAAGAAAGCTCAAAGATGCCTGTTCGCCTCATGGTTCTGACCACAATTAAGAGCCGACTGCAGATTTACTGTGCAGGCGGAGGCTGCGGCCTCTGCAGCTGGAACTCATTGGAGATAAGAGCACCTGGCCCCACTCGGCACTTGCCTGGCAGGAGAGGCAGGCAGTGGTTTGTTCCCCGACTCGTTGATATCATCACACTTTCTGCCCGGGACCAAGTACAAAGAACCAGCCTTGTCAAAAAGTATAGTCATAAAAGGCGTGAGATTCAACTAACTCAGGGCCAACTCTGTGGGTGCATTGGCAAGGAAAGGCCTCAGTCTGAAATGCAAAGCTCTCATCGTTTACATAAAAAGATTGGTTTCCTGGCACACCCACCAGGGTAATCTTTACAGATTACATTTCAGATAGGCTGGCAAATAGCCATCTGAAACAAAGAGTCTCCTTGCCAGTGGCATCTACCTATGGGAGAACCTGTGCTGGAATCAATCATTCATTCTTACTGGATGCTCACTGTGTACTTAGCTCTTAGGAAGCTTAAAAAATTTTAGAGAAGGAGTGCGGCCTGATGGATAGAGCATGTACCTGGGAGTCAGGAGACCTGGCTTTTAATCCTGGCTCAGCCCTGTGTCTGCTAGGTGACCTTGGGAAAGTCACATAACTTCTCTATGCCTCAGTTATCTCATTTGTAAAGTGGGGATTCAATGCTACTCCCTCCTATGTAGACTGGGAGCCTCATTTGGGACAGTGACTGTGTTCAACCTGATTAACTTCTGAGTCTTCTAGACTGTGAGCCCACTGTTGGGTAGGGACTGTATATGTTGCCAACTTGTACTTACCAAGCGCTTAGTACAGTGCTCTGCACACAGTAAGCGCTCAATAAATATGATTGATTGATTAACTTGAACATACCCCAGCGCTTAGAAGAGTGTTTGGCACAAAGTAAGCACTTAGCAAATACTATAATTATTGGGAGAGTAGAGTATAATAGAGTGGGTAGAGATGTTCCTTGCCTTCAATGAGCTTACAGTCTAGAGGACTGGAAGAGACCTTATTTCACTAGGCTAAGGTAGGTGATGTAGATCGAGAAGAAGGAAAGTGAACTCATGGTCCAAGAGAAGTCAATTACCATCCAACATTCTTAAAGGCTCAGTATTTACTTCCAAAATTCACAGATTCGGGGGTTTGTGGTTGGGATGGAAAGGGTCCGAAAATTCACCTTGATTTTCTCCTTTTGGGGCACTTGGCAAAATTACAGAGAGCAAATCCTCTCTGTTTTTCCCCCAAAACAGCCACGGTTCAGATGTGTGGGAAACATCTGTAGCTGCTCCCTCACTTCCAACAGATGAGCTGTGAGCACATGCCTGCCAAGTGTGCCCCTAGCTTCCCACTACCTCACTTCAGCCCCACACCCCGAAATGGTGCCACATGTCAGAGGTTGTACTGAAGCTTGGAGGAGCTCAAACTATTGCAAAGCCACCCTAAATTCGAGTGTGGTAGGTAGAAGAGGTGCAGGGAGCTCATTGTGGTATTTTTTTTCTCTAAATTATACTCCAAAGCTGACTTTACAATTTTTTCCTAAAAAAAATGTTTTAAGCCTACACAGCATCAGGACTAATAAGCGATATTCTTATTTAACCTTTATACAATCCTCTGGGCTTGCAAAGGGTCTTGTGATTGCTTATATTTGTTATTGAAGAAAACCTGAAACTCCTGAACTTCCTCATTCCCGTGCTTTCATAGCAGTTCAGTCAGGGCAGCCCAGCAACAAAAGATGAATAGCAAACCACAGCAGCTTCCAGCAGTCCAGTCCGAGATACAAAACCTGGTTCCTCTTTGGCCTGTCTCCCAAACAGCATAAATGATGTTTTTGACATATTTATAACTAGGACTTTTTTAATGTCCAGTGTTGTCCACCAGCAGACTTGGCATGACTGACTCCATCTTGTGCATACCAACATTAACCCTCCATTTTGTGCAGACTGAAAGCACTCCAGTGTGTGCAAAGCTACATTAATCAAAGTGGCTTCTCTCTGTCTGGAATGTCCCCATCCTGTGCTGACCATTATCTCCTGATAACATCCTGATAACAGGAATTTTGACACTAACCAAACCATGACAAACAAAGGGTTGTAATTTAACTCAGGATCTAGGAATGCCAAGGTTTCACGTGTGGCATGTACGCAGGAATCCTTTGTGTAGCTCGGATTGGGAACCAAATAAAAGAGGAAGAAGCAGCTGGGATCGGGGCTGCTTGCCACTCATACCTCTTGGGAGGTGAACGGGTGAGTAGTCAACCTTCCTACCTTTTCTGCTCTATCTGAACTCATGTCTTCGAGTCATTTTTCATATATGCGTCACCACCTTGGGTTCTCGAACCCTGTGGCAGATTTACACCAGTTAACCTACTTTTGTACCCTGCCTGTTGATAACACCATCAAGTGTGTTCACAAGACCTCAGTTAATGGAGCAGATAAGTACACAGAAGTCAAGTTTACCTGGGACAAGATGTATAATTTGAAGAGAATTTTCCTGTTGGTATGCTTTTTTTCCTCCCAGTAAGCTTCAGTCACACTTGCAAACATGAATAATGCTTACTGCCAACAGCAGTCTTCAAACAGAAAGGTCAGCAAGTTTCCATCTCTCTTTCTCACTCTTTTTTCACAGTCAGTTAACTGGGATAGCAGCTTACATTTCTTAGCCCATATATCACTAGTCCTACCTTCTAGAACCGTCCCTGCCTATCACTAATCAGATTATCTACCTGTCTGACAAGTTGTGTTTCAGATTTTTCTGGTCACCAGCCTGGTTCCAGGTCCCTGCTAAAACCCTGGGGGATCTGGGACTAAGTCTAGAGAGCTGGCTGACTGGAGAAGAGCTGAGTCTGAGAGCGGGTGATATGGAGAGAGTCTAGAGAGCTGGTAGAATGGCTCAGAGCAGAGTCCAGAAAGTAGGCTGAGTGATATGGGGACAGAGCCTAGAGAATAGTCTGAGAGAAACAGCATGGCCTAGTGGAAAGAGCACAGGCCTGGGAGTCCGAAGGCCTGGGTCCTACTCCCATCTCCACCAATTGTCAGCTGTGTGACTTTGGGCAAGTCACTTAACTTCTCTGTGCCTCAGTTCCCTCATCTGTAAAATGGGGATTAAAACTGTGAGCCCCACGTGGGACAACCTGATCTCCTTGAAACCTACCCAGCACTTAGAACGGTGCTTTGCACATAGTAAGTGCTTAACAAATGCCATCATGATTATTATTATTATTAATCCCTATTCTGCCACTTACCAGCTGTGTGAGTTAAGCAAGTCACTGTGAAAGTGAGCAAGCAACTCTGGGACGTAGTTTCCTCATTTGTAAAATATGGGGATTAAATACCTACACCCCCTCTGCCTCAGTTTATGAGCCCAGTGTGGAACAGGGGCTGTATCTGATCTGATTTTATCTAACCCAGTGTTTGGCACATTGTAAGTGCTTAACATAACAAACACCACTATTATTATTATCATTGTTATTATTATTAGAGCAGGACAGAGCTGAGGAAGTAGGCTAGCTGGAATGGGGCAGAACCATTAAAACTCACAGATGTCAGCAGCAGTGACAGAGACAGCACCTAATCAAACAGGGGCTGTGTCCAATCAGGAAGAACATGCAAGGACCAATGAACGGGTCTAGTGGAAAACACCTTGTCTGCACCACCGGCACCTAATGGTGTTGTGTCCCACAGTGCTGACTTGGGACTAAAAATACTAGTATCAAATTCTGGCTACTTAAATGTGAGAATCAGTCTGTGGCTGGCCTGTGATTTGCATAAGAGGTGTTAGATTGCCTTACAAATTCATCAGAGCAGCCTATTAATTCTATCAATTCCGAGGTTAACGGGTTGAACTACTGTGTCCAACTTGATTTGCTTATATCCATCCAGGCACTTAGTACAGTGCCTGGCACATAGTAAGTGCTTTTTCCTCTCCTCCTCCCCTCCCCATCCACCCCCACTTCTGTCCTTCCCCTTTCCCCTCCCCACAACACTTTTGTATATTTGTACATATTTATTACTGTATTTATTTTATTAATGATGTGTATATAGCTATAATTCAATTTATTCTGTTGGTATTGACACCTGTCTACTTGTTTGGGTTTTTTTAGTCCGTCTCCCCCTCCTAGACTGTGAGCCTGTTGTTGAATAGGGATCGTCTCTATACGTTGCCGATTTATATTTCCCAAGTGCTTAGTACAGTGCTCTGCACACAGTAAGTGCTCAATAAATACGATTTAATGAATGAATGAATGAATGAATATTATTATTTTTATTACAGTAAAGAAGCATCATGGCTTAGTGGATAGAGCAAGGGCCTAGGAGTCAGAAGGACCTGGGTTCTAATCTCCTCTCCACCGCATGTCTGCTGTGTGACTTTGGATAAGTCATTTCATTTCTCTGTGCTTCAGTTACCTCATCTGTAAAATGGAGATTAAGATTGTAAACCCCATGTGAGGCATGGATTGTGTTCAATTTGGTTACCTCCATATCAGCGTGGCTCAGTGGAAAGAGCATGGGCTTTGGAGTCAGAGGTCATGGGTTCAAATCCCAGCTCCACCAATTGTCAGCTGTGTGACTTGGGCAAGTCACTTAAGTTCTCTGTGCCTCAGTTACCTCATAGGTAAAATGGGGATTAAGACTGTGAGCCCCATGTGGGACAACCTGATCTCCTTGAAACCTCCCCAGCACTTAGAATGGTGCTTTGCACATAGTAAGTGCTTAATAAATGCTATTATTATTATTATTATTATTATTATTATTATTATTATTATATCCTAGGGCTTAGTATAGTGCCTGGCACATAGTAAGCATTCAACAGGTACCTTTTTTCAAAAAAACAACAACACATGGTACCACCTCCCCTGTCCAGTCATATGATGCAATCTGATGCTGGCATATTCATTCAATTGTATTTATTGAGCACTTACTGTATGGAGAGCACTGTACTAAGCGCTTGAGTGCCCACCCCCATAGTGCCATGGTCCGGGATCTTATTAAGAGCACCTTTCCTTAATTTTTGGAGAATCCTCTAAGGAGAGGAGACTGTGCTCTGCACACAGTAAGCGCTCAATAAATACGATTGATGATGAGATGCAATTTCTGTGATGTTGTGTCACTAGAACATAGACTGGAAAATAGGAACTTCCTCACCCAACCTGGGCAGGAATTTTGGTCTAGGCATACAGGGTTAGGCAGTCACATTACTTTTGAACATGAGGACTGGGGGGCCCATCAGCCTCTTCCCTCTCAGCTACCCTGACAGTGGGAGGGAAGTGTGAGGTGAAAGTCAGCAAGCTTTGCTGACTATAAGCTCTTTGTGAGTAGGGAATTTGTTGTACTCTCCCAAGTGCTTAGTACACAGTAAGCTCTTAGTAAATACCATTCATTGCTTGATTAATTGATGGGGCAGGGCATAAAAGTCCAAGCATTCAAAGTTTGCACAAGCAGCTCATGCTAAGTCCAGTGCCAAGTGCACTGCTCTATTGCAGCTGGCCCTCAGTGAAGCATGAAGCATGCAGCAGAGAGATAGCTCAGTTTATATGGAACAGCCCAAATTCTGTTGTTTTTTTTAATGGCCTGGGGCAACCTACACATTTCTGGGTCACCCTGCCCCAAACTAAGTCATGTGTGAAGTCTCTTAGATGGCCACCTATATACACAAGCAAACCCCTTCTAACCACAGCAATTCTGTTTTGCCCTATTTTGCAATTCCTCAGCCATAGTTCAGAGACACACTACTAATTCTGTGCTCCCACTTTCTGGGAGAATAATAATTAAATAATAATAACAATATTTGTTAAATAATTGTGTAGTATTTGTTGAGTGCTTACTATGTGCCAGACACTGTACTAAGTGCTGGGGTAGATATAAGATAATCTGTTGGACACAGTCCCTGTCCCACATAGAGCTACCAGTCTCAATCTCCATTTTACAGATGAGGAAACAGAGAAGTTAAGTTTTTTTTAATGGCCTGGGGCAACCTACACATTTCTGGGTCACCCTGCCCGAAACCAAGTCATGTGTGAAGTCTCTTAGATGGCCACCTATATACACAAGCAAACCCCTTCTAACCACAGCAATTCTGTTTTGCCCTATTTTGTAATTCCTCAGCCATAGTTCAGAGACACACTCCTAATTCTGTGCTCCCACTTTCTGGGAGAATAATAATTAAATAATAATAACAATATTTGTTAAATAATTGTGTGGTATTTGTTGAGTGCTTACTATGTGCCAGACACTGTACTAAGTGCTGGGGTAAATATAAAATAATCTGTTGGACACAGTCCCTGTCCCACATAGAGCTACCAGTCTCAATCTCCATTTTACAGATGAGGCACAGAGAAGTTAAGTGACTTGCCCAAGGTATTACCGCAGAAAAGTGGCAGAGTGGAGATTAGAGCTCAGGTCCTTCTGACTCCCAGTCCTGTACTGTAATCACTAGCCCATATGGCTTAGGTGCCAAACACTACTAAGCAATAGAGTAGATAAAAGATCAGGCTAGATATAGACCTGTCCTTCATGGGGCTCACACTCTAAGAGGAAGGGAAAACAGTTATTGAATCCCCACTTTACAGACGAAGGAACTGAGGCATGAACATTCATTCATTGAGAGCTTACTGTGTGCAGAGCATTGTACTAAGTGTTTGGAAAGTACAATTCAGCAACAGATAGAGACAATCCCTATCCAACAACAGGCTCACAGTCTAGACAATGGGCTCACAGTCTAGATAACAGTCTAGACAAAAATGTGAAATGACTTGCCCAGAGTCACACAACAGGCAAGTGGAAGAGCTGGGATTAGGACTCCAGTCCTCTGAATTCTAGGCCCATGCTTTTTCTTCTAGGTCCCACTGTTTCTCAACTGTAAGAGCACCTCTCTCTTCATTTGTCTCTCCTCCTTATCTCCCATTCCCATCAGTTTTGAAAGGCAAAGAAAGAAGCAGGAGCACAGCTCTAGCTCTGAGCCTCCCCACATCTTTCCTAGGGGACTCTAGAGGTTAAGTAACTTGCCTAAGGTTACCCAGTAGTCCAATGGCAGAGTTGGGATTAGCATCCAGTTGCATAAGTGAACCAAGGTTACTACATGTTGGGGCAGATGGGTGATCAATTCCATATTTATTGAGAAATCTATAAGCAATGTTGGGTGGGGGGAAGATGACAGTAGATAGTTAATTCTGGAAACAGCCCCATTTTCTCTCTGCCTCATTAGGTTGCATTATACCTTCCAAGCACTTAGTACAGTGCTCTGCACACAGTAAGCGCTCAATAAATGCGATTGAATGAATCAATGAATGAATGAATTATAGAGGACCGGCATCAGGACATTCTGGGTATTTATTTTTTTCCCATCGATGATGATCCCAGAGAATTTGACAAATTAACTCAGCCATATAAGTGAAAAAGAAGCCTTAGAAAAGCCTGAAAAAGAGGCTCCCTGAAGTCAGTCAGTTGTATTTATTGAGAGTTTACTGTGTACAGAGCACCGTACTAAGTGCTTGGGAGAGTTCTGTATAACAATATAAGACACATTCCCAGCACAGAGTGAGCTTACAGTCTAGAAGGAGAGACAGACATTAATATAAATAAATAAAATCACAGAAATGTACATAACTGCTGTGGGACTGACTGTGAGGGGGGCTGAATAAAGACTTAAGTCGGGGTGATGCAGAAGGGAATGGAAGGAAAGGAAAAGAGAGCTTAGTCAGAAAAGGTCTGGAGGAGATGTGCCTTCAATAAGACTTAAATGGGGAAGATTAATTGTCTCTCATATATGTGGAGGGAGAGTGTTCCAGCCCAGCGGCAGGAGTGGGCGAGAAGTAGGTGGCAAGATAGACGAGATTGAGGTTCAGTGAAAAGGTTAGCATTAGAAGAGTGAAGTGTGTGGGCTGGGTTGTAGTAGGAGAATAGCAAGGTGAGGTTGGTAGGAGGGGGCAAGGTGATTGACAGCTTTAAAGCTGATGGCAAGGAGTTTCTGCGGAGGTGGATGGGCAACCACCGGGGGTTTTTGATGAGTGGGGAAATTTGGCCTGAACAGTTCTGTAGAGAAATGGTCTGGGCAGCAGAGTAGGGAGAGACAGGACGCAGGGAGGTCAGCAAGGAGGCTGATACAGAAATTAAGGCGGGATAGGAAAAGTGCTTGGATTAATGTGGTAGCTGTTTGGATGGAGAGGAAAGGGCGGATTTTAGCGATGTTGTGAAGGTCGAATCAACAGGATTTAGTGATGGAGTGAATATGTGAGTTGAATGAGAGAGAGGAGTCAAGGAAAATGCCAAAGTTACAGGCTTGTGAGACAGGAAAGATGGTGGTGCAATCTACAGTGATGGAAATTCAGGGGAAGGATAGGGTTTGGGTGGGAAGATAAGGAGTTCTGACGTGTTTAGGTTGCCCTTTTTGTAGCCCCCCACCTCAATTGCACAACAGGGTCTTAGCTATAGGTTGGTGCTTCCTCTCATTCTGTCCTCATTTGGTTTATGCCAGAGTTCTCTTTCTGTGAGTTTTAGAGAGCAACAAGCCACCTGCCATAAATGTGATAACTATGTGGGTTGAATCAAGCTAAGCAGGTCTGTTTCTGTTTATGAAAGTGGCATCTTCCCCAAGAGAAATTGTAGGATTCTTCAGATGCAAGTTGGTATTATGAAAAGCTTGAGATTCAACCTCTTTTTCACAATATGAAGAGCCTGAGAATGGGGTGAAATTGGCAAGCCAACTTCCTCTGCTTCACACTTTCTTGTCATGGTATTCACTAAGCATTTACTTATAGAGGAGCAGCATGGCCTAGTGGAAAGAGTGTAGGTCTTTACATGGTAATCTCCCTTATATTCTACTCTCACAAGCACTTTTCATTCATTCATTCATTCATTAAATCGTATTTATTGAGTGCTTACTGTGTGCAAAGCACTGTACTAAGCGCTTGGGAAGTACAAGTTGGAAACATATAGAAACGGTCCTACCCAACAGTGGGCTCACAGTCTAGAAGGGGGAGACAGAGAACAAAACAAAACATATTAACAAAATAAAATAAATAGAATAAATATGTACAAATAAAATAAATAGAGTAATAAATACATACAAACATATATACATATATACAGGTGCTGTGGGGAGGGGAAGGAGGTAAGGTGGGGGGAATGGAGAGGGGGAGGAGGGGGAGAGGAAGGAGGGGGCTCAGTCTGGGAAGGCCTCCTGGAGGAGGTGAGCTCTCAGTAGGGCCTTGAAGGGAGGAAGAGAGCTAGCTTGGCGGATGTGGGGAGGGAGGACATTCCAGGCCAGTGGGATGACGTGGGCCGGGGTTCGACGGCCAGACAGGCGAGAACGAGGCACAGTGAGGAGATTAGCAGCAGTGGAGCAGAGGGTGCGGGCTGGGCTGTAGAAGGAGAGAAGGGAGGTGAGGTAGGAGGGGGCGAGGTGATGGAGCGCCTTGAAGCCCAGGGTGAGGAGTTTCTGCCTGATGCGTAGGTTGATTGGCAATACACTGTACTTAATACAGTGGTCTGCACACAGTAAGAGCACTTAATAAATATAATTGATTGACCGATGGAAAGGTCTGGGAGTCTGAAGACCTGGGTTCTAGTACGATCTCTGACACTTGCCTGCTTTCTACTTTGAGCAAGTTACTTAACTTCCCCGTGTCTTAGTTTCTTCATCTGTAAAATGGGAATTCAGTTCATGTTCTCCCTCTTACTTAGACTATGAGCCCCATGTTAGATAGGGACAGTGTCTGACCTGGTTAACCTGTATCTACCCAAGTGCTTAGTATAGTGTTTGATGCATAGTAAATGCTTAACAAATGTGAAAACTATTGTAGCCATAATTATTCATTTTTAACTACAAGGTACTGTGTACTTTGCTAACTGTTGGGGTATATACATGATAATCAGTTTGGACACAGTCCCTGTCCTACAAAGGGCCTGCAATCAAAGCAATGAGGAGAACAGGTATTTTCCTTCCACTTAATATATAGGGAAAAGGCAGTCCAGAGGAGTTGTGACTTGCCTAAGGTAACACAGTAGGCCAGTGGCAGATTTGGGATTAGCATCTAGCCTCCACAACTCGTAGCTACAGCTTTTCCCAATAAACCATGCTGCTACCCATATAAAAGGTCTCTGGGCTTTTGCAAAAGACATAAATTTATCTGGGCTCAGTTCCTAGCCAACATTTCAGCTTCCCATCTCCTAGTCGTCCCCAGCTCAGGACCGTGAATAAAATATTTGTTTTTTTATGAGAAAGAATTTTATTTCATTCTTTTGTTTACTTTGTTTTTGCATTTTCTGAAATTTCCCATCTTTTGAAATCGCTTCAGAGCACACATGCCCTATAACAGGAATCCCTCAGTTGGGTAAGGTGGCGAAGGAGGCTGGCCCAGGGTTACTAGTGCCCCACTTGCTGTAAAGAATGAATGAATGAATGAATAAATAAATAAATAAATAAATAAATATTCCAGTATTACCAGGGAAGAGGAGGTTCAAGTAATATTGCACTTCCCCTGCCCAAAGGTGAATCCTACCACTCAGAGTGTGATCTCTCCAAATTCACTGGCTTGTGACTTCATATAGTCACATAGAGTAGTAGTAGTGATAATAGTAGTAGTAGTAGTAGTAGTAATACTAGTACTATTAGTACTGCTAGTAGTAGTAGTAATAATAGTATGAGTAAGTACTACTAGTAAGTAGTACAAATGTACATATGTATGAATTGGAGACTAGCATAGCTTAGTGGTAAAAGCACTGGCTTGGGACTCAGAGGTTATGGGTTCTAATCCCAGTTCTGCCACTTATCAGCTGTGTGACTTTGGGCAAGTCACTTAACTTCTCTGTTCCTCAAGTTACCTCATCTGTAAAATGGAGATTAAGACTGTGAACCCCACATGGGAGAACCTGATTACCTTTTATCTTCTCCAGTGCTTAGAACAGTGCTTGGCACATAGTAAGCACTTAACAAATACCACCATTATTATTATTATGAATTATCTATGTACATAACTATAAATTATGTTATAAATTATTTATTTATATCAATGTCTATCCCTCTAGACTGTCAGCTTGTTGTGGGCAGAGAATGTATCTACCAACTCTGTTGTATTGTACTGTCCCAAGCACTTAGTGTAGTGCTCTGCACACAGTAAGCACTCGATATATACATTGATTAAATACAACTGATTGATAGCAGTAGTAGTGGTAGCATTCATAGTGGATCCATTTGGTGTGGGTATTTGGGAAGTACTGAATAATGAAGTGATCTGATCCCTGTCCAAAAGGAGTTTATCCTGTAATGGGAGAGAGAGACCCTAAAATACTTTAAGCATAGTTAAAATAAATAAGTTAAACATGTATACATGTATGTATTTATATGTATATACATACACACTCAAACACATATGTGCTAATGAAAGCATAATTAAATTCACAAGTGCTAGTCTTGGTCCCTTCAGAGCAGAGATTTGGGGGTTCTTTCATTCAATTATATTTATTGAGCCCTTCCTGTGTGCAGAGCACTGCACCAAGTTGAATTTCCACTCCATCTCAATGCTTGGTTGGTCCTCCCATAGAGGTTGAGACCTGTCCAGTCTGCCTTGGTAGAAGAATTCTCACCCAAGAAGGCACCCAAGGGTTCACGGTGGCATTGAAATGTCATTTAATAGAGAGGAACTGGAAGATGGAGTATGAAGGGAATTGACTGGTGGATACTCTGGCCGACCAAGAGAGATTTCAGCAAGAAAATCCTGGGAGAATACTGAAATAAAGAGACAGAACCACCAGATCACTTGCCCGGTGGTTTTTAATCATTTATTTCTTTACAAAGTTCTCAACCTTCTCACTTCCCTCTTCATTGTTCAATGGGGAGACTGAATAAGCAGTTGCAGGAGGAGTCTCAGTCTTCCTCATGAGATATAATTGTGTCTGTCTAGTCTCGTGGTGGGGTAGGAGATGATCTCTGTTCTTTATATGAGGGAAGTGAAGTCAAGTTGGAGGGAATCCCCTGTATGATCCAGGAGGGGTTCACATCCAGCCTAAGAGATCCCTGAGTCATTTAATTATTCAATCATATTTATCAAGCACTTACTGTGTGCAGGAGCACTGTACTAAGCACTTGGGAAAGCACAATATAACAATAGTGGCATTCCCTGTCTACAGTGAGCTTACAGTCTAGTTCTTTCTCTTGCCAGTGTTCCTGGAGCATCTGAAGGGTTGGGTGGAGAAATCATTTTGGGGAAGGTGTTCCATGTGAGACAGGGACTATTCCCAACCTGATTATTTTGCATATATCACAGTGCTTGGCCCATAGTAAGCATGTAATAAGTACCATAATAATAATGATAATAATAGCTGCAGTAGGACTAGAGAATAATTCAGTCAGAAGGAGCCAAGGGGAGAGCAGTCATTCTATCTTCTCCTCCAACCCCACAAGGCTTAATTTTTCCCTGCATTATTAATGGGGCTAGAGGAAAGCTGGTTGAGACTCCATGGCTGGTTTTTTCTGCCCCTCTTTTCCCAAACTCTCCAGAGCAGGCTCTCCTGACACCTCTTTAATTGCTTCTGTCATTTCTCTCCATTCCATCCACTACTTCTATGTCTTTTCCCCTCCATCTCAATGTCTACAGAGATATCCCTTCTTGGGGTCAACTGACAGGACCTTGAACTAGTAGAAAATAGGAATACATTAATAACTGCCAACTGCATAGAAACCCTACTAAACTGTAGCAGCAGTAATGTGAAATTAGAATTAATTCCTTGGTGTTAAAGATCAAATCTTCTTGGTAGAGTCACCAGTAGTGCTTAATCCAGCCACTTATCCTATCCCAACTTGATTACTGTATCAGCCTCTTTGCTGACCTCCCTGCCTCCTGTCTCTCCTCACTCCAGTCCCTACTTTACTCTGCTGCCTGGATCATTTTTCTACAAAATCATTCAGGCAATGTTTCCCCAATCCTCAAGAACCTCCAGTGGTTGCCCATCCACCTCCCCATCAAACAAAAACTCCTTGACATCAGTTTTATAGTACTAAATTACCTTGCTCCCTCCTACCTCACTTCACTACTCTCCTACTATAACCCAGCCCACACACTTCACTCCTCTAAACCTACCTTTTCACTCTACCTCAGTCTCATCTATCTCACCGTCAACCTCTTGCCTGTGTCCTGCCTCTGGTCTGGAATGCCCTTCATCCTAATATTCAAGAGGCAATTACTCCCCCCCAACATCTCCTCCAGGAGACCTTCCCTGATTAAGCCTTCTTTTCCTTTTCTTCCATTCCCTTCGGCATCACCCTGACTTAACTCTTTATTCATTCCCCATCCTAGTCCCACAGCACTTATGTACATTTCTGTAATTGTATTTATCTATATTAATGTCTGTTTCTCCCTCTAGACTGTAAGCTCACTGTGGGCATGGAATGTGCCTTATATTGTTATGTTATACTCTCCCAAGCACTTAGTACAATGTTTTGAACATAGTAAGTGCTCAATAAATATGACTGACTGACTAGTGCTTGACAAATTGTTGTGTAAGTACACATTCTTTCTCAAAGTCTTTGGCAGGAAAACAGTAAGACAGTACAGTACACTCGGGTAAGTAGTTACAAATTCCTTAGAAACATTATTTCCAATTTATTCTTTCTTTCGATGACTTCCTTGGCTTGTAAAAACCAAGGAGCCACTGTGGCTGGTAGTTGCCTGGCGTGTTTCATTTGCCATGTCTGGACGAAAGGGGAGGTGCAGGGTACTAACCTCTGATCCTTTCCCTTCCTCTCCAAAGACAGAAGTTCTGCTACTGGGAGAAGTTCCTCTACTCCTCCTCAGTTCCAGAATGTTGTGGTAGCAGCTGTGACCCAGGCAGCAGGGTTTCAGAGAGACTGGCTGATAATATCTCTTCACATCCTCTCTGCACAGGGAAGTTATTCTGTGACTCAAAAGTTCTGTCCTGGCATTGATCCTGTCCTTGTAGGGAAGCTGAGAATGGAAAACCTATGAGGATGCACAATCAATCCAACAAACATATTTATTGAGCACTTCAGTGGAAAGAGCACGGACTTTGGAGTCAGAGGTCATGGGTTCAAACCCTGGATCTGCCAATTGTCAGCTGTGTGACTTTAGGCAAGTCACATAACTTCTCTGTGCTTCAGTTACCTCATCTGTAAAATGGGGATTAAGACTGTGAGCCTGCCGTGGGATACCCTGATCACACTGTAACCTCCCCAGTACTTAGAACAGTGCTTTGCACATAGTAAACACTTAATAAATGCTATCATATATATTATATATATATATATATATATATATATATATATATATATATATATATACTGTGTGCCACTGTACTAAGTGCTTGGGAGAGTAAAATATAACAGACATATTCCCTGGCCACAGTGAGCTTACAGAATAGAGGAACTGAGTTTCAGCTTCTTGTGGGGCTCTGGGTAACATGTGACCAGCCTTCCCTCCCAGGTGGACTCTAGGATGCCCCTTTAATAATGATAATGATGGCATTTGTTAAGCACTTACTATGAGCAAAGCACTGTTCTAAGCGCTTTACTCCCCATGTCATCCAACAATGCCATTCAATGGGTAGCCTTGTTAGGTAGACACACCTGCCAGCTCCTACAACCCCCACAGTGATATAAAAACAGAAAATGCTGGACTTTTGTGCTTTTTTCAAAATGGCATTTGTTAAGTGCTTACTATGTGTCAGGCACTGTACTAAGTGCTGGCGTAGATACAAACTAATTCATTCATTCAGTCACTCAATCGTATTTATTGAGGGCTTACTGTGTACAGAGCACTGAACTAAGAACTTGGTAAGTACAATATAGCAATCAGGTTGGACACAGTCCATGTCCCACATGTGGGGCTCACAGTCTTAATCTCCATTTTGCAGATGAGGTGAGTGAGGCCCAGGAAAGTGAAGTGATTTGCCCAAGATCACCCAGCAGACAAGTAGCAGGGCCCGGATTAGAACCCAGTTCTTTCTGACTCCTAGGCCCATACTCTGTCCACTAGACCACACTGCTTCTCAATGGACAGAACTTTTTGCTTGTCTCCCAAGCTCCAGGGTGGGGGTTCCACTGGGTCCAGGGAGCTGGAGACACACAGCCTGCTACTGGAGCAGGAATTAGAGAATTCTGGTTTGGCTCCTATATCAATCAATCAATCAATCAATCAATCAATCAATCGTATTTATTGAGTGCTTACTGTGTGCAGGGCACTGTACTAAGCGCTTGGGAAGTAGAAGTTGGCAACATATAGAGACAGTCCCTACCCAACAGTGGGCTCACAGTCTAGAAGGGGGAGACAGAGAACAAAACCAAACATACTAACAAAATAAAATAAATAGAATAGATATGTACAAGTAAAATAAATAAGTAAATAAATAAAGTAATAAATATGTACAAACATATATACATATATACAGGTGCTGTGGGGAAGGGAAGGAGGTAAGATGGGGGATGGAGAGGGGGGCTAGGGGAAGAGGAAGGAAGGGGCTCAGTCTGGGAAGGCCTCCTGGAGGAGGTGAGCTCTCAGTAGGGCCTTGAAGGGAGGAAGAGAGCTAGCTTGGCGGATGGGCAGAGGGAGGGCATTCCAGGCCCGGGGGATGACCTGGGCCGGGGGTCGATGGCGGGACAAGCGAGAACGAGGCACAGTGAGGAGATTAGCAGCAGAGGAGCGGAGGGTGTGGGGTGGGCTGTAGAAGGAGAGAAGGGAGGTGAGGTAGGAGGGGGCAAGGTGATGGAGAGCCTTGAAGCCGAGGGTGAGGAGTTTCTGCCTGATGCGCAGATTGATTGGTATATAGTACCCTCCCTGTCATCAGACAAAGTGAAATAATGTCATCTGGGTTTCCACATCCACCATCATCATCATCATCATCATCATCATCATCATTACCTAATCCTCCTCGACCTCTCAGCTGCCTTCGACACTGTGGACCACCCCCTTCTCCTCAACACGCTATTCAACCTTGGCTTCACAGACTCTGTCCTCTCCTGGTTCTCCTGCTATCTCTCTGGCCATTCATTCTCATTCTCTTTTGCGGGCCCCTCTTTTCCCTCCCATCCCCTTACTGTAGGGGTTCCTCAAGGGTCAGTTCTTGGTCCCCTTCTGTTCTCTATCTACACTCACTCCCTTGGGGAACTCTTTTGCTCCCACAGCTTCAACTATCATCTCTACGCTGATGACACCCAAATCTACATCTCAGGGTTTGCCAAGGATCAGGCCCAGGGAAGGAGGGGTATTAAAGGGAAAAGGTATTAGAGAAACAGCATGACTCAGTGGATAGAGCAAAGGCCTGGGAATCAGAAGGTCATGGGTTTCAATCCTAGCTCTGCCACATGCCTGCTCTGTGACCATGGGCAAGTCACCTCACTTCTCTGGGCCTCAGTGACCTCATCTGTAAAATGGGAATGAAGAGTGTGAGCCCTGTGTGGGACAGGGACTGACAACCTTATATCTACCCCAGCACTTAGAACGGTGATTGGCATATAGTAAAGCACTTAACAAGTACTATTATCATTATTATTATTATTATTATTATTATTAAAAGGGAGGCACATACTCCACATAGTCTGGGAATCAATCAGTCATATTTATTGAGGGCTTATTATGTGTAGAGACCTGTACTAAGTGCTTGAGAGAGGACAGTATTACTAGAATTGGTAGGCATGTTCCCTAGCCACAAAGAGTTTATAGTTCAGAGGAAATGTGATATTGGTCCTTCACCTCCATTCTAATGTTTAGGATGGGTCATCTAGCATCCCTAACTTTTCCCTCTATATCCCAGACTTTCAATCAATCAGTCAATCAATGACATTTACTGAGAGCTTTCTGTGCCCCGAGCACTGTACTAAGTGCTTAGTTCCTTCTGGAACCATCATGGACCTCTCACCCATGACTTAATCCAAATCCTCCTTGCGCCTTTTTATATTTTTGCTCTACCCAACATCTTACATGAGGCATTTCAGATGTTTACCACCCACTGTATGGAGAAGGGTCTTCTTGGTAACTTTTCAACAGTTATCAGTGGGTGCCCCCTTCAAAAAATAGCTGCTGACCCCTTGTGAATATCATGGATCATTGCACCATTTATGCTTAGAACTGCTCACTGGTCCCCTTTGATTTAAGTTCCAGGGGAGTCCAAGATTCCTTTGGATCCCCCTTATACTACAGCAGGAACATACTTTATCTCTAGGAATAGTATCATCAAATGCTCTGAGTTTGGTGACATTGTCCTCATCTGGACATCAATCAATCAATAGTATCTATTGAGCACTTACTGTGTTCAGAGCACTATACTTAGCGCTTGGGAGACTATAATACAACAGAATTAGCAGACACATTCACTGATATTTTTAAACTCCTCTTCCTGCCCTTTCCCTCCTCCTGTCCCTCTCTTCCTATTCTTGAGAGGAGAAAGAGGGATGGAGGAAGAGAGAGAGAGACAGAGAGAGAGAGAAAGAAAGAAAGAAAGAGAGAGAGGCCGATGAAAGAGGGCTGGAGTGAAAGAAAGGGAGAGAGAGGTTGAGTAAGAGGAGCTGAGAGAGGGGAAGGAAAGAGAGAAAGAGAGAGAGAGAAAGAGAAGGAGATCAAGAGCGCATTCATTAAGAAACAGCTTCCATGCCTCCTGCAGGATGAAGGCACTGCCTACAGCTCTCAAAAGGCCATTGCTTTACAAAGAGAGAAGTGAAGCTACAGATGACTTAGGGTTACAGAGAGATCTGCCAGTGACACACACGTCTTGTGATCCTGTTGCCATCTCCTCCTTGGTCTGAGTGTGTTGAGATGACACTGTCAGAGAGGTTCACCAGAGAGCACCAGTAATGGCCAAGCCCTGAGCTGCTGCTCCCGGGGAGACATGGAGCTTCCTCCCAGCAACTGGAGCCTCTCCTTCCTCCTCCTGCTCCTTGGTAAGTGCGGAGAGAGACCGAGCCTAGGCCCTCGTAACTGTGGGAGCTGCTAAATTCAGCCCCGAAGTATTGGAGCCTGGGAATTTTACCTTTAATGGTCACTTATTTGGAACTATTTCACAATTAGTGAGGGAAAAAGAAGCTGAAATTCTTACAATGAAAAGATTATTTAGTTAGCTTTGACTTTTATAGGTAGATGTGGTGTAGAGTTTCACTATGAAGAGTTTACGTGCCAGTACTGTGCAAGATGAACATGATTCTGAGTTAGTTGGCTGATTCTCTTTGGGGTGCAGGGCTCTGTGGAAAGTATAGGAGACTTGGGTAGGGAGGTTTCTGAAGGGTGGCTCTGGGCAGTGCTGATGATTAGAATGCATTCGTTGCTGCTGTATACAAGGCCACTGTGAAATGGAAAGTTGAGCAATTATTCAAATAATTTAGCCAATGTGCACAGTCAACCTATTTCAAATCAAAGAGGGATGCTCAATATCAAGGGGGGAGGGATGAGTTTGACTTAAACTACCCAGATGATTACTTCAGTCCCCATGTACTGTAGTATTTCCACTATCAGTAATCTACTTTAATGCCTGTCTCCCCCTGTAGACTGTAAACTCTTTTGTGGGAAAGGATCATGTTTACCAACTCTGCTGCACTGCACTTTCCCTAACACTTAGTTAGTGCCCTTCACAAAGTAAACACTCAGTAAATACCATTGTTTGACTGATATACCCTTGAGTTTGGCTCCCAAGTGAAGAGGAGAGTCAGTGGTCATTCAGGGAATTCAGGCCGTGAAGACAGCCAAACCAGATGATGCAGGGACTTGGAAATCTATTTTAGGTCATAATATATCCATACAGGCAGATTAAGCTATATACAAATATATTTCACTCATCTTTGCCTAGACAGTGTAGCCCTGGCCTAGCCTGGTACTGATGTATGGATCTGCTTTCCCTAGTAGAAACGCAGTGTAACCTGGTGGATAGAGCATGGACTTGGGAGTCAGAAGGACCTGGATTCTAATCTTGGCTCTGTCACTTGTCTGCTGTGTTATCTCGGGCAAGTCACCTAACTCTTCTGTGCCTCAGTTACCTCATATGTAAAATGGAGATTCAGATTGTGAGCCCCATGTGAGACAGGGACTGTGTCCAACGCAATTTGCTTATATCCACCCCAAAGCTTAATAATAATAATAATAATGTTGGTATTTGTTAAGTGCTTACAATGTGCCGAAGCACTGTTCTGAGATCTGGGGGGGATACAAGGTAATCAAAGTTGTCCCACGTGGGGCTCACAGTCTTCATCCCCATTTTACAGATGAGGGAGCTGAGGCACAGAGAAGTTAAGTGACTTACCCAAAGTCACACAGCTTACAAGTGGTGGAGCTGGGATTCAAACCCATGACCTCTGACTCCCAAGCACGGGCTCTTTCCACTGAGCCACGCCGCTTCTACAGCTTAGTACAGTGTATGGCACTTAACAAGTTGGGACTCATTTTTCAGAATTTTAAATGACATTAAGCTATTGCTTCTTACCTGCAGTTTTTAATATGGCTACTGTCTCCACCTGTGGCCTAGTTTTTTTTAATGGTATTTGTTAAATGATTACTATGTGCCAAGAACTGTGCTAAACACAGGGGTAGCCACAAGCTAATCAGGTTGGATGCAGTGCATGTCCCATATGGGGCTCTGTTTCTTAATCCCCATTTTTCAGATGAGGTAACTGAGACTCTGAGAAATTAAGTGACTTGCTCAAGCAGACAAGTGTCAGAGTAGGATTTAGAACCCAGGTCCTCTTGACTCCCAAGTCCATGCTGTAGCCACTAGACCACGTTGCTTCTCTAATGTTCCAATTGCCCTGGTGATGCCTTGAAGGTGGTCCTGTGACCAGGAACTGGAACAGGGACAAATCAATAAATCAATCAGTGGTGTCTATTGAGTGCTTACTGTGTGCAGAGCACTGAACTGAGCACTTGAGAGAAAACAATACAACAGAGTTGGTAGACACGCTCCCTAGCCCACATCCTCCCCCTGGCCTGGAATGCCCTCCCTCCGCACATCCGCCAAGCTAGCTCTCTTCCTCCCTTCAAAGCCCTACTGAGAGCTCACCTCCTCCAGGAGGCCTTCCCAGACTGAGCCCCCTTTTTCCTCTCCTCCACCACATCCCCCCCGCCCTACCCCCTTCCCCTCCCCACCACACCTGTATATATTTGTACATATTTGTTACTCTATTTATTTTACTTGTACATATAACTACTCTATTTTGTTAATGATGTGCATATAGCTGTAATTCTATTTATTCTGACGGTTTTGACAACTGTCTACATGTTTTGTTTTGTTGTCTGTCTCCCCCTTCTAGACTGTGAGCCCGTTGTTGGGTAGGTACCGTCTCTATATGTTGCCGACTTGAACTTCCCAAGTGCTTAGTACAGAGCTCTGCACACAGTAAGCACTCAATAAATATGAATGAATGAATGAATGAATAAATACCTGGGTCTGATACTATGATTGGATGCTCTTTTGCCGTGGGACTCTTAGAGGACCTTCCATCTTGTTTTCCTGTGGCACAATGATAAGAGCACCCAGATTAGAGACTTGCATACCTTCAGTTGATCTGACTTGATTCACTGATGTTCCCTGTAAAAGGATAAGGCAGGTAATTGAAGTTTCTGGGTGAGGAAGGGTGAGGGCTGGAAAAGAGCCGGTAGTGATTATTCTTTAAAAGGCAGCCATCAAACCCCAAACTTCTTCACCTGAAATAAAATGAGGAGAAACCAA